>NC_041384.1:485405688-485440905 GCF_002162155.2 Triticum dicoccoides | reverse complement strand
TTTGCCGATGAAGAGGCTGACTCTCCGCCGCGACATAGTCGTGAGGCCAGAGGTGTCGAGGCCTTGGTGCGAGCGGCCACCTCCCGGGTATCCGTTGCCTCTGTACGTCCGAGTGGAGGGCTCCGGAGGGAGAGGCGGCAAACGGCGCCGCCCACGTCATGGCCGTGGTCGCCGCGCTGCGGTGATGCACGCTGTCGCCCCAGGAGCCCATACTACGGACTCCTCGCATGAACTCGTGATGTGGGCGGCGATGCCTCCGCGCACTTGGATTCGCTTCCCGCAATTCTTCGCCGCTGAGATGCCTCTGAGCCCCCCCCCCGAGCTTTGGCTGCAGCATGCCGACTGCGACACCCCGGTGACTGGAGCGGAGGTCGAAGCAGTCTCCCCAGGGAAGATCTTCATGACCTGTGGCTGGGGCGAGGTTGCTCGAGTCTGCTGTGCGGAAGGCGCCCTCGCCATCCACTTTGAGTACGACGGCGCCTCCATGATGTTCTTCAAGGTCTTCGACAAGGAAGGCTGCCGCTTGGAGTGCTGCCCTAAAGGGGGTCGTCAGGACGGCGCAGCGGCCAACGCCAAGCCTTCCGCTGGCTTCGCTAGCAACTCCTCCAGTAGCAGCGGTGACTCCTGGTGGTCCAGCGATTCTCCCGAGCTCGACGAGACTCCGGAGACAAGCAACGACAGCTACGTGCCCCCGAGCTCTCACTGCGCCCGGAGCAAGGCGCAGCATCCGGCCGCCACCGTCGCTGATCTGGATGGGCTTGGCGTCGGCCTCTCGTGGCCCACTGTTGATGATGGCGCCGGCTGTGCTGGCGCATGTAGATAGGGCCCCTAAAAACTCCCTTCTTTTGTTCCCTGCGAGGAATCAAGATGGTCCCCATGGGGGCGTGTAAAGGGTCTGTAATGTCTTTTGTTGATATTGTCTTTATTATGAAAATTTATGAATGCAAGTCCTGCTTCGGCCCAGTCTCCCCTTTCCACCCCCCCTGGCAGCTTGGTGCTCTACGCCGACAGGTCCCGGTCCCCAGGCAGGCTGCAGCCGTCGCTGGTATGCCAGGTCGCGATGCCGTGGTCAAGGCTAGAAGGTGAGCGGCCTGAGGTCCAGTAAGAGCTCCTGAGGCGCGATGCTCAAGAGGCCCCCTTTAGCGCGCAAGCAGCTGCCTAAAGGTGGGAAAGGGAGGCGACACCGCCGTAGCAGGGCAGCGAGAAGTGGGAATCTTATGCCTTAGCACTTTGCCGACCCGGGCGCGAAACTTATCTTGGTAGTCCAGAGTTGTTTCCTTGTGCTGCACCAGACTCGTTCGCCGACGGCCGTAGTGTAGCCAGGTTAGGCCCGTGCGAGCCTCCCCTCTTCTCCACGCTCTTCTATGTGCTCTACGTCCTCAGGTCCCAACCCTCGAGCGAGCTCATCCGCTGCTGGTATGCCAAGTCGCGGTGCCGTGGTCAAGGCCAGGGGGTGAGGGCTGGAGAGCCAGTAAGAGCTCCTGAGTTGCGATGCTCAGGAGCCCCCCTTTTAACGCGCAAGTGAATCACATGGGAAAAGAGGGAGCCCGCGGTACCGCCTGCAGCTATCTTCAGGAGGCTCCTGCAGGTTAGCGTGAGGAGGGACACAAATTGCCATTATGATTGCCGGTCTGCCACTGGTCGCTCCGCAAGATGGTGAAGGCACTGAGGGCCTGGTGAGGTGACCTGCGCGGGCGTGCCGCGAGCCAGAGCTCGACCGCTCAGATTTGTCAGCATTGCAGGGATGGACCCGAGCACAAGCATCGTGCCGTCATGAATGGCTCCCGAGGTGGGTGGCAGTCAAGCAGGTAATGACTATAAATAACTTATGCTTGGGAACCGGATAGCTTAGATAGATGCGAGAATGATGCATGCCGCTGGGATAAACCCAAGCGGCCGGGGAGGATGCAGCCCGAGGGACGCCCCCCAGTAAAGTGGGCTTAAAGGCGTAAAAAAAGATACATGTCGCGGGGACAGGCCCACGCGACTTGGGAATGATGCAGCCCAGGGGGCGCTCCCAGCTGAATGAACTTGGAAAATGTCACCTGGTTTTGTTGTCGAAGGAGCGATGGCGTAGCTGAAGGCGCGCGCTGAAGAAGTCGCTCCTCACGAGCCGTCGAGACCCTAAGCCTCGGGAGGCTTAGGTGGCTCCCTGAGGACCGTCTCCATCTCTGCCAGGACCGCATGATGCCTGTCCTCCTGGGTCACCAGGATGCTCCGTAGGTTGCGCTGGAAGGCGGCTGCTACGCTCGGCAGGCCGAACAACATGCGAACTTAGCTGTGAGGTGGACCCTCACACCGGCTTACACGTGAAGGCCAGAAGCGCTCCTGAGATGCGGCCCTGTTGAGCCCTGGGATGTCGATGCAGACGCGCAGCTCGCCACACTCGCTCGGGTGGGGAGCTACACCAGGTGGGCAGCGGTCGCCGTGTATCGCCCTTGCTTCCTGAAGCTCCTAGGTGGCCTTGGTGATGAACTCCTGAGCGCCGGACGCTCCTCGCCTGGTGCCCTCCTGAGGGAAATGTGCCGCGAAGCATGCCTCCACGTGGTGCCCGAGCACCTCCTTCGTGATGTTGGCCAGGTTTGAGGCCCTAAAGAATAGAGCCCCCGAGCCCTGCCCGAGGAGGGCGCCGGGCGCACCTTCCTATGCGAGGGAGGGAGGCGCCCCAGGTGCGGGAGCCAATCCTGAGGTGGCACCACCAGAGGTGCCGCTCCCCTGAGGCCCTGTGCGGAGTAGCAGCTTCTTCTTCTTGAGGATGGCCTCAGGAAGGTACTGCGCCCCCTCACTATCAGGGTCTTCGACTGCCGCGGCTTGGAAGGCGCGCTCGAGTGAGCACAGCCCATCTCTTTCTTCGTAGGGGACTGTGATGATTCCGCCGCTTCCCGACATCTTAAGGACGTTGTAGCCATGGTGGGTCACTGTCATGAATTTGGCTAATGATGGGTACCCGAGGATGGCATTGTACGACGGATGGATGTGGGTGACGTCAAAGTCGACGAGCTTGGTGTGGTAGTTGTCGTGCTGACCAAAGGTGAAAGGGAGACGAACTTGCCCTATCGGGGTTGTGGAACCGTCGGTCACTCCTGAAAATGGCTTAGTAGGCTGCAGCTGATCATAGGGCACTTGAAGGCTGTC
Source organism: Triticum dicoccoides (assembly GCF_002162155.2). Lineage (NCBI taxonomy): Eukaryota > Viridiplantae > Streptophyta > Magnoliopsida > Poales > Poaceae > Triticum > Triticum dicoccoides. The sequence goes on along the minus strand of NC_041384.1, from coordinate 485,437,770 downwards.
GAACGTTTCTACAGACAGGACACTGAGCCCCGCGCCGCCATCGATGAGGGTCTTGGTGACTTGGACATTGCTGATGACAGGTGAGCAGAGCATTGGGAGGACGCCAGCGGGCGCCGCGCATTTGAGCTGGTCCATCGAGCTGAAGGTGATGGCGTACTTGGACCATCTGAGCAGGCGCATGGCCTTGAGCTTGGGGAGGGCTGCATTCACCTTGCGAGAGAACTGTTTGAAGATGCGCTGGGAAGCCAGGGCCTGAGCACCACCCAAGATGCAAGCAATGGCGCGCGGCTCCTGGAAGCCCCCAGCCCCCTCGTCCTGATGGTGGTCGTTGTTCCTTCTTGGTGGTGGCGGCAGCGGAGGTAGACCAGGATTGCCCTGAGGACGGTCCTCGCGAGGTTGGTCCCTCCAGGCGCCCTCACGAGGCTGATCCTGCCAGCGATCCTCACGAGGCTGGTCGCGCCACCCCTTGTGGGAGCTGCGGTCGTCCCAACATCCTTCGCCTCGTCCTCCTCCTCGGCCGTAGCCCCAGTCATTGCGCTCGGGGTGTCGACCGAAGCGTCCATCTCGAATGGCCCTGAACTCTTGACAATCGGTGGTGTTGTGGCTGCGCACATTGTGGAAGGCGCAGAACGGACGACCGCCCTTGGATGACTCAGGGAGGTCCCGACCGTGCTTTGTGTCTGGCTCTACCGTGAGTACGGCCTCTCCCTTGCGCTTCACGTCCTTGACCTTGGCCTTCTTCTCTTCTGGATCGGCAGCAGGGAGCTCAAGGAGGGAGAGACGCCCTACCTCGGCTCTCGCGCACTCGGTTGCTATGTTGAACAACTCTAGAGTAGTGCATAGCTCCTCGTGGATGGCGAGCTCCTCCTTCATCTTGATGTCACAGACACCATCAGAAAATGCTGAGATGATGGCATCATCCGTCACCTTGGGGATCATGAGACTCACGCTGTTGAAGCGCTAGATGTACTTCCGCAGGGTCTCTCCCAGCCGTTGCTTGATGCAGCACATGTCACCCGCGGCCGGAAGGCGGTCGCTAGTGCCCTGGAAGTCGGCGACGAAGCGGTCGCGCATCTCATCCTAGGAGGAGATCGAGCCTGGTGGCAGGTTCAGGAGCCACGAGCGAGCGCCATCTTTGAGAGCCATGGGAAACCAGTTCGCCATGACTTTTTCGTCGCCGCTGGCCTCCTCGATGCTCAGTTCGTAGAGTTGCAGGAACTCCACAGGGTCGAGGGTGCCGTCATAGCGAGGAGGCAGATCCGGCTTGAACTTTCCTAGCCAGACGATGCTACACAGCTCAAGAGTGAAGGCGCGGCAGCCTGCCATGGCCACCGGGGCCCTTTGCTGATGCGGGGCCTGGCCTTGATGTTCGCACACGGCCACCGCAGGCAGCACGCATTCTTGTCATGGTGGTGCTTGGAGCGCTAGAGCATTTTCTTGCGACTAGGGAACCTCTTGGCAGCTTCCTTCTTCATGTGCGGGCACGTGGCGCGGTGGATCACGCCGCGGGGCCACGCATCTTGGGTCGAGGACACCGTCTTGACGCAGAGGGGTGGTGGCACTCCGTGAGCTGCGCGTCTCAGCGCAAGGGCGCCGAGGCAGCGGAGGCGCTCCGTGAGATACATCGCCCGCGGCTGGAGGTGGGCGAGGCAGCAAGAGGGATGGTGCAGGAGAGCCCCCAGTGGCACTGACGAGCTCGGCAATGCGGTCCAACCAGTCCTCGTAGAGGTCGTCGACCGGGCGGTAACACAGGAGCTAGCGTGCCATGAGCAGCGCCGCCTGCGCATCCGCGGGTGCGCGGCGAGCGTGAGATGATGAGCTGGCCGGAGTCAGCGATGGGGTGGCGGTGTGGCCATCCCGCCGCACGGAGGGGTGCAGTGAGGACGCTTGTTGCTCGTTTGCCACCAGGCCGGTAGCGGCGTTGGCAATAGGAGATGGGAACGATGGGGAGGCCCGCCGACAGGGGCTGTCTAAGCGACACGGGCGGCGAGGGCGCCCCGGCGCTCGGCGCGGGCTCGGCGCGCGTCCGACATGGATACGGTGGAGCGGCGGAATGTGGATCAACGGAAGGAAAGCTTCAGTGCACCCCTACATGGCGCACCAATTGTCAGATTTCGGGTTCCAGCAAAACCCTTAAGGTTCGAACACTGGGGTGCGCACGAAGATCTCTTCTCCCCCAAGCTCTCACCCTCACCGCAATCTCAAGGCCGGGCGCGTCAAACTCGCAGAACAAAGGGACACAAGATTTATACTGGTTCGGGCCACCTATGTGGTGTAATACCCTACTCCAGTGTGGTGTGGTGGATTGCCTCTTGGGCTGAGGATGGACAGTTACAAGGGAAGAACAACCTCCCGAGGAGAGGTGCTCTTGTGCTTGGCTAGCTTGTGTGGTTGGCTTGGTGGAGTGGATTTGGTCCAAGATGTGTTCTTTCTTCCTCTCGACGGTGGTGGCTAGTCCTATATATAGAGGCCCATGTCCTCTTCCCAAATATTAGGCGGGAAGGGATCCCACAATGGGGAATTTGAAGGGGGGCAGCTAGTACAAGCTATCCTGACAAAAGATGGTCTTCGCCTGCCAAAGCCTCTGGTGATGATGTCGTCCTGGGCTCCACGGTGACCTCCGTCCTGCCGTCCTGCTGGTCTTGGTCTCGTTGCACCTATATGGAAACCTTTTCCTACTGCCTCAGGACTCCTCGCCTGTGCTTGCCTCCTTAGCACCAAAGAGGAAAACAAGGACACTGTGCATGCTGGCACCCGCTTGGTGCCCGACTGGCCTTGGTCGTCATGGCTTGCGTCACAGGAACCTCGCAAGGTACCCCTTGCCTTGATCTCTCCGCTCCTCGCGAGCCAGCCTGGTGAGCCGCCCCTGAGGAGGTCTTGCGTCGTCCGCCTCGCGAGGCTTGGCCCCTCACGAGGGTCTTGAGTGTTCGCTGGTGAAGATGGGCCATACAGGGCCACTGGTGGAGGCACACCGTGGGTCGTAGGCAGGCAAGTCTAGGGACCCCCGTTCCCAGGACGCCGACAATTACATCTTGTAGTTGATTACTATATGGTTTATTTGGTGGAAGATTATATGTTCAGATCCATTATGCATATTAATACCCCTCTGATCATGAGCATGTTTGTTGTTTGTGAGTAGGTACCTTCGTTCTTGAGGTCACGATATAAATCATGTTGCAAGTAATCATGTGAATTTGATATGTGTTTGATATTTTGATAGTATGTATGTTGTGATTCCCTTAGTGGTGTCATGTGAACGTCGACTACATGACACTTCACCATATTTGGGCCTAAGGGAATGCATTGTGGACTAGTAAATAGATGGTGGGTTGTGAGAGTGATAGAAACTTAAACCCCAGTTTATGCATTACTCCATAAGGGACCGATTGGATCCTAGAGTTTAATGCTATGGTTAGAATTTATTCTTAATACTTTTCTCGTAGTTGCAGATGCTTGTGGGAGGGTTAATCATAAGTAGGAGGTTTGTTCAAGTAAGAACAACACCTAAGCACCGGTCCACCCACATATCAAATTTTCAAAGTAGCGAACACAAATCAAACCAATATGATGAAAGTGACTAGATGAAATTCCCGTGTACCCTCAAGAACGCTTTGCTTATTATAAGAGACCATTTTGGCCTGTCCTTTGCCTCAAAAGGATTGGGCTACCTTGCTGCATACTTGTTACTATTATTGTTACTTGCTTGTTACAAACTATCTTGCTATCAAACTACTCGCTACTTACAATTTTAGCACTTGCAAACACTACCTTACTGAAAACTACTTGTCATTTCCTTCTGCTCCTCATTGGGTTCGACACTCTTACTTATCGAAAAGAGCTAAAATTGATCCCCTATACTTGTGGGTCATCAAGGCTATTTTCTGGCGCCGTTGCCGGGGAGTTAAGCGCTTCTGGTAAGTGGAATTCGGTGAGGAAACATTTACATAGTGTGCTAAAATCTATTGTCACTTGTTACTATGAAAAACAATCCTTTGAGGGTTATGTTCGGGGTATCTTCACCTCGCCCAGAAGCACAATTAATTGCCCCTCAACCTACAACACCTACTAAAAATATTGAATATGAAATTCCTTCGGGTATGATAGAAGAACTGCTAGCTAATCCTTATGCAGGAGAAGGAACTGAACATCTCGATATGCACTTGATATATGTGGAACAAATTTGTGGATTGTTTAAGCTTGTAGGTTTACCCGAAGATGAGGTGATGAGAAAGGTTTTCCATTTATCTTTGAAGGGAAAAGCATTGGCGTGGTATAGGCTATGCGATGATATTAGATCATGGAATTGGAATCGTCTGAAATTGTAGTTCCACCAAAAAAATTATCCTATGCATCTAGTTCATCGTGATCGGAATTATATATATAATTTTTGGCCCCATGAAGGAGAAAGTATCGCTCTAGCTTGGGGGGGAGGGCTTAAGTCAATGTTATATTCATGCCCCAATCATGAGCTCTCAAGAGAAATTATTATCCGGAATTTTTATGCTCGGCTTTCTCGTAATGATCAAACCATACTTGATACTTCTTGTGCTGGTTCTTTTATGAAGAAGACTATTGAATTCCGGTGGGATCTTTTGGAAAGAATTAAACACAACTCTGAAGATTGGGAACTCGACGAAGGTAAAGAGTCAGGTATTAAACTTAAGTATGATTGTGTTAAATCTTTTATGGATACCGATGCTTTTCAAAATTTTAGCACTAAATATGGACTTGACTCTGAGATAGTAGCCTCCTTTTGTGAATCATTTGCTACTCATGTTGAACTCCCTAAGGAGAAGTGGTTTAAATATTACCCACCTATTGAAGAAGAAATTAAAGAACCGGTACCAGTTAAAGAAGAAAATATACTTTATAATGTTGATCCACTTGTTCCTACTGCTTATTTTGAGAAACCTCCTTTTCCTGTTAGGATAAAGGAACATGCTAAAGTTTCAACTGTGGTTAACAAAAGCTCTGTTAGAACACCTAAACCAGATGAACAAATTAGAGTTGAACCTAATATTGCTATGGTTAAAGAACTCTTGGAAGAAGATGTAGATGGACCTGTTATCTACTTCTATGCAGAAGGTGCTAGAATTGCCAAACCCGAAAAAGGGATAAAAATAGACCAGTTGTTGGCCTGCTTATCATTTCAGTTAAAATAGGAGATCACTGTTATCATGGTTTATGTGACATGGGTGCTAGTGTGAGTGCTATTCCTTACAAGTTATATCAAGAAATTAGGGAAGACATGGCACCTTCAGAGTTAGAAGGCATAGATGTCACTATTAAACTTGCAAATAGAGACACCATATCACCTTGTGGGATGATTAGAGATGTTGAAGTCTTGTGCGGGAAAATAAAATACCCTACTGATTTTCTTGTTCTTGGTTCCCCACAAGATGATTTTGTCCCATTATCTTTGGTAGACCTTTCTTGAACACCGTTAATGCTAAGATAGATTGTTAGAAACAAACTGTGGGTGTTAGCTTTGGTGATGAGTCTCATGAGTTTAATTTTTCCAAGTTTAGTAGGAACCATCATGAAAAAGAATTGCCTAGCAAGGATGAATTAATTGGTCTTGCTTCTATTGCCGTGCCACCTACTGATCCTTTAGAACAATATTTGCTAGACCATGAGAATGATTTACATATGCATGAAAGAAATGAAATAGACAACATTTTCTCTGAACAACGTCCTCTGCTTAAACACAATTTTCCTATTGAAACTCTTGGAGGTCCTCCTCCACCTAAGGGTGATCATGTGTTTGAATTAAAACAATTGCCAAACACTTTGAAATATGCTTATCTTGATGAAAAGAAGATATATCATGTTATTATTAGTGCTAACCTTTCAGAACATGAAGAAGAAAGATTATTGAGAGTTCTAAGGAAGCACCAGGCTGCTATTGGATATACTCTTGATGATTTAAAGGGCATTAGTCCCATCTATGTCAGCACAAAATTAATATGGAACCTGATGCTAAACCCATTGTTGATCACCAACGTCGGTTAAATCCGAAGATGAAAGAGGTGTTAAGAACGAAAATATTTAAAACTTCTGGAAGCAGGTATAATCTATCCTATAACTGATAGTAGATGGGTAAGTCATGTTCATTGTGTCCCTAAGAAAGGATGTATTACTGTTGTTCCTAATGATAAGAATGAACTTATTCCACAAAGAATTGTTACATGCTATAGAATGGTAATTGATTTTAGAAAATTAAATAAAGCAACTAGAAAAGATCATTACCCTTTGCCTTTTATTGATCAAATGCTTGAAATATTATCTAAGCACACACACTTTTGCTTCCTAGATGGATACTCTGGCTTTTCACAAATACTTGTCTCTCAACCTGATCAAGAAAAGACTACTTTACTTGTCCATTTGGAACTTATGCTTATAGACGTATGCCTTTTGGTTTATGTAATGCACCTGCTACCTTTCAAAGATGTATGACTGCTATATTCTCTGACTTTTGTGAAAAGATTGTTGAGGTTTTCATGGATGACTTTTCTGTTTATGGGAAGTCTTTTTATGATTGTTTAAGCAATCTTGAGCGAGTTTTGCAGAGATGTGAACAAACAAATCTTGTCTTGAATTGGGAGAAGTGCCACTTTATGGTTAATGAAGGCATTGTCTTGGGTCATAAATTTTTTGAAAGAGGTATTGAAGTGGACCAAGCTAAGGTTGGTGCAATTGAGAAAATACCATGTCCCAAGGATATCAAAGGTATTCGTAGTTTCCTAGGTCATGCTGGTTTCTATAGGAGGTTTATTAAAGACTTCTCTAAAATTTCAGGCCTCTCACTAGTCTTTTGCAAAAGGATGTTCCTTTTGTTTTTGATGACGATTGTTTAGAAGCCTTTGAAACACTCAAGAAAGCCTTAATATCTCCACCTATTGTTCAACCACCTGATTGGAACTTGCCTTTTGAAATTATGTGTGACAGAGAGTTGATAAGAAACTTAATGTTATTCAATATGCTAGTAAAACTCTAGACAGTGCTCAGAGAAATTATGCTACTACTGAAAAGGAATTCTTAGCAGTGATGTTTGCTTGTGATAAATTTAGACCTTATATTGTTGATTCCAAAGTAACTATCCACACAGACCATGCCGCTATTAAATATCTTATGGACAAGAAAGATGCTAAACCTAGACTTATTCGTTGGGCTCTCTTGCTACAAGAATTTGATTTACATATCATTGATAGAAAAGGAGTTGAGAACCCCGTAGCTGATAATTTGTCTAGGCTAATCATTACCCTTTACATATCCATAATCCTTAGATCTTCCCTGCGAAACAGACGGGTTAGCACGATGATGTTCATATGAGGACTTTGATCCTTTTGAGGAATGTGATCCATGTGAGGAGTTTGGTCCGTATGAGGACTTGGATCCATATGAAGAATTTGGTCCATATGAAGAATTTGATCTGGGGTTCCTATTCTTCACAGGTGGTGTCATGATGACATTCACCTGAAGATTTTCAAGGCACCTTTTGGGAACCCAGATTTTCTTCATAGGAGGACCGTTCCTGCAGTTAGTGCCAACATATCTAGCAAATACTTCACCATTCTGATTTTTGAACAGTTTATAGTTGGATTCAATTGACTCATCAGAAGAATATGAAGATTCACATGTAAAGCTAGATAAAGTAGATGGATCCATTGAAGGTCCCTTTGCAGCAACCCATGAGGTTTTGGGATACTGCTTAGGTTTCCAATAGGTCCCATCAGCATTGAGTTTCCTCTCAAAGGCAATACCCTCTTTCCTAGGGTTCCTGTTGAGGATCTGCTTCTTAAGCACGTCACAAAGAGCCTGATGCCGTTTGAGGCTTTTGTACATGCCTGTCATATACAATTCCTTCAGCCCTGCATTATCAATGATACTAGCAATGTCCTCAGATGAGGAATTAGTGATAGCAGAAGTAGTTGAAGAATTTGCGGCAATGGAAGTATTTAAGCATTCAGGTGAAGAATTAGCAGTTTCACGTTCAATGCACTTCAAACATGGAGGAACAAATTCATCCTGAGTAGCGCTGATCTGTTGAGCAAGTAATGAATCACGCTCCTTCTGAAGATCTTCATAACTCACTCTTAACTACTCAAGATCTTGCTTTCTTTGAAGAAATTCATAAGAAAGCTTCTCATAATCAGATAGGAGAGTGTTATGATGACCTTGAAGATTGTCAAACTTGGACTGAAGTCCTTGAAGACTTTCAGCCATGGCTTTAGAATGATCCATTTCTTCACCAACTTATCGTCACTCTCATTCAGCATGTTTTGAACTTTTTCCAAAGCTCTTTGTTGTTTAGTGGCAAGGGAAGCAAGTTTGACATAACTGGGTCCAAATTCATCACCAGATTCATCATCACTTGACTCAGATAAGTAGCAGTCAGTTACCTTGGCACCTTTTGCCATAAGGCATGGTGCAGATGATGATGATTCTGGATTGAAAGTCATAGCCTTGCGCGATTCCATGAATTCTTCGAACTAGGGATCATGGTGAGATCGATGACCTTCATAGACCTTAGAGAGTCGGTCCCAGATGAGTTTGGCATGGCTGAGATGCATAACATTCCAGAACTGATTTTGTGACAAGCTAGAGCAGATGAGGTCCTTCACCGTGAGGTTGAGAAGCGTGTATTTGTGAATATCATCAGCCTCCACCATCTTGCATAGATCAGTAAGACCAATCTCGGTGACGGTCCAGAGTTCGTTGTTCATCGCCATGAGGTGCTTCTTCATCATGGCCTTCCACTTGGGATAATCATGACCGTCAAAGATGGGGCATGTCACAGTCTTCATTCATGTGGTCGACATAACTAAAACTCCAGGTGGTTAAACCAAAATCACACAGAACAAGGGAGTACCTTGCTCTAATACCAATTGAAAGTGCGTTATATCGACTAGAGGGGGGTGAATAGGCGATTTTTATGAATTCTTCACTGACAGGGTGAGGAAATTCCTGAGTGAAGAACTACTTGCAGCGGAATAAGTACTCAGAAGTAAACATAACAGAGCATGAGCATGGTCTTCATGAAGAAATGAAAACAAGAACAGAGTACAGAAAGCGTAAACACAGGATACCACAAGATAAGACAAACAGACTGAAGAAATTGAACTGAGGAAATAGAGAAAGTTTTCAGTCAAAGTCTTCAAACAGATATGAACAAGCACACAACATAGAAATTAGGAAATGGAAGGGTTGAGGAAATGGAACCATTTAGCTCGGTGAAGACAATGATTTGGTAGACCAGTTCCAACTGCTGTGACAGTTATACGTCTGGTTAGGGTGGCTAGGTATTTAAACCTGAGGACACACAGTCCCGGACACCCAGTCCTGAACACGCAGCTTAGGACACTCAGTCCTCACCATATTCCCCTTGAGCTAAGGTCACACAGACCTCGCCCAATCACTCGTGGTAAGTCTTCAGGTGACTTCCAAACCTTCACAGACTCGGTCACTCGGCGATCCACAATTTCCTCTTGGATGCTCTAGACCATAACGCCAACTGTCTGGAAGATGCGCAGTCTTCAAAGGTAACAAGCGTCGGATCCACGCAGGATCAATCTCTTCAGTGATGCTCAATCACTTGGGGTTTGTAGGTGTTTGGGTTTGGATTTTCCTCACTTGATGATTTTCACTCAAAGTCCTCGGAGGATGGGATGCTCTCAAATGACAAGTGTCAGTTTCTCTCGGAGCAGCCAACCAGCTAGTGGTTCTAGGGGGCGGCTATTTATAGCCTAGGGAGCAGCCCGACATGATAAGACGTAAATGCCCTTCAATTATATGACCGTTAGGTGGGTGGATATTTTGGGACAGCTAGCGCATAGCACAGCAACGGTCGGAATTTTGAGTATCAAATTCCTCAGGGCTATCATGTTCCTCACTGTGTAGGCAATCCACACTAGAAAATTCCTAACTCGTTAGTCAGAACAAATGCCTCAGAGACCAGAAGAACTTCGTCTCTGTCACTGAAGAAATTGACTGAACTGTATGAGATTTCCAATGGCTTCACTCAAAGGGATTGGTAGGTGTAGGATTTTGAGTTGAGCATCACTTGGAAATTTTTCCTCGACCCCCTTTATCAGTACGGTAGTTCCTATGACTCAAGAAATAGAAAATGAAACTATGAAAATAAAAGTCTACATGCTTCATGTTCCTCGAATGAATACCAAGTCTTCAGGATAACACCAATTTCTTCACTTTAATAGTCTTCAGAAAGTCTTTAGAAATCCAAAGTCTTCAGTCAAAGAACTTCATTTTTAGGGGTCGACTTTCTCTGTAAACATCAAACTCCTCATATACTTATAGACCTATGTACACTCACAAACGCATCAGTCCCTTAACCTATAAGTCTTCAATACACCAAAATCACTAAGGGGCACTAGATGCACTTACAATCTCCCTCTTTTTGGTGATTAATGACAATATAGGTTAAGTTTTCAACGGGGATAAACATATGAAGTGTAAATACTGAAATTGAGGAATTTGATTGCAAGATATAGAAGAACTCCCCCTGAAGATGTGCATAGTGAGGAATTTGCTTTTGAAGCAATGCACACTTTGAAGAGTAGAATCATGGAGATATCCCCCTATATCTTGTAATTCATACATGCATTTAACATATAATATGAAGAATTTGAAATGCATGATGAAATATGGTGACTGATGTAATTCAACATGCGTGCATTAACATTAATGAGGAATAAGCATGCAGAAGAAATCATCACAAGTATCAGACCACCATAGAGTTTAAGTTTACAACTCGATCCTGCAAAGTCTTTAAAAGAACGAGAGTTGTAACTTAGAAAAAACGCCCATATAGGTGACCCGCTTGAAGACTAACTCAAATTTCTCCCCCTTTGTCATCAAATGACCAAAAGGATCGAAAATGAGGACTAACGCCCCTGAAGAATATCAAGTTGATGGAGGAGTGCTAGCGTTGTTGGGGTCGTTTGTCGTTGTAGGGCCTGCCGCATTGTCGTTCAAGTCTTCATACTCGTCGGTGTCACGGGATGAAGAATATGAGCTGGCCACCCAGGAACAAACTTTGACCTTCTTGAATTTCTTCGGTGGAGGAGCAGACCAGTCAAAGTTTTCCTTGAGACCCATTTGCTTCAGATCTTCACCATACAGATGTGATAAGACAGCCCAGGTGCGACCGAAAACTTCATGGAGGTAGTAATGGTTTTTCTTCACTGCATTATGTGTAGCAGTCATGTTGTGAAGAATAGAACCAAACTGACGCTTAACCCATTTATGGTTGCGATCCACCTTCTGGTGAAGACTAAGAAGCAGCCCACGGTCAGTCATCACGCTGGGAGCTGTGGCTTGAGGATTTGACTTGGATGCATTTGCAGCAGAGTCATGAGTGGTAGAGTCATCATTGGTGGAATAAGATGCAGCTTTGCGAAACTGACCATCCAACGGACGAATGCCTTCATCAATGACAACAAGTGCCTTCCCCTTTTCATCAGTTGAGGTATAAGTCTGCTTGAGGACTTCAATCGGGGGCAGGTAGCTGAGGTGAGTCTGAAAATCAGCCTTGAAGTTGAGTGAAGACCTTGTTCTGAGGAATATCATAATCCAAGGATCATAAGGCTTCAACTCAAACGGAGAGAGTGCAACATTTGCCAGAGTCCTCATGAAGAAATCATAGTAATTGACAGGAATGCTATGAATGATGTTGAATAGCAGTTTCTTCATGATGCCAACTATTTCCTCATCAGATGAGTCGTGGCCTTTGATAGGACTCATTGTCCTCGTCGGAATGCGATAGACTGTTCTGGGCACATAGAGTAAGTCCTTCATAAGGAATTTGGTCCTTGGGGCTTGGCCGGGCTTCAGAGGCTTCATTAGTACTTGCATGTAATGAGCAGCGAGTTCAGGTTCTTGGTACAGGCAGCGAGCTCCTTCACTGGGTGGACTGATGGGCAGTGCGTGAAGTAATTTAGAGGCCGGTGCCTTATAATGAGTGTTATCGGTCATCCAGTCCAAGACCCAGGTGTTGATATCTTCAGGATCACCTGTGATGTGCAGTGTCGCATAGAACTGAAGAATAAGCTCTTCATTCCAATCAACAATGTCAGAGCAAAAATTGAGGAGGCCTGCATCATGAAACACATTGAGGACAGGAGAGAAACAAGGCAATGATTCCATGTCCACGTGAGGATTATGCTCATGATAGAAGATTTTGTCCTTGTTGAAAGGCAGTGAAGAATAGAAGTTGGCCTGGCTGGCAGTCCAGAAATGCTTCCTCCTTAGACGAGCAGAGTCATAAGGATTGTAGTCAATGAAGAATACATGCTTGCCAAAGAAGTCATTAGCCTTGAATTTTTGCTTCTTCGAGAAGGGATCCTTTGGCTTGGGGTGAGGAGTGTCAGTCAATTGCATCACAACCTCAGGGATCTCGATCTCAGGTTCCGCAGGTTGAGGAATTTCAGGTTCTTCTTCACTGGCAGCCTGGGACTTCAATTCTTCATTTACATTTTCTTCAGCACTAGTGGATGGAATCTCTTCATGGACAGATGGTGTGGCACGAGGTTCTTCATATCCCAGTTGCACTTCAGTAGGGACATGGGACTGAGGAATTTGTTGTAGTGGTGTGAACAGAGGAGAATTGGGATGCTGACTTTCCCAAAAGTCGTCGTTCAACACTAGAGTGGTGCATCCAATGTCCACATCTTCTTCTTCATTCATTTCTTCAACGCCGGCCTCTTCAGCAGTGAACTAAGGCATGGGCGATGAGATTATTGGGGCTGAAGGGATTTCATCCACTTCAATTTCTTCATTCAACTGCTCCGACGAAGCAGTAGAAGGAATGTCATCATCCGATTCGCTTGGGATCACGTATTCTTCATCAAAAGGAACAAGGTCCTTTGATAGCATGGATGAGACAGGAACAACACCAATTGGATTGTCATAGGAACTTGTGAGTGGCTTCATTTTCTTTGGAGCTGAAGAATCTAATGTAGTTGATGCATTCCTTTTCTTCACAGCTGCACGCTCTACAGCCTTGGTCTTCTTCACATCTGATGCAGATGGAAGGATAGGAGTTGGTGTAGGTGCAGGAGGAGCAGAGGAATTTGATCCAAGATCTTTAGGCACAAGTGATGCAATTGCCCTGACTTCTTCATTTTCTTTAGGCACAACACTAGTGGTTGCCCTCGCAATTTATTCGGCGGCTCGAATGCAGTCATCAGCCCCTGGAATTAGCATTTTCTTCAGCAGCCTGAGTGTCATCAGTGGTCCTGGCATTTTCTTCAGTAGACTGAGCAGATACTACAGCCTGAGGAATTCTTGTTGCGTTTGTGCTGTAACAGTGGAGGTGAAGTTGACAGCAAGTCTCACAAAACGAACCTTGGCTCTCAGCCAATCAGCATGATATGCGTCAAATTCATCATTGAGTTTCTTGATCTCAGATTGAATAGTGACAAGTTCTTCAGTTGTCATAGAGACAACGCTTTTCTTCAGGAAGCGCTCCTTTTTGTACTGCGCTTTCTTGATCTGCCTGGCCTTTTCAAATTTCCATTTCTCTTCCTGAATGAAATGAGTCAACATATGACTTTGGCCAGGAGTCAACTTGAAATCAGGCATGGGAGTGTTGGGGTCCTTGTGCCAGAGATCAATGTAATCCAGGATCAACTTTGGATCCAAAAGCAAAGGCACACTTGTGCCTTTGGCTCTAGCAACCCTGACTTGCCTGTCCCTGATGATTTGAGCAAGTTCTTCATCATCAGCTTCATCTTCATCAGACGACACTTGAAAAGCGACCTGCTTCTTTTGAGGACTTGGTCGAGAGCCTTGTCCAACAGTTGCCTTGGTCTTCAGCAGAGTGGGGCCAGTTGAACATGCAATGGAGCTGAAGAACTTGCAGAGGCGCCTGAGGCAATAGAGATGCCTGTTGTCCTTTGGCACGAGGCAAGATGCACAGGTGCGGAGGACTTTGATGGAGGAGCTGGTGTGGGTTGAGGAATTGGCCGTGAGGGCTTTGAGGAAACTGGCCGTGAGGGCATTGCTGAGGAACTTGGCCGTGAGGGCATTTGGGTAGAAGCACTTGGCTTATGAGCCGGCTTCTTTGGCATTGCCTTCTTGGGCTTACTTGCAGAGGCCTCAGCTGTGGTAGCAGCAGCAACAGAGTCTTCATTGAATTTCCTCACTGCTTCCTTAGCTACTCTGGCAAGCTTGGCCTGGCGCTTGGCCCATTCATCAGGATAATCCTCACCACGCTTGAGGCTGGTGGGATCAGCTACTTGGCCAGGTGCCAAAGGAGGTCTTGGGCATGGAGGATGAAGAGCGAATTTCTTCATATACTTGGGAGTGACATATCTGTATTCCCTCCATTCCCGTGCCCATCTCCTCTCTATTCTTTGGATGTGCACTTTGCGCTCATTCTTAGTTTCCTTCCCATGGGTGGCCTCATCAAGAGTGCAATAATCCTTGTAAATGTCCTCAGGGATTTCAAACGCAATGTTGACTTCTAGCTTCTTTCCTCCCTTCTGAGGTTTCTTGCCATCTACCATTTTCATCAGCTCAGGGTTTTTAACAATTGAGTTCTCTGAAGAGGTATGCAACTTTTCTTCGAGGAATGCTTCAAATGAGTTAAGTTGATGAGAACCTAATGATTCAGCAGTGGACATGTGTACTTGTGAACAGAGTATAGGTGCGAAGAATTTGGAGAGGTCATATGCGTTCTGAGAAGTTTTTGCAAAAAGAACAAGTTTGAGGAAATTGACCAGATGAGTCTTGAAGAATTTCACTAAGCGTTCTTTGACTTAGGTTCCAGAGTTGTACAGATTTGAAAATCCACACAATTGAGGAATCTTAAAGAAAAATGTTGCTTAGAGAAACAGATCAAGAACAGATGATACGTGAGGTGTTTAGTGTGTGAAGAGTTGAGGAATAAACACCTTTCGAAGATTTGAAGAAAACATCAGAATCAACAAGGGCAGTAAAAGTAACTTTTAATTACCCTTGACGAAGAACACGACGAACTAGGAAGTGTAGATTTGAAGCTCGTCGGTTCAAATCTTCCACGCCCTAACTTGGCTGAGGAAGACAGCTACGGCAGCGGCGGAGTGAAGAAATCCGCGTCCGGCGTGAATACGGCGGCGTCGAGGTCAAGGCAGTGAAGCTCTTCCTCACCGACGACGATGGCAGTAGCGGCGACACTAGGGTTGGGGAGCTCGAGTGAGGGAGTGAGGTTGAGCGGAGTAAAAGTGAAGTGAGGAAGGGAGAAGGGTATTTATAGCCGAAGTGAAAAACCGCTCGCCCGAGGAAATAGGACGAACGTGCCCCTAACCTTTCTCATTCGCTTGACACGTGTCACCCACGTATAGAGAGGTGGCGATCATGCGAGATTGTGGGTGAATAGATAAACATCGCATAGAATGCGGAACGGTTTGGGCGACAAAGCTGAAAATTTAGATAAGATAGGTTTTAAAGTTCCATTCGCAATTTCTTCAGCTGACAAGGACACAGTGAAGATTTTGAACGAGTTTCAAATATAACGCACATGAAGAATTTGTGAATAGACTAGGTTGAGTTAAGCATAGAGGGGGAAAGGGTCCGATCACATTCACTTAGTAGAACAAGCAACTTGAAGAAATAGCAATAAGTGAATGTTGTAGAGGACATAAACTCATATATATATATAGCCAATGAAGAAAAACGATGGAAATAGAGAAGACATTACAAAGTTGAAGAAATTGAACAGCTGAGGAAAAACTTAGATTGAAGATTTTCAACTTTTGGTGGTGGCGTGACCCACCGTATAAGAATGATGATTTCAGGCACCGCGTACAATTGTCGTAGGGTTCTGAGAATCAAATTATTCATTAATTTCTTCACACTTAGAGTGTTATTCTTCATTGATTGAAGAAAAACGTTTCTTCATGTGTTGCACATCTAAGTCATCAATTTTGCATAAGTGTTAGGATGAGTGTCCTTTTGAAAGAACATCTAAAGATTCTAGGATATTTAACTCACATCGCAACTTGCTAAATCTCTTCTCATCCAAGGGCTTAGTGAAGATATCGGCTAGCTGTTCTTCAGCCTTCACATGCTCAATAGAGATGTCGCCCTTCAACACATGATCACGAAGAAAATGATGAAGAATCTGAATGTGCTTTATCTTCGAGTGCTGAACTGGGTTATGAGCAATCTTGATGGCACTCTCATTGTCACAGTAGAGTGGCACATTCTTCACATTAACACCGTATGTCGGTGTACTAGAGTAGGGGTACCCTAGTATCTCGAACTTGTGCACGAGCAGTCGCAACATCCCGCGACAAGGCTTGCCGGGTGACCGCCAAGGTCCTCCGTGGTTCCCTTGGAGCCATTCAAGAACAGAGTATCCAAGCCAAGGAATTTCAAGACCCCGGCAAGAGGAGCTTGCCGGGAAGGCCAACCAGGGCATCTCAGGACCCCGGCAAGAGGAGCTTGCCGGGAAGGCCGACCAAGGCATCCCAAGGAACTTGCCGTGATGCACCACGCATCCCGGCAAGGCCCGGTGAGCGGCAAGCTCCCGGACGCGACAAGACAACGACCGCGGCAAGGCGCTTGCCACAGCAAGCCACCACTCTGTGCCCGCGCTCCAGCACATCCACCAACGTGTCGCTCTGGGACCCTTCCAGGCGTGCGTGGCGGGAGGCTGTGCAGCCAACGGTGCGCGGTGGCAAGCGGCGCTGACAAGATTGCCATCGTGGCAAGCAGTGGCGTCCCTGATAGTCCCTTTTTCACTATTTAGGCGACGCAGACGGGCATTTAATGCCCATGTCCCGTGCCGTCAGGGTTAGGTATGATACACTATAGCAGGTAGCTGTACCTACCGCTACACCTTTACATTTTTACACTTGTCTACGTTGCCACCTGTCGGTGACCCCTTGAGCATATAAAAGGAGGCCCGTGCGCAACGTAGGAAGGGGGGGGGGGAGAAAAACTCTTAAGCTCGGTCTCGTTAGCTGCTGGGGTGTACTGTAGCACTCCGCGCTCCCGAGCAAGAACTCAATACAAATCACAAAGCAGGAGTAGGGTTTTACGCATCCATGCAGCCCGAACCTGGGTAATCCGCTCGTGTGCTCCGCCTCGATCCGCTCTTCGTGCGACCTCCACCCTCGCTGAACCGAAAGGGACTCGGTCCGCCGGTCCCATAGGTGCTCGTGGATCAGAACCCCGGCATCTTTGGCGTGCCAGGTAGGGGGCGTCGAGGTTGTGTGAACCAGATCCGGCGTTCACACGAGCTAGATGTTCATCATCTTCATCGACATGCCGCCGAAGAAGAAGGCTTCGGAGGCGGCTGCTCCGTCCGCACCGAATCCATCACCACCGGAGCAAACGGCTGATGGGGCGGACACCGACGGAAGAACGGGCGTCGACGTGGGAGCTCACAGTGCTGCCAGGACCAAGGACAAGGCTGTGCTGCCCATCAGCGGCGTAGCCGGCTCCCACAACGACCGGGCGCACTCCAAGACCTCGGCGTCCGTACATGCACCGCGCCCATCTCAGGAGGCGCGGGACCGGCAGCGTCATGGTACTCACGGTATCATGCGTTTGCTGGACCAAGATCGAGCTGGTGGACCTCGGAGTGCTCAAGACCAGCATGCACGCCAACATGCTGGCACGAGCGAGGCACGGTCGCCCGAACGGGATACTACTCCTTCTAACATAGTTAGAAGTCCGAACATATCCCGCTCCTCGCACCATTCACCACCGCCACCCGCCACTGCAGCAGAAGCTTTGGCGCGAGCTCAACTGCTCCTGGACTACCCTCCAATGGCAGACAAGATTGACGACTGGAGGGCCACCATTCAGAGTCTCATCGGCTTCGCCAACGGCGACGCTCAGCAGCAGCCGAGCACGTCGCAGCCGCGGCAAGTCAGCCAGGCACGAGCCGGTGACGACAAGACTGGTGGGGGTGCAACCACTATGCACTCCCCGCCCCGAAGGCCAAGATCGCCGACTCGCCGGATCCACCTCGACAGCGACTCCACCGCGTCATCAGATCCACGGGTTCGTCGCGATCAGCGCCAAGTTCTTTACGAATGACAGCAAGAAGACGCTCGTACTCGCATCGAGCGCCGAAGAGAAGCGCGACGTCAATCGGACCAGCGCGCTGGGCCCTCTGTCGACATGCATGCGCCAGGGGAACCAGGCGACTTGCCGTACGCGGTAGGTTGCCCTGCGTTTACTCGTGAGCTGCGGCAAGTCCAGTGGCCCAGTACGAAGAATTTCAAGCCAAACATACCAGAGAAGTACGACGGCAAGTCGCATCCGTCGGAGTTCCTCAGCATCTACACCATCGCGGTGCAGGCTGCCGGGGGGCGGGACGACAAGATCCTTGCCATTACTTCCCACTGGTGCTCAAGCCCAACGTCAGGTCCTGGCTCATGCACTTGCTGGACAACTCCATATCCTCCTGGGCAGACCTATGCCATCAGTTTGTCGGCGCCTTTACAGGCGGCCACAAACCTCATGGCCAAGAGAGTGACCTTCATCTGCTCGCCCAGAAGGAAGGAGAGCCCGTGCGCAAGTACATTCAGAGATTCAGCCGTGTACAACACAACATCCCAGATGTCCACCCTGCCGTGGTCATCAGCGCGTTCCATCAGAACGTGCGTAACCGCAGGATGCGGGAGGAGATGGCGATGTGCAAGATCAGAGACGTCAGTGAGCTGTATGCCCTGGCCGACAAGTGTGCACGTGCTGAGGAAGGGAGGAAACTCCCCGAAGAGAATGCAGAAGCAAGAGGATCTGACAGCGAGGATGCTGCCCCGACAAAGAAAAACCGGCGGCGGAACAGGAAGAAGAAAGGCAAAGATGTGCTAGTCGTTGAGCAGTCCGGCAACGAAGGTGGCGCCAAGAAAGCCAAAGTTGGTAGCTCCGGCAAGGAGATTGCCGCATGCACCAATTGCCAGGCTGTGGCAGTCGCCGACAAGCAGGACGGCATAGACAAGAAGTACTGCAAGATTCACCGCACCAAGGGCCATGACCTCCAGAGCTGCAAGAAGGTCGAGCAGCTTGTCCAGCAGCAAAAGGCTGAGTACGAGCGACGAGACAAGGAGAGGGCCCAAGGAGGCGCTGGAGAATCTGGCAAGAAACACGCCGGCCGGGGAGGACGCCGCGGCAAGGCCAAGCAGCGGCAAGGAGACAGACCTCCCCGCGGCCGCGATAAGGATGAAGATGACGACGACGACGAAGACATGGATGATGTCGAGACCAGCGAGCAGGAGTTCCAAAAAGCCACAGAGGTCTTGTGCGTTGACGGCGGTGCTTCTCTGCATACTTCGCACCGCCAACTCAAGCAGTGGGTGCAGGAAGTCAATGCAGTGGAACCACCTGTCGAGTCACGCAAGCTTCTGAAATGGTCCAGCACGCCTATCATCTTTGATATTGGGGACCACCCTGATCGCACAACTGCGGTCGGGTGCTTGCCGATGTTGGTTTCACCAACTATCCGCAACCTCAAGGTCACTAAGATGCTAGTTGACGGCGGGGCCGGCTTGAACCTGATCTCCTCCGCTGTACTCCAGAAACTCCAGATCCCTGATAGCGAGCTCGAAGAGACCGGCACATTCCAAGGAATCAACCTGGGAAGGAGCAAGCCGAAGGGGAAGGTCACGTTGTCAGTAACATTTGGCAGCGAGGTGAACTTCAGGACTGAGAGGGTCACTTTTGACGTTGCCGATTTTCCATTGCCTTATAATAGGATACTCGGCCGTCCAGCACTCACCAAGTTCATGGCAGCCTCTCACTACGCATACAACGTACTGAAGATGCCAGGCCCGATAAGTGTCATCTCTGTCCCTGGCGACAAGAAGGATGCTCTTATTTGCGCCGACAAGATCTACCGGGAAGCGACAGCCGCAACAGATCGCCAGTCACTTGCCGTTGAAGCTCCCGGGGGGAAGAAGAAGACCAAGTCTGGCAAGAGTTCTGATGCCCACTCCGGCAAGCGCACCTCTTCGGAGTGCTGCGCTGCCGTCGAGGACGCGCCATCGAGCTCCACCGGCAAGTATAAGAAGACAATGGCAGCTCCGCCAGAGACGAAGAAGGTGCCCGCCGAGGAGGACGGCACTGGTGGTACCTTCACCATCAGTGCCACTCTTGACCCTAAATAGGAAAGCGCGCTCATTGCTTTCCTGCGGGCGAATGTCGACGTGTTTGCGTGGCAACCGTCTGACATCCCCGGTGTTCCCAGGAAAGTAATTGAGCACCACCTTGCCGTTTGTCCTCATGCGCGGCCCGTCAAGCAGAAGGTCAGGAAGCAAGCAGTGGAGCGCCAAGAATTCATCACAGAAGAGATCAAGAAGTTGGAAGCAGCAGGCCTTGTTAGAGGAGTGCTCCATCCTACGTGGTTGGCCAATCCTGTAGTCGTGCGCAAGGCGAACGGGAAATGGAGACTTTGTACGACTTTACAGATGTTAACAAAGCTTGTCCCAAAGACCCATTTCCTTTGCCGCGCATTGACCAGATTGTTGACTCCACGGCCGGATGTGATTTGCTTTCATTTATTGACGCATATTCAGGATACCATCAGATCTTCATGGCAAAAGAGGATGAGGAGAAGACCGCATTCATCACTCCATGTGGCACGTACTGTTTCATACAGATGCCTTTCGGTTTGAAAAATGCTGGTTCAACATTTGCAAGAGTCGTCCAAGTCGCTCTTGAGCCGCAAATACACAGAAATGTGGAAGCCTACATGGATGACATAGTGGTCAAGAGCAAGGACAAAGCAACTCTGATTCAAGACTTAGAAGAGACCTTTGCAAATCTGCGCAAGATCAACCTCAAGCTCAACCCCGAGAAGTGTGTGTTTGGAGTTCCCTCCGGCAAGCTTCTCGGGTTCTTCGTATCCCAGCGGGAATCGAAGCCAATCTGGACAAGATCAAGGCCATTGAGCAGATTGAAGCACCAAAGCGCGTCAAGGATGTACGAAGACTTGCCGATTGCGTGGCTGCTCTCAGCAGGTTTATCTCTAGTTCTGCTGAGCGCGCCCTGCCGTTTTTCAAAATATTGAAAAAGGCAGGTCCAATGAAATGGACTCCGGAAGCGGAGGCTGCGCTGCAAGACGTGAAGAGATACTTGTCCTCCACTCCAACACTTGTCGCACCTAAGCCACAAGAGAAGTTGCTGCTCTATATAGCGGCAACCAATCAAGTGGTTAGTGCTGCGTTAGTGGCAGAGAGGGAGGCAGATGACGAGCCAGCAACCACGGCAGGCGCATCCAGCGACAAGCAAGGGGCTTCCTCGGCAAGCTCTGGTCCCGACAAGGATGGATCTACGCAGACGCGCAAGGAGATACAGAAGAGAATGGTGCAGCGCCCAGTTTACTTTGTCAGTTCCCTTCTGCAGGGGGCTAGGTCAAGGTACTCCAGTGTGCAGAAATTGCTTTTCGGCCTTCTCATGGCCTCGAGAAAGCTGCGCCATTACTTCCAAGCACATGACATCACAATTGTCACTCGCTTTCCGCTGAAGAGGATACTACAGAATCCAGAAGCGACAGGCAGGATTGTTGAGTGGGCACTGGAACTGTCAAGCTTTGGCCTCAAGTTTGAGAGTACTTCAACTATCCAAAGCAGAGCATTGGCAGAATTCATAGCAGAATGGACGCCAACACCAGATGAAGAAATTTCAGAAACGAGCATCCCCGCCAAGGAAGCAAGCAAAGAGTGGCTGATGTACTTTGACGGTGCCTTTTCGCTGCAAGGCGCTGGCGCGGGCGTGCTGCTTGTCGCACCCACCGGAGAGCACCTCAAGTACGTAGTCCAGATGCACTTCCCCAAGGAGCAAGCGACAAACAATACTGCAGAGTATGAAGGCTTGCTTGCCGGTCTCAGGATCGCGGCAGACCTTGGGATCAAGAAGCTCATTGTCAGGGGTGACTTGCAGCTTGTCGTCCGCCAAGTGAACAAGAGCTATCAGAGTCTGTTGATGGAAGCCTACGTCGATGAAGTGAGAAAGCTAGAAGAGCACTTTGACGGCCTACAGATGGAGCATGTTCCAAGAGCTCAGAACGCCATTGCTGATGGCCTGTCAAAGTGCGCCGCACTTAAGTTACATGTGGAACCAGGGATCTTTGTGCTCAAGCTGACTCAGCTATCTATAACACCATCAACTGGGCAAAGCAAGAAGAGGAAGTTGATTTTTGGTGACTATTTCCCGGCAGAGCTTCCCGAAGCCGCCGCCAAGAAGGTCCCCAAGATCAACGCCAAGAGTGCTGAGGAGCAGTCTGCTCCGGCAAGCCCTAGGGTTTGTTCCGTTGAAGCAGAAGCTCCCGACAAGTTTTGCTCCGGCAAACTTGCCGGGGAACGTCAAGCTCCGGCAGAGCCGCAGATTCTCGCCGTAGAAGCGGACGTTCCCACAGCAGCAGATTTGCCTTGCGCTGAGGAGCAGTCTGCTCTAGCAAGCCCTAGGGTTTGTTCCGTTGAAGCAGAAGCTCCCGACAAGTTTTGCTTCGGCAAGCTTGCCGGGGAACGTCAAGCTCCGGCAGAGCCGCAGGTTCTCGCCGTAGAAGCGGATGGTCCCGCAGCAACAGATTTGCCTTTAGTCCTTGTTGTCGAGCCACAAGCTCTAGCATGGGCGCAGCAGATTGTCCGTTTCCTTCAGACAGGAGAACTTCCCGAAGAGCAAGAAGAAGCGAAAAGAGTAGCCCGGCAGTCAAGTATGTACCAGTTCGTCGACAAGACACTGTACAGAAGAAGACTCAATGGTGTGAAATTGAAGTGTATTCCCCGGGAAGACGGACAAAAGCTGTTGGCAGAGATACATGGAGGCATATGTGGACACCACATTGGCGCAAGAGCACTTGTCGACAAAGCATTCCGGCAAGGTTTCTTTTGGCCGACAGCCCTCCAGGATGCAACTGCACAAGTAACCAAGTGTGAAGCATGCCAGTTCCATTCCAAGCAGATACACCAACCAGCTCAAGCTCTCCAGACGATCCCTTTATCCTGGCCATTTTTGGTCTGGGGGCTCGACATCCTCGGCCCCTTTCCCCGAGCAGTCGGGGGCTTTGAGTACTTGTACGTAGCAATCGACAAGTTCACAAAGTGGCCGGAAGTGGAACCAGTGAGGAAGGTGATAGCACAGTCAGCAGTCAAGTTCTTCAGGTCGATTGTTTGCCGCTTCGGAATCCCTAACAGGATAATCACCGACAACGGCACACAATTCACGAGCCGCACCTTCATGCAGTATGTCCAAGATCTTGGCGCCAAGGTCTACTTCGGTTCTGTTGCTCACCCGAGAAGCAACGGTCAAGCGGAGAGGGCAAATGCTGAAGTGCTGCGCGGGCTCAAGACCAGAACTTTCGACAGGCTGCACAAGTGCGGAAGAAACTGGATCGAGGAGCTGCCGGTGGTTCTTTGGTCGATCAGGACGACGCCAAATCGAGCCACTGGCCAGACACCTTTCGCTCTAGTCTATGGAGCAGAGGCAGTTCTCCCCACGGAACTCGTATACGGGTCACCTCGAGTTCTCGCTTATGATGAGCTTGAGCAAGAGCAGCTGCGACAAGATGACGTGCTGCTCCTTGAGGAAGACCGTCTTCAGGCTGCTGTACGAGCTGCTCGCTACCAGCAAGCTTTGTGCCGCTACCATAGCCGCAAAGTTAACGCCAGAGAGGAAGGCGACCTTGTTCTTCGGCGCGTTCAGTCCGCCAAGAATTCCAACAAGTTGATGCCGAAGTGGGAAGGCCCTTACCGGGTGAAATGAGTTGCTAGGCCTGGCGCTGTCCGCCTTGAGACCGAAGATTGCATTCCGGTGAGCAATTCCTGGAACATTGAGCATCTTCGTAAGTTTTACCCGTAAGGCGCGGTTGCCGGAACCTGTTCCGGCAACCACCTTTTGTACAAGTCTTGCCGCTGTTGCATATAATCCTTTGTACAAAGTTGGGCGCAGACCCCGTGCATAAGTAAAGCTCATGTGCTCCGCACATCTTGTCGATTTCATGCTTTCTATTTCTTGCATATGTGATCTGACACTTTGTGCAGCACCTACTCCCCGGTAAGCAATAACGAGCCGTAAGGCTCCATATCTTTATTTTCTCTTCTTTCTTTTTTCTCAAGGAAAGGAAGGTTCCCTCGCCCACAAGTTTGCCGGGGGAGAAAGGAGAAGATAATGGTATGGACCAGGTGTCGTTCAAGAAAGTTTCACCTTACCGGGAAGCAAACAACAGAAAAGCTAAGTGCCAAAATTTGAGCAATCAGATTTTTAAAATTTTTAAGTTATCTCCCTTGAACGACCGCACTTTGTATGGAAAACCTGTGCGCGGAGGAACCAACTCGTAGCTAGTTGCGCCCTTACTTTGTTTCGAGTCCGCTCAGCAACTTAAGTGAGCTGCAACTAGTTGCGACAAGGTTTCTTGTCGGTAGTGGCACCGCCAGCAGGCTGCTGACATCCCGCACTCAGCGCTCGCGGCTCAGGTGCCTGCACCGGCAAGTTTCCTAAAAGCGTAGGGCAAAAACATACAAAGGGAGGAATCAAGTAAAGGGAATAACATGGCAATCATTACCCAGATTAGAGTTATATTACAAGATATCTTGTCGCAGCTCTAATAGATTGTTCTCATAACATGACTAGCAGCGACAAGAAAAGAAGAAAATGGGCGGCCTAGTCTACGCGATCGCCCTCAATCCTCTTGATCCCGCTCACCTTGTCCACAATGGGTGCGGCAAGGGTCTTGAGGGCCTCCAGATCAGCATCCGGTGGCAGGGTCTTGAGGACGTTGGTGAGGTTGAGGCCCGGATTGCGGAAGGCCACCTTCACCAACACTTTTTGAAGAGCTCCCGCGCAGATCTTGCGCGACTCATCGGCCAGCTGCTTTGGGATCGTCTCCCGGAGTCGCTGGAGGGTCGTCGCCATGCCTTTGAAGAACAAGACAAGCTTGGCGCTGGGTTGGAGGTTCTCGTCGGAGGGATACCCGAGATCCTCCATCCCCAGCTGCGCCAGCTCCCTGTCAATGTCTGCGGCAACACTCACAAGACTCTCCGTCCAGTGCTCCATAGTCTCCCTGAAAGCATTCTGGGTGGCGGCAGCACTCTCCAGCAGTGCCTTGTCAGCCCTGATCTCCTCCTTCAAGACCGCTTCTTGCTCCTTGGCGCCATCCAGCGTCTTGGTCAAAGTGGCCAGCTTCAACTCAAGATCCACGTTGGAGACCTTGGCGGCGCTGAGCTCTTTGCCCTTCTCGACGAGATCGGCCTCCAGCTGCGCCACCTTTGTCTCCAGCTCCTTCTTGGCGGCCTCGGCGGCTGCGGCAGCATCTTCCGCTTGCTTGAGGGCTCCGCCAAATTTTTCCTCGTGCGCGGCAAGCTCCTCCTCGTGGGCGTCAAGATTGACCTTCCGCTGCGCCAGCTCGCCTTCCTGCGCGGACAGCTTCTCAGCGGCAAGCCACTGTTGCTCTCTGATTTCAGCCTTCTCAAGGAGGAAGGCCTTCTACGCTTCGGCAAGTTGCTCCCGCTCCTCTGCCAAGGACCGGAGAGCTTCCTGGTGGAGACCCCGGAGCTCCTCCGCGCGCTTCTCGATGTCCGCTCCCGCCTTCGCGACAAGTGCCTCGCGGGATTCCAGCTTGGCTTGCCGCACGCGGTAGAGCAACAACAACTTCCGCAGCAGCCGCTCCTCCTCAGGCTCGTTGCTGCTGCTGCTTGGCGTGTCAACCAGCGTCAGCCCAGTGGAGGCGAGCACCTCCCCGTCAAAGATCTCTCCCTTGACCGGCGCCCTGTAGCTCGACGCCCAGGGGAGGTTGATGAAGACGCCATCACCGGCCTTCAAGTAGACGCCGGGCTGGGACTCTTTGGAGCCTGGCGCTGCAGCAGCGGCGGACGGGTCGGCGGTCGGCGCAGCGCTTGGCGCTCCTGCGGTCTCGGGACCGTCAGTGCGATCGCCGAACCCCTCGCCAGTTGCTGCGGCGGCAGCCTTGGCGGCCTCTGCGCCGGCGGGATCATCAGCACCGGCTGCTCCCTCGGTGGCAGCGGCGTCGTCGGCGGCAACCTCGGTCTCCATCGGCTCCGAAGCAGATGGGTCTGACAGCCGGAAGAGGGAGAAGAGTCAAGCAAAATCCAACAAAAACCCAAGAAGAAGATCGAAAGAAGAAGAACCCAAGGGAAATCTTGCAGTGAAAGGATTACCTGTACTGGGATCTGCAGTCGTGGTCTCCGTCGTCGGGGGGCCGCTGGTGCTGTCCCTTGCCGGAGACTTCTACCTTACCGGAAAGCTCTCCCTTGCCGGAGGACTCTCCCTTGGCTCCTGGTGGGGCTTCTCTGCTCCTACACAAACCAACAAACAGATATCAGCAAAGACAGGGTATCCGTTTGGAGCTGCCTTCCAAGCGGCGGCGGGGAGTACCTTCGTGCGCGGATGCGCGTGCGTCTCCGTCGACCAGAAGAGGTAGTAGTTCTCCCTCAGCTCCCTCGCGGCGAGCTTGGGGGGGAAGACCGCCCGCTCCTTTCGCAGCGCCGCAAGCCGCTGCGCCTCGGTCGACTTCACGACCTTCCCCTTGTCGGCTTTCGGAGCCATGGCGGAAGTGGTGGAGGAGGCCGACAGCGTTGGTGGTGCTGGTGGCGATGGGGGCGGGGCACTGCTCTCTTTCGACTTTGGGAAGACGAGGGAGCGGCGGAGATTTCCGAGATTGAAGCAGCAACTGGCGAATGGGCGAACTGCCCCTGTTTCCTCTGCTTATAAAGAGGGAGGGGGCGGACGTTCCGCATTACCAAATAAAGAAACCACCCACGATCTCTCCCACGACGCCGCATTTAACGCGTGCCGTTCGGGGAGGGCGCGGTGGATACGGAGACAGATACGGCGTAACCTAGGCCGTGCGTGCCCGTGCCCTGATTTGGGCCTGGCCCAACAGCGCTCGGCACCGTGTATGGCCCAGGCCCGGGGGCTCCTGTCGGTGTACTAGAGTAGGGGTACCCTAGTATCCCGAACTTGTGCACGGGCAGTCGCAGCATCCCGCGGCAAGGCTTGCCGGGTGACCGCCAAGGTCCTTCGTTGTTCCTTTGGAGCCATTCAAGAACAAAGTATCCAAGCCAAGGCATCTCAAGACCCCGGCAAGAGGAGCTTGCCGGGAAGGCCAACCAGGGCATCTCAGGACCCCGGCAAGAGGAGCTTGCCGGGAAGGCCGACCAAGGCATCCCAAGGAACTTGCCGCGACGCACCACGCGTCCCGGCAAGGCCCGGTGAGCGGCAAGCTCCCGGATGCGACAAGACAACGACCGCGGCAAGGCGCTTGCCGCGGCAAGCCACCACTCTGTGCCCGCGCTCCAGCACATCCACCAACGTGTCGCTCTGGGACCCTTCCAGGCGTGCGTGGCGGGAGGCTGTGCAGCCAGTGGTGCGCGGTGGCAAGCGGCGCTGACAAGATTGCCATCGTGGCAAGCAGTGGCGTCCCTGACCCCTTTTGCACTATTTAGGCGACGCAGATGGGCATTTAATGCCCTTGTCCCCTGCCGTCAGGGTTAGGTATGATACACTGTAGCAGGTAGCTGTACCTACCGCTACACCTTTACATTTTTACCCTTGTCTACGTTGCCACCTGTCGGTGACCCCTTGAGCATATAAAAGGAGGCCCGTGCGCAACGTAGGAAGGGGGGGAGAAAAACTCTCAAGCTCGGTCTCGTTAGCTGCTGGGGTGTACTGTAGCACTCCGCGCTCCCGAGCAAGAACTCAATACAAATCACAAAGCAGGAGTAGGGTTTTACGCATCCATGCGGCCCGAACCTGGGTAATCCGCTCGTGTGCTCCGCCTCGATCCGCTCTTCGTGCGACCTCCACCCCCGCCGAACCGAAAGGGACTCGGTCCGCCGGTCCCATAGGTGCTCGTGGATCAGAACCCCGGCACCATAGTCCTTGAGTGTTAGCTTCATCCATAGTAGTTGAGCACTGCAAGAACCAGCAACAATGTACTCAGCTTTAGCAGTAGACAATGATACATAGTTCTGTTTCTTCTAGGACCAACAAACCAAAGATCGTCTGAGGAAATGGCATGTGCCAGATGTTGACTTGCGGTCCACACGATCACCAGCATAGTCAAAGTATGAATATCCAATGAGATCAAAAGCCGAGCCCTTGGGGTACCATAATCCAAGTGTTGGTGTGTGAGCTAGATATCGAAGAATATGCTTCACAACCTTATGGTGCGATTCCTTCGGTGTAGCTTGAAATCGGGCACACGTGCAGACACTAAGCATAATATCTGGCCTAGATGCACATAAGTACAATAAAGAACCAATCATGGAGCGGTATACCTTTTGATCGAAGTCAATATCATTTTCATCAGTGCATAGATGACCATTTGTGGGCATAGGGATTTTGACTCCTTTGCAATCTTGCATGCCGAATTTCCTCAGTACATCCTTGAGGTATTTCTCCTGAGATATGAATATGCCATTGCGCTGGTGACGAATCTGAAGACCTAAGAAGAATTTCAATGCTCCCATCATAGACATTTGATATTCTTCACTCATCATATAGGCAAATTCATCACTATAACGTTGGTCAGTACAACCGAAAATGATATCATCAACATAAATTTGGCACACAAACAATTCACCATCATAAGATTTAGTGAAAAGAGTTGGGTCAAGTGAACCGGGTTTGAAGCCTTTCTTCATGAGGAATTCCTTCAAAGTATCATACCACGGCCGTGGGGCCTGCTTGAGGCCATAGAGGGCCTTATTGAGTCTGGAGACTTTATCAGGATGCTTTGGATCTTCAAAACCTGGGGGTTGAGCAACATATACTTCTCCCTCAAGCTTACCATTGAGGAATGCACTTTTCACATCCATTTGATATAAGATGATATCATGATGGTTAGCATAAGCAAGTAATATGCGAATAGCTTCAAGTCTAGCAACAGTTGCAAAAGTTTCATCGAAGTCAATTCCTTCAACCTGTGTGTAGCCTTGAGCTACAAGCCGTGCCTTATTCCTCACCACAAGGCCATTTTCATCTTGCTTGTTGCGGTAGATCCACTTTGTGCCGATGATATTGTGCTTGCGAGGATCTGGACGTTTGACCAGTTCCCAGACGTTGTTGAGCTCGAATTGATGTAATTCCTCTTGCATAGCTTGGATCCACTCAGGCTCCAGAATTGCTTCATCTACCTTCGTGGTCTCTGTGATAGAGACGAAAGCAAAGTGCCCACAAAAGTTAGATAAATGTGAAGCTCTTGAGCATGTGAGAGGATCTGGAATGTTGATGTCGCTGATGATTTTATCAATTTGCACTTCATTTGCAACGCGAGGATGAGCGGGTTGTCGTTGAGGAATTTGATCAGCATTTTCTTCAGCACCATTTTCCTCAGGTGCATCAGCATGACGTTCTTCATGTTCTGGAATGACTTCTTCAGCAGATTCTTCAGTAGGAATGACATCCTTAGTAGACTTGAACTTAATAGATTCCCCAGGAGGTATTTCATCTGTCACAGGAGGTAGGTGCTCTCTTTGCGAGCCATTAGTTTCATCGAACCGCACATCTATAGTTTCAACAACCTTGTGATGACAGGTGTTGAAGACTCTATAGGTGTGCGAGTACTTACCATAACCGAGCATAAAACCTTCATGTGCTTTCGATGCAAATTTAGAACTGTGATGAGAATCTCTAATCCAACATTTAGCACTGAAGACTTTGAAATAACTCAAATTGGGTTTCTTATCAGTGAGGAGTTCATAAGATGTCTTCTTGAAGAATTTGTGAAGATATACCCTGTTGATGATGTGGCACGCGGTATCAATTGCCTCAGGCCAAAAGCGAGGAGGCGTCTTGTACTCATCAAGCATAGTGCAGGCCATCTCAACAAGAGTCTTGTTCTTGCGCTCTATGACGCCATTTTGCCAAGGAGTATAAGGAGCAGATAACTCATGAGTAATACCAAGTTCATCAAGATAGTCATCAAGACCAGTGTTCTTGAACTCAGTTCCATTATCACTTCTGATGTGCTTGATCTTCACACCAAAGTTGGTTGAAGCCCTCGATGAAAATCGTTTGAAGACTTCCTGCACTTCAGTTTTGTAAGTGATGATATGGACCCATGTATATCGAGAATAATCATCAATAATGACAAAGCCATATAAGGATGCAACATTAGTAAATGTGGCATAGTGAGTAGGGCCAAAGAGATCCATGTGAAGTAATTCAAATGGTCGAGTAGTAGTCATGATAGTCTTCGCTGAATGCTTGGCCTTGGTCATTTTTCTAGCTTCACAGGCTCCACAAAAGTGATCCTTGAGGAATTTGACATTTTCAATGCCAATGACATGCTTCTTCTTCGCGAGCATGTGCAAATTCCTCATGCCAGCATGACCAAGTCGTCGATGCCATAGCCAGCCCTCTGAAGCTTTTGCAAGTAGACATGTAGCAGGTTGTGGTCCTATAGAGAAATCAACAATAGAGAAATCACAAAGCATTGAGACAGACATGAGGTTGAACCCTAAGGACTCGACAAGCATGACTTTGTCCTTGTGTTGATCCTTTGAGATTGCAACCTTACCTAGACCCAATACCTTGCTTTTGCCTTTGTCGGCGTAGGTGATATGCTTCAGATGTGATGGAGATAAAGCAGTGTCCATCAATAAGCTCTTGTCACCAGTCATGTGATTTATACATCCACTATCGAGGACCCACTCAGTGGCTTTGGGTTGATCATCCTGCAGATGAATAGTGCAACTTACGAACTCATATACTTCATCAGTGAAGAATATGGTATTAAATTCATCAGATCAATTTCATCAAGAAAAAGAACAGATAAAGTAGTATGAGGACGTGAGAAATGAAAATTCATTTCTTCATGACTAGTTTGTGTCCTTTCAAGCAAATTCAGGTCTCCGGCAAATTCTTCAGATGATTAAGTTCGTCTGGAGACCTGATGCTGCATAAGAGATTAGTTCTTTTTCTTCACCACCCACGTCTAAAGGGGTGGCAAAGAGTTCATCATTCTGCAAGATCCATAAGAGAAAGGTGGCATATATAGATGCCAATCCACTTCGTTTCACATAAGAGGGGTTAGGGTAAGCATAAGAGTAAGAAGAGAAATTCTTCGAGGACTTATGAACATAATGATTTGAACAATAATGCACATATCCATAATCCTTAGATCTTCCCTATGAAACAGACGGGTTAGCACGATGATGTTCATATGAGGACTTTGATCCTTTTGAGGAATTTGATCCATGTGAGGAGTTTGGTCCGTATGAGGACTTGGATCCACATGAAGAATTTGGTCCATATGAAGAATTTGATCTGGGGTTCCTATTCTTCACAGGTGGTGTCATGATGACATTCACATGAAGATTTTCAAGGCACCTTTTGGGAACCTAGATTTTCTTCATAGGAGGACCGTTCCTGCAGTTAGTGCCAACATATCTAGCAAATACTTCACCATTCTGATTTTTGAACAGTTTATAGTTGGATTCAATTGACTCATCTGAAGAATATGAAGATTCACATGTAAAGCTAGATAAAGTAGATGGATCCACTGAAGGTCCCTTTGCAGCAACCCATGAGGTTTTGGGATACTGCTTAGGTTTCCAGTAGGTCCCATCAGCATTGAGTTTCCTCTCAAAGGCAATACCCTCTTTCCTAGGGGTCCTGTTGAGGATTTGCTTCTTAAGCACGTCACAAAGAGCCTGATGCCATTTGAGGCTTTTGTACATGCCTGTCATATACAATTCCTTCAGCCCTGCATCATCAGTGATACTAGCAATGTCCTCAGATGAGGAATTAGTGATAGCAGAGGCAGTTGAAGAATTTGCAGCAATGGAAGTATTTGAGCATTTAGGTGAAGAATTAGCAGTTTCACATTCAATGCACTTCAAACATGGAGGAACAAATTCATCCTGAGTAGCGCTGATCTGTTGAGCAAGTAATGAATCATGCTCCTTCTGAAGATCTTCATAACTCACTCTTAACTGCTCAAGATCTTGCTTTCTTTGAAGAAATTCATAAGAAAGCTTCTCATGATCAGATAGGAGAGTGTTATGATGACCTTGAAGATTGTCAAACTTGGACTGAAGTCCTTGAAGACTTTCAGCCAGGGCTTTAAAACGATCCATTTCTTCACCCAACATATCATCACTCTCA
>NC_041384.1:485386936-485405343 GCF_002162155.2 Triticum dicoccoides | reverse complement strand
TTCCAAAGCTCTTTGTTGTTTAGTGGCAAGGGAAGCAAGTTTGACATAATTGGGTCCAAATTTGAAAGTGCGTTATATCGACTAGAGGGGGGGGGGGTGAATAGGCGATTTTTATGAAATTCTTCACTGAGGAATTTGCTGGTGAGGAAATTCCTTAGCAAAGAACTACCAGCAGCGGAATGAGTACTCAAAAGTAAACATAATAGAATACAAGCATAGTCATCATGATGAAATGAAGACAGGCACAAAGTACAGAAGCGTAAACACAGGATAACACAGGATGAAGACAAACAGACTAAAGAAATTGAACTGAGGAAATTGAGAAACTCTTCAGTCAAAGTCTTCAAACACAGATATGAACAAGCACACAACACAGTTATGAGGAAATGAAGGAGTTGGGGAAATATAACCAGTAAGCTTGGTGAAGACAATGATTTGGTAGACCAGTTCCAACTGTTGTCTCAGTTGTATGTCTGGTTGGAGCGGCTGAGTATTTAAACTCAAGGACACACAGTCCCGGACACCCAGTCCTGAACACGCAGCTCAGGACACCCAGTCCTCACCGTATTCTCCTTGAACTAAGGTCACACAGACCTCGTCCAATCACTCGTGGTAAGTCTTCAGACGACTTCCAAACCTTCACAAACTCGGTCACTCGGCGATCCACAATTCCTCTTGGATGCTCTAGACCATGACGCCTAACCGTCTGGAAGAAGCACAGTCTTCAAAGGTAACAAGCGTCAGATCCACGCAGGATCAATCTCTTCAGTGATGCTCAATCACTTGGGGTTTGTAGGTGTTTGGGTTTTGGGTTTTTGGTTTTTCCTCACTTGATGATATTCGCTCAAAGTCCTCGCAGGATGGGTTGCTCTCAAATGACAAGTGTCAGTTTCTCTCGGAGCAGCCAACCAGCTAGTGGTTGTAGGAGGCGGCTATTTATAGCCTAGGGAGCAGCCCGACATGATAAGACATAAATGCCCTTCAATGATATGACCATTAGGTGGATAGATATTTTGGGACAGCTGGCACATAGCACAACAACGGTCGGAATTTTGAGTAGCAAAATCCTCAGGGCTATCATGTTCCTCACTGTGTAGGAAATCCGCACTGGCGAATTCCTAACTCCTCAGTCAGAACAAATTCCTCAGAGACCAGAATAACTTTGTCTGTGTCACTGAAGAATATGACTGGACTGTATGAGATTTCCAATGGCTTCATTCGAAGGGATTGGTAGGTGTAGGATTTTGAGTTGAGCATCACATGGAAATTTTTCCTTAGTATTTCCTCGACCCCCTTTAACAGTACGGTGTTTCCTATGACTCAAAAAAGAGAAAATGAAACTATGAAAACAAAAGTCTTCACGCTTTATTTTCCTCCAATGAATACCAAGTCTTCAAGGTCACACCATTTTCTTCACTTTCAAAGTCTTCAGAATACCAAAGTCTTCAGACGAAGAACTTCATGTTTAGGGGCCGACTTTCTCTGTATATATCAAACTCCTCATAGACTTATAGACCTGTGTACACTCATAAACACATTAGTCCCTTAACCTATAAGTCTTCAATACACCAAAATCACTAAGGGGCACTAGATGCACTTACAATCTCCCCCTTTTTGGTGATTGATGACAATATAGGTTAAGTTTTCAACGGGGATAAACATATGAAGTGTAACTACTAATATTGAGGAATTTGATTGCAAGAGATAGAAGAACTCCCCCTGAAGATGTGCATAGTGAGGAATTTTGCTTTTGAAGCAATGCACACTTGAAGAGTTGAATCATGGAGATCTCCCCCTATATCTTGTAATTCATACACGCATTTGGTATATCACAATGAGGAATTTGAAATGCATGATGAAATATGGTGACTGATGTAATTCAGCATGCGTGCATTATCATATATGAGGAATAAGCATGCGAAAATCATATCAAAAGTATCAGAGCACCATGGGGTTTAAGTTTATAACTCGATCCAATAAAGTCTCAGAAGAACGAGAGTTGTAACTTAACAAAAAAACGCCCATATAGAAAGACCCGCTTGAAGACTAACTCAAAATTCTCCCCCTTTGTCATCAAATGACCAAAAGGATCGAATATGAGGACTAACGCCCCTGAAGAATATCAAGTTGATGAAGGAGCACCAGCGTTGTTGGGGTCGTTTGTCGTAGTAGGGCCTGCCGTAGTGTCGTCCAAGTCTTCATTTTCATCAGTGTCGCGCGATGAAGAATATGAGCTGGCCACCAGAGAAGGAACCTTGACCTTCTTGAATTTGTTCGGTGGAGGTGCAGACCAGTCAAAATCTTCTTTGAGACCCATGTTCTTCAGATCTTCTTCACCATACAGATGTGACAGGATTGCCCAGGTGCGACCGAAGACTTGATGGAGGTAGTAGTGGTTTTTCTTCACTGCATTGTGTGTGGCAGTCATGTTGTGAAGAAGTGAACCAAACTGACGCTTAATCCATTTGTGATTTCGATCCACCTTCTGGTGAAGACTAAGCAGAAGTTCACGGTCAGTCATCACGCGCGGAGCAGTGGCTTGAGGAGTGGACTTGGGTGCATTGGCAGAGTCATGTGTGGTAGAGTCATCATTGGTGGAATAAGATGCAGCTTTGCGAAACTGTCCATCCAATGGACGAATGCCTTCATCTATTACAGCTGGTGCCTTGCCCTTTCCATCAACTGAGGAATATGTCTGCTTGACGACTTCAATTGGGGGCAAGTAGCTGACGTGATTCTGGAAATCAGCTTTGCAGTTGAGGGAAGACCTTGTCCCGAGGAATCTCATAATACAAGGTGCATAAGGCTTCAGCTCAAATGGAGACAGTGCAACATTGGCCATAGTCCTCATGAAGAAATCGTGATAATTGACAGGAATGCCATGAACAATGTTGAATACCAGATTCTTCATGATGCCAACAATTTCCTCATCAGATGAGTCGTGGCCTTTGATAGGACTGATTGTCCTCGTAAGAATACGATAGACAGTTCTGGGCACGTACAGCAATTCCTTCACGAGGAATTTGGTTCTTGGTGCCTGACCTGGCTTCAAAGGTTTCATCAGCACCTGCATGTAATGATGTGTGAGCTCAGGTTCAGTGTAGATGCAGCGAGCTTCTTCAAGGGGAGGACTGAGTGGTAGAGCACAAAGTAATTCAGAGGATGGTGCAGTGTAGTGAGTGTTTTCAGACATCCAGTCCAACACCCAGGAATTCACATCTTCAGCATCTCCAGTGATGTGCAGCGTTGCATAGAATTGAAGAATCAGTTCTTCATTCCAATCGCAGATGTCAGAGCAAAAGTTTAGCAGTCCAGCGTTGTGAAGAACACTGAGGACTGGTGCGAAGCACGATAGAGATTCCATATCCACGTGAGGAATATGCTCATGGTAGAATATCTTCTCCTTGTTGAACAGCACTAAGGAATAGAAATTGGCTTGACTAGCAGTCCAGAAACGCCTCTTCCTAATGCGAGCAGAGTTATATGGGTTGTAATCTTCGAAGAATACATGCTCGCCAAAGAAATCATCAGCCTTGAACTTTTGCTTGCGTGAGAATGGGTCCTTTGGCTTCGGCAGAGGAGTGTCAGTGAGTTGCATCACGACCTCAGGAATCTCAATCGCAGGTTCTTCAGGCTGAGGAATTTCTGGTGCCTCCTTAGTGACAGTCTGCATCATTGGTTGTTCAGCAGCAGCAGTTTCTTCAGCGCTAGTGGCTGGAATTTCCTCATGGACATATGCAGTGGGATGAGTTTCTTCAGGGCCCATATGTACAGTTTGTGTGGGGGACTTAGTAAGCATCGTGAGTTGGCTTTCGAGATCGGAGACCATGTCTACCTCCGCGTCTCTCCAATGAAATGTACTCTTCTCTTCAGTATCAAAGGGAAGCTTGCCCCTAGATACGTGGGTCCTTTCAAGATCTTAAGCAAAAGAGGCGATCTCGCCTATCAACTTGAGCTTCCCTCCAACTTTGCAAACGTGCACGACGTGTTTCACGTGTCTCAACTCCGCAAGTGCTTCAAGACTCCTGACCGCACCGTCAACTTCGAAGACATTGATCTCCAAGAAGACCCGTCTTATCGTGAGCACCCAATTGCTATTCTTGAAGAAACTGAGCGCAAGACTCGCAACAAGTCTATCAAATTCCTCAAAGTCAAGTGGTCACATCATTCTGACCGTGAAGCCACCTGGGAATGCGAGGATCACCTCCGTTCTGAGTACTTCCAGTCCTAGATCCCGGGACGAGATCCTTTCATAGTGGTGGAGTGTTGTAACACCCCGGATGTAATTTACCTTATTTGTATTCCAACTCTTGCCATTTCCGGCACTAAGTTATTTTATTTCCTCGTTGTCGGGTTTTTGCCTCCGTGTGTTTTTGTCTTTGTCATGAATCTCATATCATGTCATCTTGTGCATTGCATTTGCATACGTGTTCGTCTCATGCATCCGAGCATTTTCCCCCTTGTCCATTTTGCATTCCGGCGCTCCTATGTCCTCCGGTGTCCCTTTCTACCTCTTTTCGCGCGTGTATGTTAAACGTTCTCGGATTGGACCGAGACTTGTCATGCGGCCTTGGTTTACTACCGGTAGACCGCCTATCAAGTTTTGTGCCATTTGGACTTCGTTTGATACTCCAATGGTTAACCGAGGGACCGAAAAGGCCTCGTGTGTGTTGCAGCCCAACACCCCTCCAAAGTGGCCCAAAACCCACCTAAACCCTCTCCATCACCTAGACCGTTCGATCACGATCGCCTGGCCGCAAACCACATCTCGTTTGGAGCTCCCTAGCTCCCTCTACTTCTATAAATAGATCTCCCCCCGAAATTTTTGGGCAAACCCTAGACCCCTCCCTCTCCACACACCGCCGGACAAAAACCTGGCCGGCGGACACGTCCGCACCGCCCGTCCGCCGCCACGTGTCACGCTGGGATTCGCTAAGTCCGGCGCCCACTTCGTCGCCGCCTAGCGGGCCCGCCAGGCCCAGCTCGGGCCCTCCCGCCGCCGACCGGGCCAGAGGCCGCGCCTCTCCTCCGCCCGCGCCTCTCCTCCGCACCCGCGCCGCCTCCCCCCACCTGCTCCGGCCGCCGCGCGCCATCACCGGCGCTGCCTCAGTGCGGCGACCGCGCCCGTGTCGCCCCTGCCGCCCGACGCCGCCAAACCATGCCGAGCCGCCAAGTCCGGCGACCCGCAGCTCCGGCGAGCTCCCTCCCGCTCTGGCCACCGCGTTGTACACCTCTGGCCGCCTCGAGCTTCGTCTCCGGTGAACAGTAATTCTGGCAGCTACAGCGATCTCCGGCTGTCCTTGGGCCGCGTGCACACCGGATCCAGATATGGACTCGTTTGGGTTGACTTTTTCGTCCCTAAACCCTAGCATTTTTGCATTCTTCCACATGCCATAACTCTGCATCAGTAGCTCTGATTCGTGCATGTAGCATATCAAAATGTTCGTCTCGACGAGTACATCATTTCATCTCATTGCATCATTTTCAGTTGAGCTCATCTTGATGCCCGAAATGCTGTTGGAAGAGGGCTATGTGATGATAGTTTTAGATCTGTTTCAGCAAATGCACTTTTGTCATTTTTGCTATGATTAATGTGTGCATGCTATGATCCTGAGCTCTACATCTGTTTGATGTATGCCCATGCCATCTTTACAGGGGTGTATGCCATGTATCTTTTTGATCTTTGTGGTGACTAGCACAAGCATGCAAAGTAGCCTACTCAATGATGCTGATTTCA
The DNA here is from genome assembly GCF_002162155.2 of Triticum dicoccoides. Classification (NCBI taxonomy): domain Eukaryota; kingdom Viridiplantae; phylum Streptophyta; class Magnoliopsida; order Poales; family Poaceae; genus Triticum; species Triticum dicoccoides. The sequence continues at coordinate 485,399,606 of NC_041384.1, read as the reverse complement.
GGGACTTAGAATTTCACTAAGTCCTTGTCCTGTCATTATTTTTTATGACATATGTTCATGTTGTTTCCTAGTGATCCGTGCCCCTTTTGAGCATTATCAGTAAGGATGTTTTGTATATATTGAGGTGCTCTATCCATCCATATCTCTGTTTGCATTTATGGAGCACCCTAGCTTGAGTCAATCGAGCTCTACTTTTGCTATAAAATGTTCCTGGCAGATTGTTAACATGTTTTGCAATTTTGCTAAGCTTGTTGTTGTTGATCCGTGCATGCTATGTTGTTGTTCTTACCATGTCTCGTTTCTATGCCATGTCTACTTGCTGGGTGTATGCTTAGATTATCATGCAATGCTTTGTAGTGAGTGCATCGAGCTCGTAAACATGTCTACTCGTTATCTATTTTGCATGCTCCAGTTTTTCACTACGTCTAAATCTGTTTATGCTTTTGCTATGTTCACATGCTTGCAATTGTATTTTCTGATCCCTTTGGACTTATGGTCACTAAGTGACTTTTGTTATATGCTTTGAGTAGCTTCACGCCATGCCTTGCTTTGCCATGATATGTTCCTGTAGCATGTAGTTATCGTGCTCTAAACATGGCTTCCTGATGTTAAATTCCTGATATGCTGTTAATTTCACTAAGTCTGAAACCTGTTATCTTTTGCACTTTTTCTATGCTTGTTTGAACCTGTTAATGAGTGAATTAGCGTTAGCTCAGTGTTCATCTTTTGTCAAGCATCATGAGTGGATCCCTGCCATGTATTTTGTTGCCATGTTTGGGAGTTTTAGCATATTTATCTTGATGCATTTAGATGGTCACTTGCTGATTATCTTAGACCGGTGCCATATTTGTTTTGCTTGCCATTTCCAAACCGTGCATCCGATTCCGGTGAGCTTTATATCAATTTCGACCGAAATCAAATCCTCTTTCCAGTGGCACTCTTGGATTTCCAAGTTGAGGCCAGGTCCAATCTTTCCTTTCCAAATCATGCATATACATTACATACCGCATCCCGCATATCATACCATGTTTGCATCATGTTGCTTGAGCATTGCACATGGTTGATTGTGTTCCTTTTGCTTGTTGTTCTTGCTTTGGGTAGAGCCGGGAGACAAGTACGTGATCGAGGAGCCCGTTGAGTACACTTACGAGGATCAAGCCAACTCTGAGAATTTTGCAGGCAAGACGACCATACCCTCGAAATCACTTCTATCTTTGCTTGCTAGATGCTTGCTCTTTTGCTATGCCTATGCTATGATACCTACCACTTGCTTATCATGCCTCCCATATTGCCATGTCAAACCTCTAACCCACCATGTCCTAGCAAACCATTGTTTGGCTATGTTACCGCTTTGCTCAACCCCTCTTATGACGTTGCTAGTTGCAGGTGAAGATTGGAGATCGTTCCTTATTGGAACTTGTTTATTGTTGGTATATCACAATATTATCTTGTTTATCTTAATGCACCTATATACTTGGTAAAGGGTGGAAGGCTCGGCCTTATGCCTAGTGTTTTGTTCCACTCTTGACGCCCTAGTTTCCGTCATATCGGTGTTATGTTCCTTGATTTTGCGTTCCTTACACGGTTGGGTTATAATGGGAACCCCTTGACAGTTCGCCTTGAATAAAACTCCTCCAGCAATGCCCAACCTTGGTTTTACCATTTGCCACCTAGCCTCTTTTCCGTTCGGTTTCCAGAGCCCGAGGGTCATCTTTATTTAAACCCCCCAGGCCAGTGCTCCTCTGAGTGTTGGTCCAAACTAGAGCCCTTTGCAGCGCCCCCTCGGGGAAACTCGAGGTTTGGTTTTAGTTGTACGGAGCGCTCATCTGAGTGTGCCCTGAGAACGAGATATGTGCAGCTCCTATCGGGATTTGCCGGCACATTTGGGCGGTGTTGCTGGACTTGTTTTACCATTGTCGAGATGTCTTGTAACCGGGATGCCGAGTCTGATCGGATTGTCTTGGGAGAAGGAATATCCTTCATTGACCGTGAGAGCTTGTGATGGGCTAAGTTGGGACTCCCCTGCAGGGATTTGAACTTTCAAAAGTCGTGCCCGCGGTTATGGGCAGATGGGAATTTGTTAATGTTCGTTTGTAGATAACCTGAAAATTAATTTAAATTAAAATGCATCAACCGCGTGCGTAACCATGATGGTCTCTTCTCGGCGGAGTCCGGGAAGTGAACACGGTGTTGGAGTAATGCTTGATGTAGGTTGTTCTAGGATAACTTCTTGATCATAGTTCATAGACCGTGCCTTTGCCTTCTCTTCTCGCTCTCACTTGCGTATGTTAGCCACCATATATGCTAGTCGCTTGCTACAGCTCCACATCATACCTTTACCTTACCCATAAGCTTAAATAGTCTTGATCGCGAGGGTGTGAGATTGCTGAGTCCCCGTGACTCACAGATTCCTTCCAAAACTAGATGCAGGGACCGACGATACCATTCCAGGTGATTCGACAGAGCTCAAGTGGGAGTTCGATGAGGACCCGGGACGATACTACGTGTCTTTCCCAGATGATCAGTAGTGGTTCCCAGTTGGGGCGATCGGGGACTTTGTCGCATTTGGGGGTTGATCTTTATTTTGGTTCCGTAGTCGGACCCTGAGTGTATTGGATGAATGTAATGACTTATTTATGTATTTGTGTGACGTGGCGAGTGTAAGCCAACTATGTACCTTTCCCCTTTATTTATTTACATGGGTTGTTGTGAAGATTACCTCACTTGCGACATTGCTTTCAATGCGGTTATGCCTCTAAGTCGTGTTTCGACATATGGGAGATATAGCCGCATCGAGGGCGTGACAGAGCTATAGCTAGCATGGGAAGAGTAGTCAATGACACCGATCTCTTTAAACACAAACATAATTAGTAGTAGATGTTATGGCTATGCAAGTGTAAACATTAAAACCATGCATGCTTTAATACAGATTGCTTAAGTGAAATAATTAACACATGCAAATTGATTAATAAATTTCCAAAACTTTGTACAGTGGACTAAAATTTAGCAACTTAATTCTATATTTTGATAGTAAATAATAATAATACGAGTAACAAAAACATTACCATATAGTGCTTTGATTATTTACTGAGGAACAAATGTAATGACATGTTGATAACTTAGGTACCATAATTTCTCAAGGATTTTCAATCAAACACATATCTGAACAGAAAAATTATGATTTTTTTGTAATGAGCTCAAAGTGATTTTGTTAGCTAGCTAGAACGAATTCATAAAAAAGGTTACAAAATTATATGGTATACTATACTGATTATTACAAGATTTGTATATCATGAAATAAAAATATTGTATGATGTCTGCCCGCGATGTACACAAATTCTTCACTAATAATTAATGGAATAAAGTTATGTGCATAAATAAGAGCTACTCATTTCTGGGAGCGTTTGCTCTGCTCTATAGTGAAACACAAACAATGAGCAGATAATGCGTTTTGCATATGCAATTCCCACTAAATTTGAATGCATGCTATTTTTCTTTCCCGTTGTGACGCACGGGTATGTGTGCTAGTCTTTATAAAGAAGGAGTAGATGGTATTATTAGACGTTGTGTACCTGAGCATGAGCAGGGACAAATCTTATGGAAATGTCACTCCGAGGCTTATGGAGGGCATCATGCTGGACATAGAACTGCTCATAAGGTATTGCAGTCTGGATTTTATTGGCCTACTCTCTTCAAGGATGCTCGTAAGTATGTCTCATCTTGTGATGAATGTCAAAGGATAGGTAATATCGGTAAGCGTCAAGAAATGCCTATGAATTATTCACTTGTTGTTGGACCATTTGATGTTTGGGGGTTTGATTACATGGGACCTTTTCCTTCCTCTCATGGGTAGACACATATTTTGGTTGCTGTTGATTATGTTACTAAATGGGTAGAAGCTATTCCAACTAGTAGTATTGATCACAACACCTCTATTAAAATGCTTAAGGAAGTTATTTTCCCAAGGTTTGGAGTCCCTAGATATTTAATGACTGATGGTGGTTCACACTTTATTCATGGTGCTTTTCGTAAAATGATTGCCAAGTATAATGTTAACCATAGAATTGCATCACCCTATCATCCTCAGTCTAGTGGTAAAGTTGAACTTAGCAATAGAGAAATAAAATTAATTTTGCAAAAGACTGTCAATAGGTCCAGGAAGAATTAGTCTAAGAAATTAGATGATGCACTTTGGGCTTATAGAATAGCTTATAAAAATCCTATGGGTATGTCTCCTTATAAAATGGTTTATGGAAAAGCTTGTCATTTGCCTCTTGAGTTAGAACATAAAGCATATTGGGAAATTAAAGAACTCAATTATGATTTCAAACTTGCTGGTGAAAAGAGGTTATTTGATATAAGCTCATTAGATGAATGGAGAACCCAAGCTTATGAAAATGCAAATTTATTCAAAGAAAAAGTTAAAAGATGGCATGCCAAAAGAATTCAAAAGCGTGAGTTAAAAGTTGGAGAATATGTTCTTTTGTACAAATCTCATTTTAGATTTTTTGCAGGAAAGCTCCTCTCGAAATGGGAAGGCCCCTATGTCATCGAGGAGGTTTACCGGTCTGGAGCCATCAAAAATAATAATTTTGAAGGCACTAACCCAAAGGTTGTCAATGAGAAACGAATAAAGCATTATATCTCAGGTACCCCTATTAATGTTGAAAGTAATATTATCCAAACTTTGACACCGGAAGAACACATAAAAGAGTCCTTCCGGAACACTCCAGAGTCGTGACAATAAGGAGGTACGTAATACGGTAAGTAAACGGACTCTGAAAAATCCGCGAAAATATTGTTTATTAGTTTTGGAATATTTTAAAATTTCGTAAATAAAGAAACTACCAGGAAGCGTCCCTTGGTGGGCACAATACACCAGGGCGCGCCAGGCTTGCCTGGCGGGCCCAAATGGGTTTGTGCCCACCTAGGACACCTCCCATACTCCGTTTTTATCCCGTATGCTTGTCCTCCAAGATAAAAAATCTATATATACTTCCCGAACCTGTTAACCATCATAACGCGGAGAAAATCCTCTGTTCTCTTTTCTTGTTGTTTCTGGTTAGATTTGTCAAACTAGGCATCATGTCTTCTTGCTCCTCCAACCACATGGAAGAAGATGCTTGGCTGATGAAGACCGAGACAAAGAGGGAGGAGCCTACAGACGTAATCAAAGGAGGACAACGCCTCTTCTTTGTCACCACCACCATCTTCTTCATCACCAAAGGAGAAATGAGTATCGGGCATGGGAACTCCCCTTGGCTTCCGCCAAGCTTGGGGGAGGTGTCCCGGTATCGTATCACCCCACTATCTTTTTACTTTTACCTATCTTAGTTCGATCTTTTTTGCTTTAGATGAAATAAAGTTTAGTTTGATCCTTTCTTGTTCGAGAGTTTTCTTAGTTACCTACCATTATAATTGTGTGCAAGTTATATAATAAAGTTTATTATGAGTTTTTGTTTTCTTTACTCTCATGTTGCAAATAAAGAAAAGAAAAGAAGCAAGAAAGAAAGAAATAAAGAAAGGATAGAGATAATTAAAAGATTATATACTAATCCTATGGTAAGTGATAGCACCACATAAGGAAAAATATAAGTAAGAAAATTTTATTAGAGATTGACAAACATAGCATTAGTCAATGATGCAACTCATGAAAGAATTAATAAGGGAAGATAATATTCACATATAGATATACTATCCTAGAAATCTTTTGTGATTGTGAGCCCTCATCAAAATATTATATGCCAAAAGTGTTGACGTTGGACAAGGAACACAACTTAATGGTTTATGTTTGTTTATATTCACATAGAAGTCATATTGTCATAGATACTTTAACATGTGATGCTTTCCCCTATCTTTGCTAGCCAAAAATTCTGTACTAAGTAGAGATACTACTTGTGCATCCGAAAACCCTTAAACCCAAATCTTTTTCAAGAGTCCACCATACCTACCTAGGGATTGAGCAAGATCCCTCAAGTAACTTGTCATCGGTGCAAAAAGGCAATAAAAATTGCTTCTAAAAGTGTGAGATCATTTAGTGTAAGATAAAATTGAGCGTTGTACGAACTTGGATGACAAAGAATAAAAGCGACAGACTGCATAATAAAGGTTGTCATCTTAAGGGGCAATACAACGTGACGTTCTCTTGCACTAAGGGATTAAGCATACAAACAAATAAGCACATGGCAACCTCTACTTCCCTCTGCGAAGGGCCTATCGTTTACTTTTATGCAAAGAGTCAAGGTTTTTCTCTCTATTCCTTTTTTTCTCTTTTGGCAAGCATCATGTGGTGAGGAAAGATCTAGGCACATATGTCTAGCTGAATATAGATAGCATGAGTTATTATTGTTGAAATCACCCTTGAGGTGAGCATGTTGGGAGGCGAAACTATAAGCCCCTATCTTTCTATGTGTCCGGTTGAAACATTTTGCTCATGGGTACAAGGTGAGTGTTCGCAATCATAGAAGACTATATGATGGTTGAGTATGTGGACTTGCTTTAAAGGCTCCGACACGTGACTCTTCCTAAAAAGATGATGAGCCGTAGTTGCAAAATTGACTGAGAACATAGTTTGTTGGTTTCTAATAGAGTTTTTGCTTTACACTTCGATTATGTGATGAACTGTTACTTATTCATAGGAAGTATATGATGCAAGTTTTATGATAAAGGTCCTTTGTTTAATTTTGTTGCTGTTACAATAATCAACATGATGCTTCTATGTCCGTATTTTCTTTTTATCGACACCACTCTCTCTCAAAGCTTGTGGACATGTTTTTCAATTCCGGTTTTCGCTTGAGGACAAGCGAGGTCTAAGCTTGGGAGTTGATACATCCATTTTGCATCATGTTTTCTTACTGTTATTTATAATGTTTTTATCCATAATAATGCTTTTTGGAGTAATTCTAATGCCTTTTCTCTCACAATTTGCAAGGAACACACCAAGAGGGAGAATTCCGACAGCTAGAAATCTGGACCTGGAAAAGCTATGTTAGGCCACCTATTTCTGCACAACTCCAAATGAGCTGAAACTTTACGGAGATTTCTTATGGATTATTTAAGAAATATTGGAGCCAATAAACACCAGAGGGGGCCACCAGGTGGGCACAACCCTACTGGGCGCGCCAGGCCCCCCTGGCGCGCCCGGGTGGGTTGTGGCTTCCTTGGCCCACCTCTGGTGCCCATCTTCTGGTATATAAGTGGTTTTGACCTAAAAAATAATCAAAAGAGGACTTTGTGGACAAAGCGCCGCCGCCTCGAGGCGGAACTTGGGAAGGAGCACTTTTGCCCTCCGGCGGAGCGATTCTGCCCGGGGAACTTCCACCCCGAAGGGGGAAATCATCGTCATCATCATCAACAGCAACTCTCCCATCTTGGGGAGGGCAATCTCCATCTCCATCAACATCTTCACCAGCACCATCTCATCTCAAACCCTAGTTCATCTCTTGTATTCAATCCTGTTACCAGAACTATAGATTGGTGTTGGGGGGTGACTAGTAGTGTTGATTACATCTTGTAGTTGATTACTATATGGTTTATTTGGTGGAAGATTATATGTCCAAATCCATTATGCATATTAATACCCCTCTGATCATGAGCATGTTTGTTGTTCGTGAGTGTCGGCGTTCTGGGAACGGGGGTCCCCAGACTTGCCTGCCTGCAGCCCGTTGCGTGGCCGAGCCAGCAGGCCGTACGACCCATCTTCACCAACGAGGCACCCAAGACCCTTGCGAGGGGCCAAGCCTCACGAGGCGGACGACACGAGACCTCCATCGGGGCGGCCTAGTCAGGCAAGCTCATGAGGAGTGGAGATATCAAGGCGAAGCGAACCTCACGAGGCTCACGTGGCGTGAGCCATGACGATCGACACCAGGCGGGTGCCAGCACGCACAACGTCCTTGTTTCCTCTTTAATGCTAAGGAAACTAGCGTAGGTGAGGAGTACCGAGGCATCAGGCAAAGTTTGCCATTTTGGTGCAACAAGACCAAGACTAGAAGGACGGCAAGACGGAGGTCATCGTGGAGCCCAAGACGGCATCACCACCAGAGCCTTTCGCAGGCGCAGACCACCTTTTGCCAGGATGGCTTGTACTAGCTGCCCCCCTTCAAATTAGCCCATCATTGTTGGCTCCCTTCCCGCTCAATATTTGGGAAGAGGACCAGGGCCTCTATAATTAGGGCTAGCCACCACCAGAGACGGAGAGGGGAGAGGACGAGAGGACTACATCTTAGATCACTCTCTCACCCGCACAAGTTAGCCACGCACAACAACACCTCAACCTCAGGAGGCTATTCTTCCCCTTTTATTGTTCATCATCAGCCCAAGAGGCAATCCACCACCACCACACTGGAGTAGGGTGTTACACCACAACGGTGGCCCGAACTAGTATAAATCATGTGTCTTTCTGTGTTGCGAGTTCGTCTGCGAGATCTTAGTGAGATAGGGAGTAGATCGATAGGAGGGAAAGACGTCGCGCGGACCCTAGTGTTCGAACCTTAAGGGTTTCCCGGAACCCCACATCCGACATTTGGCGCGCCAGGTAGGGGTGCGCCGAAGCTTTCCTTCCATCAGCTCGTCGCTCCACCGCTCCATCGTCTCCATGGCGGACGCTCGCCGTGCTCGAGCTGAGCGTCGGGCTGCTCTCACCGCCCGCGTTGCTCAGACAGCTCCCATCGGCAGGCCACCACGTCATTCTCTGTCCCCCACCGCCAATGCTCCCACTGGCTCAGTGGGGAACAAGCAGCAAGCGTCTTCGCTGCATCCTTCAGTGCGGCAGGACGGCCGCACCGCCACTCCGTCGCTGGCCCCAGCTGGTTCTTCGTCTCACGCACACCGCGCTCCCATGGAGGCACGGGCCGCACTCCTCGCCACAAACGAGCTCCTGCGCTACCGCCCAGTCGACGACCTCTACAAGGAGTGGCTCGACCACGTCGCTGAGCTCGTCCGCGCCGAAGGGGGCTCCCTGGCGCCGTCCCTCTGCCGGCCTCACCCTCAGCCAGCCCCAGGCGACGAGGCCCGAGGTGCTCCTCCACCACCCCAGCCCAAAGACGGCACCTTGGAACCAAGGCACGCGGCCCCGCGATGCGATCCGCCACGACCGGTGCCCGCATGCGAAGAGAGAAGCTGCCAAGAAATCCCACGGCCGCGAGAAGCTGCACCTGCGCTTCCCGCACCGCCTCGTCAAGACCGCGTGCCGCTTGCAGCGGTGCCGCACGGACCTCGACAAGACCAAGCTCAACCCCTGAGGCGGGCCCCAGTAATCATGGCCGGCTGCCGCACCTTCACCCCCGAGCTCCACAGCGTCGCCTGGCCAGCCAAGTTCAAGCCGGATCTGCCTCCTCGCGACGACGGCACCGCCGACCCCGCAAAGTTCCTGCAGCTATATGAGCTAAGCATCGAAGCAGCCAACGACGACGAGAAAGTCATGGCGAACTGGTTTCGCATGGCTCTCAAGGATGGGGCCCGCACCTGGCTCCTGAACTTGCAGCACGGCTCGATCTCCTCTTGGGACGAGATGCGCGACTGCTTCGTCGCCAACTTCCAAGAACTCGCGACCGCCCGTCGGCCACGACCGATCTGCGCCGCATCAAGCAACAACCAGGGGAGACCCTCCAGAAGTACATCCAGCGCTTCAACAACACCCGCCTCAAGATCCCCAAGGTCATGGATGAGGCCATCATCTCCGCGTTCTCCGATGGCGTTCGTGATGTCAAGATGAAGGAAGAGCTTGCCATCCATGAGGAGCTCTGCACATCATAGGAGCTGTTCAACCTGGCGACCAGGTGCGCAAGAGGTGAGGAGGGGCGCCTTTCCCTCCTTGAGCTGCCAGTCGCAGGCACAGAGGAGAAGAAAGCCAACGCGAAGGATGTGAAGCGCAAGGAAGCGGTAGTGCTAGCTGCGGAGCCCCACACCAAACGGGGCAAAGATCAGCCCGAGTCATCCAAGAACAGCCAACCGTTCTGCGCCTTCCACAACTTAAACACCCACAACACCAACGACTGCCAAGAGCTCCGAGCCCTACGCGAGGGACACTGTGGTCGACGCCCCGAGCGCGGCAACCGGGGCTACGGCCGTGGAGGAGGACGAGGGGGCGGACGCTGGGACGACCACGGCCCGCGCCAGGAATGGCGCGACAGGCCTCGTGAGGACCGCTGGCAGGACCATCCTCGCGAGGAGCCCTGGAGGGACCAGCCTCATGAGGATTGCCCCCAAGGAAACACCGGTCTTCCCCCACTGCCACCGCCAAGAAGGAATGATGACCATCATCAGGACGAGGGGGCTGGGGGCTTCCAGGAGCCGCGTGCAATCGCCTGCATCTTGGGCGGTGCTCAGGCCCCAGCCTCTCAGCGCATCTTCAAACGATTCGCTCGCGAGGTGAACGCGGTGCTCCCCAAGCTTGAGGCCGCGCGTCCTCTCAAGTGGTCCTAGTGCGCCATCACTTTCAACTCGGCAGATCAGCTCAAGTGCACAGCCACCGCCAGCATCCTCCCGATGTTGTTCCTCGGTCATCAGCAATATGTAGGTTACCAAGACTCTCATTGACGGCGGTGTAGGACTCAACGTCCTGTCCGTCGACACTTTCGACAACCTCCAAGTGCCATATGAGCAGCTCTAACCTACCAAACCTTTCTCGAGAGTGACCGATGGCTCCACCACACCGATAGGGCAGGTCCGCCTGCCTGTCACCTTTGGCACACGCGTCAACTACCGCACTGAGCTCATCAACTTCGACGTCGCGCACATCCACTTGCCGTACAATGCCATCCTTGGGTATCCGGCCCTAGCGAAGTTCATGGCGGTCACCCACCACGGCTACAACATCCTGAAGATGCCTGGAAGTGGTGGGGTCATCACGGTCCCGTGTGAAGAGAGGGACGCGGTGTGCTCCCTCGAGCGCGCCTTCCAAGATGCAACAATCGACGACCCTGACAGCAGAAGTGAGGGTCCTCCGGAGGCCATCCCCAAGAAGAAGCAGCCGCGGCGCGCAGGACCTCAGGAGGATGGCGTCACGGCAGGAGCCTCGTCAGGATCAGCGTCTGTCCCAGGGGCGCCTCCCTCCATTACATAGGAAGGCGCGCCCGGCGCCCTCCTCGGGCAGGGCTTCAGACCTTGCCCACCTCACGAGGAAGGCGCTTGGGCACCACTTGGAGGCGTGCTACGTGGCATGTTTTCCTCAGGAGAACATCGGGTAAGGGGTGCCTGCCACTCAGGAGTTCATCGCTAAAACCACACAGGAACTTGAAGACGCAAGAGCCATGCGCGGCGATAGCCGCTCGCAGGGCGCGGCGCATCACCCAGGCAAGGGTGCCGAGCTGCGTGTCTGCGTCGACATTCCAGGGCTCAACAGGGCTGCATCTCAGGAGCGCTTCTGGCCTTCACGTGTGGGCCATTGCGGAGGCCCGCCACACAGCTACGTTCGCATGCCCATCGGCTTGCCGAGTGCGGTGCCGGCCTATCAGCGCGCCATGCGGTGTGACCTGGCGGCTCAAGAGGCCAGGTACCACGTCGTCCTAGAGGGAATGGAGACGGTCTTCAGGGAGCCTCCTGAGCCCCTAGAGCCTTGCTACCTCTTGAGCACTGCGTTGGTTTTCCCTTGAAGAGGAAAGGGTGATGCAGCAAAGTAGCGTAAGTATTTCCCTCAGTTTTTGAGAACCCAGGTATCAATCTAGTAGGAGGTTACGCGTGAGTTCCTCGCACCTGCACAAAACAAATAAATCCTCGCAACCAACGCGATAAGGGGTTGTCAATCCCTACACGGTCACTTACGAGAGTGAGATCTGATAGATATGATAAGATAATATTTTTGGTATTTTTATGATAAAGATGCAAAGTAAAATAAAAGGCAATGAAAATAACTAAGTATTGGAAGAAAAATATGATGAAGATAGACCCGGGGGCCATAGGTTTCACTAGTGGCTTCTCTCAAGACCATATGTATTTTACGGTGGGTGAACAAATTACTGTTGAGCAATTGACAGAATTGAGCATGGTTATGCGAATATCTAGGTATGATCATGTATATAGGCATCACGTCCGAGACAAGTAGACCGACTCCTGCCTGCATCTACTACTATTACTCCACACATCGACCGCTATCCAGCATGCATCTAGAGTATTAAGTTCATAAGAACAGAGTAACGCCTTAAGCAAGATGACATGATGTAGAGGGATAGATTCATGCAATATGATAAAAAAACCATCTTGTTATCCTCGATGGCAACAATACAATACGTGCCTTGTTGCCCCTACTGTCATTGGGAAAGGACACCGCAAGATTGAACCCAAAGCTAAGCACTTCTCCCATTGCAAGAAAGATCAATCTAGTAGGCCAAACCAAACTGATAATTCGAAGAGACTTGCAAAGATAACCAATCATACATAAAAGAATTCAGAGGGGGAGAACTCTGTATTGAGCTCCAAAAAGGGAGAAGAAGCCATCTAGCTAATAACTATGGACCCGTAGGTCTGAGGTAAACTACTCACACTTCATCAGAGAGGCTATGGTGTTGATGTAGAAGCCCTCCGTGATCGATGCCCCCTCCGGCGAAGCTCCGAAACAGGCCCCAAGATGGGATCTCGTGGATACAGAAAGTTACGGCGGTGGAATTAGGGTATTGGCTCCGTATCTGATCATTTGGGGGTACGTAGGTATATATAGGAGGAATAAGTACGT
>NC_041384.1:485378890-485386602 GCF_002162155.2 Triticum dicoccoides | reverse complement strand
CATCATGGCCTCCCTATTGGTTGCTTGACGTAGGGTCCAAGTCTCTTGGATCATGTTCGGTGTGAAAATCACGTTCCCAAAGGTTTCATTCCGTTTGGACTCCATTTGATATTCCTTTTCTTCGAAACCCTAAAATAGGAAAAAACAGCAATTCTGGGCTGGGCCTCTAGTTAATAGGTTAGTCCCAAAAATAATATAAAACTGTATAATGAAGCCCAATAATGTCCAAAACAGTAGATAATATAGCATGGAGCAATCAAAAATTATAGATACGTTGGAGACGCATCAAGCATCCCCAAGCTTAATTCCTGCTCGTCCTCGAGTAGGTAAATGATAAAAACAGAATTTTTGATGTGGAATGCTACTAGGCATAATTTTAATGTAATTCTTCTGAACTGTGGCATGAATATTCAGATCCGAAAGATTCAAGACAAAAGTTCAATATTGACATAAAAATAATAATACTTCAAGCATACTAACTATGCAGTTATGTCTCTTCAAAATAACATGGCCAAAGAAAGTTTCCCTACAAAATCATATAGTTTGGCTATGCTGTATCTTCACCACACAAAGTATTTAAATCATGCACAACCCCATAACAAGCCAAGCAATTGTTTCATACTTTTGACATTCTCAAAACTTTTTCAATCTTCACGCAATACATGAGCGTGAGCCATGGACATAGCACTTTAGGTGGAATAGAATGGTGGTTGTGGAGGAGACAAAAAGGAGAAGATAGTCTCACATCGACTAGGCGTATCAACGGGCTATGGAGATGCCCATCAATAGATATCAATGTGAGTGAGTAGGGATTGCCATGCAACGGATGCACTAGAGCTATAAGTGTATGAAAGCTAAAAAAGAAACTAAATGGGTCTGCATCCAACTTTCTTGCTCATGAAGACTTAGGGCATTTTGAGGAAGCCCATCATTGGAATATACAAGCCAAGTTCTATAATGAAAATTTCCCACTAGTATATGAAAGTGATAACAAAGGAGACTCTCTACTATGAAGATCATGGTGCTACTTTGAAGCACAAGTGTGGTAAAAGGATAGTAGCATTGTCCGTTCTCTCTTTTTCTCTCATATTTTTTTTCGTCCGGAGTGTCATCCCGACTTGTGGGGGAATCATAGTCTCCATCATCCTTTCCTCACTTGGGACAATGCTCTAATAATGATGATCATCACACTTTTATTTTCTTACAACTCAAGAATTACAACTCGATACTTAGAACAAAATTTGACTCTATGTGAATGCCTCCGGCGGTGTACCGGGATATGCAATGACTCATGAGTGACATGTATGAAAGAATTATGAATGGCGGCTTTGCCACAGATACAATGTCAACCACATGATCATGCAAAGCAATATGACAATGATGGAGCGTGTCATAGTAAACGAAACGGTGGAAAGTTGCATGTCAATATATCTCGGAATGGCTATGGAAATTCCATGATAGGTAGGTATGGTGGCTGTTTTGAGGAAGGTATATGGTGGGTGTATGATACCGGCGAAAGGTGTGCGGTATTAGAGAGGCTAGCAATGGTGGAAGGGTGAGAGTGCGTATGATCCATGGACTCAACATTAGTCATAAAGAACTCATATACTTATTGCAAAAATCTACAAGTTATCAAAGCAGAGTATTATGTGCATGCTCCTAGGGGGATAGATTGGTAGGAAAAGACCATCACTCATCCCCGACCGCCACTCATAAGAAAGACAATCAATAAATAAATCATGCTCCGACCTCATCACATAATGGTTCACCATACGTGCATGCTACGGGAATCACAAACTTTAACACAAGTATTTCTCAAATTCACAACTACTCAACTAGCATGACTCTAATATCACCATCTCCATATCTCAAAACAATTATCAAGTATCAAACTTCTCATAGTATTCTACACACTCATAAGAGAATTTTATTATTAATCTTGTATACCTAGCATATTAAGATTATTTAAGCAAATTACCATGCTATTTAAGACTCTCAAAATAATCTAAGTGAAGCATGAGAGATCAATAGTTTCTATAAAACAAATCCACCACCGTGCTCTTAAAGATATAAGTGAACTACTAGAGCAAAACTATATAACTCAAAAGGTATAAGTGAAGCACATAAAGTATTCTAATAATTTCTGAAACATGTGTGTTTCTCTCAAAAGGTGTGTACAGAAAATATGATTGTGGTAAACTAAAAAATAAAGACTCAAATCATACAAGACACTCCAAGCAAAACACATATCATGTGGTGAATAAAAATATAGCTCTAAGTAAAGTTACCGATGGAAGTAGACGAAAGAGGGGATGCCTTCCGGGGCATCCCCAAGCTTTGGCTTTTAGGTGTCCTTAGATTATCTTGGGGGTGCCATGGGAATCCCCAAGCTTAGGCTATTGCCACTCCTTGTTCCATAATCCATCAAATCTTTACCCAAAACTTGAAAACTTCACAACACAAAACTTAAAGTAGAAAATCTCGTGAGCTCCGTTAGCGAAAGAAAACAAAAGACCACTTCAAGGTACTGTAATGATTTATATCGGTGTTAAACCTACTGTATTCCAACTTCTCTATGGTTTATAAACTATTTTACTAGCCATAGATTCATCAAAATAAGCAAACAACACACGAAAAAACAGAATCTGTCAAAAACAGAATAGTCTGTAGTAATCTGTAGCTAGTGCAAAATATGGAACCCCAAAAATTCTAAAATAAATTGCTGGACGTGAGGAATTTATCTATTAATCATATTCAAAAAGAATTAACTAAATAGCACTTTCAAAATAAAAATGGCAGCAGTTCTCGTGAGTGCTAAAGTTTGTGTTTTTTACAGCAAGATTAACAAGACTTTCCCCAAGTCTTCCCAACGGTTCTACTTGGCACAAACACTAATTAGACACAAAAAACACAACCAAAACAGAGGCTAGATAAATTATTTATTGAATAACAGCAAGGAAAAATATTGGGTTGTCTCCCAACAAGCGCTTTTCTTTAAAGCCTTATAGCTAGGCATCGATAATTTTAATGATGCTCAGATGAAAGACAAGAATTGAAGCACAAAAGGAGAATCATAAAACATGTGACAAACACATTTAAGTCTAACATACTTCCTATGCATAGGCATATTATAGGCAAACAAATTATCAAGACAAGCAAAAACTAGCATATGCAAGGAAGTGGAAAGAAACAGTAGCAATCTCAACATAATGAGAGGTAATTTAGTAACATGAAAATTTCTACCAACATATTTTCCTCTCTCATAATAATTATATGTAGGATCATAAGCAAATTCAACAAAATAGCTATCACATAAAATATTTTCAACACGATCCACATGCATGCAAAGTTGACACTCTTTCAAAATAGTGGGATTAACATTAACTAAAGTCATGACCTCTCCAAACCCACTTTTATCAAAAATTTCATGAGATTGAACATTCTCCAAATATGTGGGATCTAAAGTTGACACTCTTCCAAACCCACTTTCAATAATATTGCAAACACTATTATCAATCTCATATTCATCATGGGGCTTAAATAAATTTTCAAGATCAAAAGAAGAATCACCCCAATCATGAATATTTCAACAAATAGTAGTCATAGCAAAACTAGCATCCCCAAGCTTAGGGTTTTGCATATTATAAGCACAATTGACATTAATAGAATTTATCCTATCATCATTGCAATCATGCTTTTTATTCAAAGATCCATCGTGAATCACTCCATAAAGTATTTCATCACAATTTTCAGATTCACAAATTTCAAGCAAAACTTCATAAAGATAATCTAGTGCACAAAACTCACTAGCAATTGGTTCATCATAATTGGATCTCTTAAAAATATTAGCAAGTGGATGAGGATCCATAGATCTTAGGTTCTCTGTTTAGTAATAAATAAACAACTAGTCCAACCAAATGAGCAAACGAGCCGAGTAAGACATAAAAGCAAACAAGAAGACGAACAGAAGAAGGGTGAATAAAACGACAAGGGTGAAGTGGGGGAGAGGAAAACGAGAGGAAAATGGAAAATAATGTAATGCGGGAGATAAGGGTTTGTGACAGGTACTTGGTATGTTTGACTTTTGCGTAGACCTCCCCGACAACGGCGCCAGAAATCCTTCTTGCTACCTCTTGAGCACTGCGTTGGTTTTCCCTTGAAGAGGAAAGGGTGATGCAGCAAAGTAGCATAAGTATTTCCCTCAGTTTTTGAGAACCAAGGTATCAATCCGGTAGGAGGCTACGCGCGAGTCCCTCGCACCTGCACAAAACAAATAAATCCTCGCAACCAACGCGATAAGGGGTTGTCAATCCCTACACGGTCACTTACAAGAGTGAGATCTGATAGATATGATAAGATAATAGTTTTGGTATTTTTATGATAAAGATGCAAAGTAAAATGAAAGGCAATGAAAATAACTAAGTATTGGAAGACAAATATGATGAAGATAGACCCGAGGGCCATAGGTTTCACTAGTGGCTTCTCTCATGAGCATAGGTATTTTACGGTGGGTGAACAAATTACTGTTGAGCAATTAACAGAATTGAGCATAGTTATGAGAATATCTAGGTATGATCATGTATATATGCATCACGTCCGAGACAAGTAGACCGACTCCTGCCTGCATCTACTACTATTACTCCACACATCGACCGCTATCCAGCATGCATCTAGAGTATTAAGTTCATAAGAACAGAGTAACGCCTTAAGCAAGATGACATGATGTAGAGGGATAAATTCATGCAATATGATAAAACCCCATCTTGTTATCCTCGATGGTAACAATAAAATATGTGCCTTGCTGCCCCTACTGTCACTGGGAAAGGACACTGCAAGATTGAACCCAAAGCTAAGCACTTCTCCCATTGCAAGAAAGATCAATCTAGTAGGCCAAACCAAACTGATAATTCGAAGAGACTCGCAAAGATAAACAATCATACATAAAAGAATTCAGAGAAGATTCAAATATTGTTCATAGATAAACTTGATCATAAACCCACAGTTCATCGGTCTCAACAAACACACCGCAAAAGAAGATTACATCGAATAGATCTCCACAAGAGAGGGGGAGAACTTTGTATTGAGATCCAACAAGAGAGAAGAAGCCATCTAGATAATAACTATGGACACGTAGGTCTGAGGTAAACTACTCACACTTCATCGGAGAGGCTATGGTGTTGATGTAGAAGCCCTCCATGATCGATGCCCACTCCGGCGGAACTCCGGAACAGACCCCAAGATGGGATCTCGTGGATACAGAAAGTTACGGCGGTGGAATTAGGGTTTTGGCTCTGTATCTGATCGTTTGGGGGTACGTAGGTATATATAGGAGGAAGAGGTACGTCGGTGGAGCAACAGGGGGCCCACGAGGGTGGAGGGCGCGCCTGGGGGGGTAGGCGTGCCCCCTACCTCGTGGCCTCCCTGTTGGTTGCTTGACGTAGGGTCTAAGTCTCCTGGATCATGTTCGGTGAGAAAATCACGTTCCCGAAGGTTTCATTCCATTTGGACTCCGTTTGATATTCCTTTTCTTCGAAACCCTAAAATAGGCAAAAACAGCAATTCTGGGCTGGGCCTCCGGTTAATAGGTTAGTCCCAGAAATAATATAAAAGTGTATAATAAAGCCCAATAATGTGAAAAATAGTAGATAATATAGCATGGAGCAATAAAAAATTATAGATACATTGGAGGCGTATCAAGCCTCCCAAGGCTCAGGGCTCCGGTGGCTCATCAGGAGTCGTTTCTTCGATGCACGCCTTCAGCTGCACCAACTCTGCTTCGTCTACAGAATCAGGTGACATCTTCCAAGCTCGTTAAGCTGGGAGCGCCCCTTGGGCTGCATCTTTCCCAGGCCATGTGGGTCCGTCCCTACGGCACGTATCTCGTTTGCTTATGTCTTTAGCTTACCTTGCTGGGGGCGCCCCTCGGGCTGCATCATCCCCAAGCCGTTCGGGCCGGACCCAGTGGCATGTATCTTCCTGCATTTACCCGAGCTGATTTGCCTTCCCTGCTTAACCTGCCTACGGTCATCATCTGCCCGATCATCACCTCCCATGGGGCCTCCTCACAGGCACGGCGCTGGTGCATGGGTCCGTTCCTGCCACGTCGACAAACCTGAGCAGCCGAGCTCTGGCTCGCGGCACGCCCCGCGCACGTCACCTCACCAAGCCCTCAGTTCCTTTATTTCGTCCGGACCAACCAGCGGCAGGCTGACGGCTGTAACGGCAAACCCTGTTCTTCTTGTGCCTGTTCACAGGGACCCTACGGGAAGGATAGCAGGCGGCACCACGAGTCTCCTTTTCTCTCATGTAATTCGCTTGCACGTTAAAAGGGGGGCTCCTGAGCATCGCGACTCAGGAGCTCTTACTGGCTCTCCAGCCCTCACCCCCTGGCCTTGACCACGTCATCGCGACCTGGCATACCAGCGGCGGCTGAGCTCGCTCGAGGGCCGGGACCTGAGGACGCAGAGCAACAAGGAGAGCATGGGAGGAGGGAAACTTGTACGGGCCGGCCTGGCTTTGCTGCACAAGTTGGCGCGCATCCCTAGCACAACGTCGGGAATCGTCATGAAGTTCGCAAGATAAGTCTCGCCCTCAGGTCGGCTAAATGTCTGGGCCTCATGAACACTCACACCTTACCGCAATCCCGTTGCGGCCACGTCAACTCCATTTCTTCCCTAACCATGGCCGCTTGAGCGCTAAGGGGGACCTCCTGAGCATCGCGCCTCAGGGGCTCTTACTGGACCTCAGGCCGCACACCTCCTGGCCTTGACCACGACAAGCGACCTAGCATACCAGCGACGGCTGTAGCCTGCCTGGGGACCGGGACCTGTCAGGGTAGAGCAACAAGCTATCGCGAGGAAAGAAAGAAGGAACCAAGCCTTAACGGGACGCACGTTCATCAAATCTTCATAACAGGGAAGAAAAGCACAAAAGACATTACAGACCCTTATAAGCCCCCACGGGGCGCTTCATGGTTCTTCATAGGAAACGAAAGCTAAAACTGAGGAGGATCCTATCTACACCCCCCATGGCGGACGCCATCATCAACAGTGGGCCACGGGAGGCCGGCGCCAACCCCATCCAGATTAGCAGCGGCGGCGGCCGGATGCGGCAACACTGCTTCGAGCGTGTCGAGAGCTCGGGGGCACGTAGCTCTCGTCGCTCGTCTCCGGAGTCTCATAGATCTCGGGAGAGCTGCTGGACTCCAAAGGGCTGCTGCTGCTGGAGTCACTACAAAAAAAAGACACATCCGTGACATTTTGGGCCGAACGAATTTTTTTTCTGTCATACATATGACACTTCTATGACGATAATTGTGACAAAACCCGGTATCATCATAGATGTGGTGGGCTCCTACTTCTATGACAAAAAATCATGACAGAAAATGGGCTTTTCGTCCTAGGCGGGCCAGAGACGCAGCTGCATGACATTCTTTGGGCCGTCCATGACGGAAAAAACCGTGGTAGAAGCGAGGGGGAGGAAAATTTCGGGGAGTTCTCGGTTACGGTGGGAGGTCGGGGCCGAGCGATGCGTGTTTCTCTCGTACACGCACACGCGTGTGTGCGAGGCGTTGGGATCTAACTGAACCCGAGCGATTGCACTGCAGGCTATGCATTACTGAACCCGAGCGATCGATCGATGGCTGTTAACTGAACCGGATCGAGCGATTCCTTCGCTACTGCTGCTAACTGAAGCCGATCGATGGGATGAAT
>NC_041384.1:485360731-485378722 GCF_002162155.2 Triticum dicoccoides | reverse complement strand
CTGGATGAACAGTAGACGTTGGAGGGGTGGTTGAACAGGACCCCGTGGTGTGGAGGGTTGGATGAACAGTAGACGGTGGAGGGGTGCCCGTGGAGGGGTGGTTGAACAGGCCCCCGTGGTGTGGAGGGCTGGATGAACAGTAGACGGTGGAGGAGTGGTTGAACAGTAGCCGGTGGAGTAGCGCGCGGTGGAGGCTGGATGAATAGGAGCCTGTGGAGGCTGGATGAACAGGAGCCCGTGGAGGCTGGATGAACAGGAGCCCATGGAGGCCGGAGGAGGTCGACGGTGGAGATGAACAGTATCCCGTGGAGTCGCATTTTGCGGTACGCCACACCCCCTCGATGAACAGGACCCCCGTTTCAACCGTAGCGCTCCAACACAAGTCCGTTTCCTCCGTTTTGCGGTACGCCACACCCCTCCCGATGAACAGGACCCCCGTTTCGACCGTAGGAGGTCCGTTTCCTCCGTTTTGCGGTATGCCACACCCCTCCCGATGAACAGGATCCCATTTCAAACGTGGCCGGTCGAACACAAGGCCGTTTCCTCTGTTCTGCGGTACGCCAGGCCTCGTTTCCATCGCTTGTTCCGTCCAAGCCCTCCCGATGAACACGAAGCATTCCGTTGCCTCCCCATGAACACGACGCATTCCGTTGCCTCCCCATGAACACGACGACGATGCTGTTTCTCCGTTCTGACCCAGCCATGTACACGAGCCCTGGCCATACGTATGCACGAGTAGGCGTTCGAGACCCCGCCCATATGTACACATACGTGGCCGTATTTTCTTTCTTGCACCCTGGCCGCTGTACGTACGTGTAAATGCTACGTGCACGCCTCTACTACGACATGTGCGCGGCTCTACATCGACCAGTATGTACGTACACGTTCGTGACCAGAATGGCAACGCTACGTACGCTTCGACCAGGTGGGTCCCGACTGTCAAGCACTTCCTTGCCTGCGAAGATGTAGCTGGTCGGTCCCAACAGTCAGGGGGTGAATCGTTTTTTTGCCTGGACGCACTTCCTTGCGTGCGAAGATGTAGCTGGTGGGTCCCAGCAGTCAGGGGGAAACATTTTTTTCGCAAAATACAGTGGCCCATCCGGTGGGTCCCAGCTGTCAGGTGGATGAATCATTGTTTTCCGCGTAATAAGGAGGCACTTCCTTGCTACGGCCGTGGACCCAGCTGTCAGCCTCTCCACGTACAGTCCACGTCCGATGGAAGTCGTTCCTTGACCACGTTGACCACGCCGCGCCGAGAACACCAGGGCGGTGGACGACGGCGAGGCCTAGGAAAGGGACGACACGGAGGCAGGGAAGACTCGGCAGTTGTTTCCCACGCGGAGGGGAGTACGACTATACGAGGGTTTACTAGTTCGTCTGCCGTCGCCGGAGAATAACAGCAGGTGTGGGTGAGTAGAAGGATGGCTAGGCTAGCGATGGGAGTACGGTCGGGCGGTGAGGCCTGCGCGGCAGCACAACCGGCTGCGAGGAGGAGGGAGCAGGCAGTCCCACCGGTGCTTGTTTGAGCGGCTGGAGCAGGAAGAGCAGAGATTGAAGAAGCACGACGGCCGTTGGATGGACATCCAACAGTCAGTGCTTGTGCATCAACCTTTTTTAGGAAAGCCTCAAATCTGTGGAAAACAACATACATCCCATCTGCCATTATTTCTAATAATTTACAGCCCATTTGCTAATTCTTAATGTTTTTTGGAGCCCATATTCTTTTTGTTAGCATTACAACCCATATTGTGGCAACGGTTAAAAAAATATACGAAATTTTGCATATTTCGGTGCGGTCCGAACTATTTTTAATCCCGAAATTTCGACTCACATTCAAACTGATTTTAAAAATAAATGCATATCAATATAAAATCCAACAAATTCTCCACGCATAAAAATTAATGTAATTTAAAATCTTGAAATGAAAAAAGATATTCGAAACTAATTGTCGGTTTGATGTGTTTTAAAAATGTACAACCCATTTCTCATTACTGATGGGGCCATTTTCTCGGCCAGCCGAATGAAAGCTCTCCTCGTCTTGAAAGATTTGCAGCCCAACAGGCTTGACAAAGCGACTTACTTGGCAAATCACAAAAAACTAGGCTGTGGCTGTGGACCCAGCTGTCAGCCTCTCCACGTACAGTAATCTTTCGATGGAAGTCGTTCCTTGACCATGTTGACCACGCCGCGCGGAGAGCACCACGACGGTGGACGACGGCGAGGCCTAGGAAGGGGACGACGCGGCAGTGGAAGCCCGCGTAGAGAGGACTACGAGGGTTCACTGGTTCGGCTGCGGTGTGAGGCTACCGTCGCCGCAGGGCCTGGCCAGCCGTGGGAATAGTAGGGGGCGGTGAGGCCTCTGCAGCAGCACATCCGGCCACGGGAGGCAGGAGCATGCGGCACGACCGGCGCTGTTTTGGGCGGCTGGAGCAAGAAGACTAGAGGTTGAAGAAGCACTACGTTCGTTGGATGGACATCGTACGGTCATTGGAGCTAGAATCGTTCATATTGACTAAGTTGACAAAGCCCTTCGTCCCCGTCAACTTAGTAGGCCCACAAGTCAGCCTCCCAGCAAGGTGGGTCCCAGCTAGCCGAGGGAGTATTCATTTTTTGTGCATAATAAGGAGGCACTTTCGATGGGTCCGAGCTGACAGCGGGGGGAACGTTTTTTTGCGAAATACGGTGGCCCGTCCGGTGGGTCCCAGCAGTCAGGGGGAAACGATTTTTTTCGTAAAATACCGGTGGCCCGTCCGGTGGGTCCCCGCTGTCAGGTGGAGGAATAATTATTTTCCGCGTAATAAGGAGGCACTTCCTTGCGGCTGCCGTGGACCCAGCTGGCAGCCTCTCCAAGTGCAGTACTCTTCCGATGGAAGTCGGTCGTTGACCACACCGCACCGAGAGCACCAGGGCGGTGGACAACGGCGAGGACTAGGAAGGGGACGACTTGGAGCCAGGGAAGACGCAACAGTGTATGCCCACGCGAAGAGGTGTACGAGGGTTCACTGGTTCGACTGCGGTGTGAGGCTGCTGTCGCCGCAGAATAACAGGGGGTGTGTGTGAGTAGAGGGATGGCCTGGCCAGTGGTGGGAGTAGTAGGGGGTGGTGAGGCCTCCGCGACATCACAACCGGCCACGGGAGGCAGGAGCATGCGGCACGACCGGCGCTGGTTTGGTTGGCTGGAGCAAGAAGACCAGAGGTTGAAGAAGCACTACGGCCGTTGGAAGAACATCGTACAGTAACAGGAGCTAGAATCGTTCATATTGACTAAGTTGACAAAGCCCTCCGTCCCCGTCAACTTGGTAGGCCCACAAGTTAGCCTCCCACTATGCTGGGTCCTAGCTGGCAGGGGGGATATTCATTTTTGTGTGCATAATAAGGAGGCACTTCCTTGCGTGCGAAGATAGCTTGTGGGTCCGACATGTCAGCGGGGGGCACTTTTTTTCGCGAAATACAGAGGCCCTTCTGGTGGGTCCCAGATGTCAGGTGGAGGAATCATTATTTTGCATGTAATAAGGAGGCATTTCCTTGTGTGCGGCCATGGACCCAGCTGTCAGCCTCTCCACGCATAGTCTACTTCTGATGGTGTCGTTCGTTGACCACGTTGACCACGCCGCGCCGAGCGCATCTAAGGTGGTGGACGATGGCGAGGCCCCGGACAGCAACGAGCCGGAGATGGGAAGACGCGGGAGTAGAGTCGCAGACACAGAGGTGTATGAGGGTTAACTGGTTCTAGTGCGGTGTGGTTCAGCAGTCGATGGAGAAGAACAGGAGGTATGGAGGGGTGGAGGGATGGCCTGGCCAATGGTAGAGTAGCGCTTCATAGCGAAGCGTGCTAAGCAGAGCTGCTAGCAGCAGGAGGTGGGAGGTGGTCCCGACGGCGCTGGAGGAAGAAGATGAGAGATTGAAGATGGATGCCGGTCATTGGATGTAAATCCAACGGCTAACATGCCAGAATCATTTGTTGACTAAATTGACAACGACTTGCATTGGCTTCGACCTATTGGCCCACATTTCAGCCTCCAAAAATGTGGCACGTATTCAACCCATTTTTTCAGAATTTACAGTCTTTTTTTTTTGCGCGGTAGAATTTATAGTCAATTTGATCTTTTTTTGAATTACAGCCATTAGCTGGGCTGGGTGAACAAATAATGTAGCGTCCATGCGGCCCGTTTATTTTATTTCCTAAAAAATTACAGCCCATTTGCACTTTCTTGAAATACATGATTTTGCTGGGCTGATTCTAATTATAATGTTGGGTTGGGCAGCAATGTTATCAAAAACTAAAAAGGGGCTGAGCATTTTGTTATAAATATATTTAAATAATAAGTGATATTATTACATTCGTCCTTAAATTTACAGTCTTACCAAGCTTTATATAATAACACATAAAATAATTGTTTTTAGAAAAACAGGGAGCATCTCCCCGGTTCCATTGCTGAGAACGAAGCCACAACATATTCTGATACAACAGGTCAAAGAGCAGTTTGAAAGCAAAGTTAGAAAAGCTACAAACTAGGGGGGTGGATGAACAAGTTCTCTGAATAACACAAATCATCCCCTATGTTCCATCTGTAGCCAAATTTCACAGCATGCATAATAGATTTTAATCCTTTCCAGAATCTAGAGGTCTTAGGGTTGGAGGAAGGGACAAAAATATTAGGTTTATTTCCTAGGTATTTATGGGAAATAAGAAGCTTCCAGGGTTTCAGGTCTTCCTCATAGAATCTTTTAATCCAAGACCCTAGAAGACAGATGTTAATTTCTTGGAGGTTAGGTATGCCTAGGCCTCCAAAATCTTTTTTCATAGAGACTAGGGCCCAATTAGCAAGGTGTAGCTTCCTATTTCCCTCAAAATCATTCCACAAGCAATGAGACATCTGAGAATTGATGAGGTTCACTGCCCATTTAGGGAACTTGAAGAAGGAGAGGAGATACACTGGAATGCTAGCCAAACAAGCTTCTATGAGGATCAATCTACCTCTGTCAGAGAGAAGTTTGCCCCTCCACCCAGCAATCCTTTTAAAGATTTTATCTAGAAGGGGTTGGATATCCTCTCTCCTCAGTTTATCATAGTGGAGAGGGATACCTAGGTACTTAATGGGGAAGTTACCTTTATTACAGACTAGAATAGAGAGGAAGTCAGCTAACTCCTGATCATCCATGTTGATAGGGATGAGTTCACTTTTAGAGTAGTTGATTCTCATGCCTGAGACTTGTTCAAACAGGTTAGAACAGTTTTCAGATTGCTAGCATGTGTGGATTTATTGTCTAAGAAAAGGATGGTATCATCTGCATATTGAAGGCAGATGATGCCACCAGGGCAGACCTCAGGACAGAGCCCTGCAATCAGACTATGATCAGCAGCTTTGCTCAGCATTTTAGTAAGAATGTCCACTACTAAATTAAACAAAAGCGGGGAGATGGGGTCACCTTGCATAAGGCCTTTACCAGCAAGGAAAAAATCACTTTCATAGTTATTTAACTTGACCCCAACAGACCCCCCATGAGTAAGTTGCTGGATCCAACTCTCCTCTATGAAAGGCTTGGAAAAGATCTAAAAGATCATTTTTCACCAAGTCCCAAAAATGCTGGTAAAACAAGAAGGGAATCCCATCAGGACTAGGAGCCCCATCAGGATAAGAGCTAAAAATGGCTTCCTTCACCTCTATCTCTGAAAAAGGGGCTTCTAGCAGCTCATTTTCAGCAGGAGAGACTTTTTCAGAAGCAGAGAAAAAATTGTTTTGTAGAGAGAACCCAGAAGGGTTTTCTTTCTTAAACAGGTCTTTGTAGAAGTCACTAGCCACTTTCATCATCTGATCTACCTCAGTAACAGGGCCATTAGGACCATCAAGGGAGTGAATGAGGGTTTTCCTCCTCCTCTAGTTAGCTACTGCATGGAAGTAAGCAGTATTTCTATCACCCTCCTTAATGTTCCTATCTCTAGACCTTTGTTTGGCTTTCATTTCTTCTTGAAACCAAATTTTCTTGAGTTGTCCATGGACAAAGTTTAATCTATTAGTCTCAGCCTCAGAGAGGTTAGTGGTTTCTGCCTTAATATCTAGAGAATCAAACTCAAGGAGGAGAAGCCTTTTGTATCTTCTAAGATTAGCTTCCTCATTGGAGTTCCACCCTTTGATATTTCTTCTAAATCTTCTGATTTTGATCTGCCAATTTTCTAGGGGGCAGCTGCTCCCAGTAGGCTCATTCCAGATTTTCCGGACTAGCTCGGTAAATTCTTCTCTAAGCAACCACCACTTTTCAAATTTAAAACTATTGCTCTTTGGAGTTTGGTTAAGACCAGAGTCCCAGAGCAAAGGAGTGTGGTCACTACCACATCTGGGCAGAGCTCTACAACTAGAAAGGGGAAAAACTATCTAATTATGTGTCACAGAAAATTCTGTCAATGGTGGACATAATCCTGGAGCAGCACTTCCAACATATCTAGCAGAACTGTGGGTTTTCCTTCTGACAGGGCAATTCTCAACTTTATGGGTAACCATTTTGCAGATAAAACAACTCTTGGGCTTGACACATTTATCCAAATAATGCCCTGGTTCCCCATAGTTGTAGCAGATCACCTCAGAGTATGCCATAAGGCCCGAAGCAAGGGCAGGAGCAGTTTTCTGGATGTCCTATCTCTTCTTTTGCTGATTCTTGCCTTGAGATTTCCCACTGATCTGAGAGTTAGAACCACCAGCAGATTGATCTTGGGCAATTACAGGAGCCTGCCCAGATTGTACCTCCATTTGGGGCGGAGGTGGACCGTACCACTGCCCAACCGGCGCTCCCCCCCATTATGATAGGGAAAATTCATTAGAGTTCCTGGTTCCTTCTCATCCTCCAGCCAGATGTTGTCTCTCAGGAAGCAGAAATAACCACCAGACAGCTCAATTGAAGCAGATTGCAAGCCTAATTTCAATCTTCTGCAGGTTTGGGGGAGAGGTAAGGTAGGGGATCCACCTGCTCCGGCTCCGGTGGCTGCTGGTGGGCAGGAGTCCAGTCAAGCATTCCCATCTCGCAGCACAACGTGGATCTCCTGAATTCACTTCTCCTTTCACCCATCGAATGAACGCAATCGGCGGCTCACTGGGGTGGGGCATCCTGTGCTTCTCTGAGAAATCTCCTTCGAAGTAGATCCGCAGGGCTAGATTCAGCAGCTCCCAATCCACATGATCCTTGCACATCCGAGCATACCTGCGCGAGTGAGCGAACAGATTCGGTCCCTCCTTGGCTTCCTCCCTCGCAGCTTCCTCCTCTGCTTCCCTCCATTTGCGTGTGCACTGGGTCTAGGAGAGAGCGTCGTCGCGGATCCGCATCGCCCGCTCCCTCCATCTCCTCCCTCGAGTCTCCCGTGACACCACCGGCGCGACGAAGTCGAGCGACTGGAGCATCCGGGGGAAGGCTTTGTAGACATGTGGGAGACGCATCTTGTAGATCTACCTGTCTTCCAGCCATTCCCCCGTGGATATGGCCGGCGACTCCATGGGGCGCGTGAGCGGACTTGCTGAGGGGGGCAGGCGCGCCCGGAGTCAGGAGGCGGGGGGTGGCGGCGAGATCTATGGCGGCGGCGAGGGTGGAGGTAGTGGCGTGGGCGGCGGCGAGGGTGGAGGTGGTGGCAGGGGCGAAGGGGATCGCGAGAGCAGTCATCTATTTGCCAATTATGTGAACTAAACAGTCAACATATAAAATAGTTTAAATATATATAATATAGTTAGAAGGGAAACTTAAGTTGGACCTGGCGTTCCTATTCTTATATAGAAAAATAGAATAGACCTCTGCGTTTTCTTCAAAAAAATACATAAATTAGGCTGCCAAAAATAATACCTCGGATGGGAGGTCCATAGGCCGGTCGATACATGACGGTATCGACCGGCCTATGGACCTCCCATCCGAGGACGTGGGCTGCGCATGTTAAAAATGAAAGCCTAGACGGGGCAGCCCATAACCACGTCCAACACTTGCCAAAACTTCGTCCCTCGTTTTCTCTGTGTTTCACACACTCGACATTGTGTGGGCATTTTGACTGTGCATCATATGAAGATGTGCTATGCATGAATGTTGATCAGCATTATGTTAACTGGCTGGTAGTTCCGTTTTCGACCATGAATAAAACTTCCAACATGATGTTAACCCTGTTTGAAAAGGCCGTGTCAATATAAATGCTCTGCCTCTGAAAGTTGCAGTTTCTTATCTGAAACTGAACTTGTAGTTTCTTATCTGAAACTGAAACTTGCAGTTTCTTCTCTGAGAATCACATTGTCTGCACTTTTATACTCCTATGAAACTACATTTTTTATGTGCTAAAAATAGATATCTAGAATTCATAAAATACTTCATATGCTCATATCTGAAAGTACTCTCAAAATACACAACACAAAACACAATTCACAACCTGCAAATACTGATAACCCTAAGCTCATCCTGACAATTCACAACCTGCCCGACTATTGGGCCCCCGGGGGGGGGGGGCAGCCCCCTCCTATTCCTCGGCGGCAGACAGCCACCCCGTGAGACGATGTGAATGGCGAGGGAGACAATGGCGGGGAAGCGTCGTCGGGCCAACTGCTTTTCTCCTCTTGCAGTTGGGTTCGGTCGACGAAGAGTCCACCGGCTCGCTCTGGCAGGACACCCTCACAAACGACACCCTGTAGATGCTCGATCCTTCAATCTCTGGTGGATGCTCCATCTGGGATCGATACTCCCACCACCGCTCCCTCACGATCGGATTCAGTGAATCTGTTTGCTCCATGGCCCAGAGGAGCAGCTCTATGTACTCCGGCGCGACTCCCTCCGGGAGTATCGCCGCCTTTTCGCTCTGTTGCAGATATTTGGCCATGGATGTCGCCGTCGCCGCTAGTTGGTCCTTGTTATCAAACCAAGACTGTATCTCCAACATTCTAGCTAGCTTCACAGGGTCGCCGTCTGTGATCCTCACGTATCGGTTGTACTCCTCCATCGATCTACTTCTCCACAACACCTTCACTCGCCGGCGGTGGTTTTTGAATGGAAGAGGACAGGAGCAGCGCTGATTTTGGATTAGAATGGGAGCGGAGCTCCGCTGGTTTTGGACTGGAACAGGAGAGGAGGGGCGGTGGTTTTGAAATGGAAGAGGAGAGGAGCGGCGCTGCATTTAGATTGGAATAGGAGAGGAGCGTCGGTGGTTTAAGAGGAGAAGAGCGGAAGAGCGGCGCTGGTCTTGGAAGTATTTTTTGTTGTTTCGCGTATTTTGGGTCAAAGTTTGACCACATACTGTATTTGGCAAGCAAAATGTGAATGCATGTCACCAAAAATTGTATCGTTTGGTTCGTATCTGAATGTACTTTCAAATTATACTCCCTCCATTTTTTGTATACATGGCGAAAGACTCATATTACAGGTACCAAGGTAAAAATCAATGCTATGTTTGAGTCAATGTTGCAAGCTAGCTTGTCACCTTGATTGTCGTGTTAATTAATGTGGTTTTTCTCTCCCAAGCACAACAAGCCAACCCTCTTAGTCCTCATTGGTTGATTAATGTTGGGAATGCAAGCTAACCTTCTCACTCCTGCATGCACACAAGGGATATTAATGTCCTCGGGTGCTAGTACGAGGCAAACGCCATCAATTTTGCCTCGATTAATGTTAGTGGCCTTGTATAGTTGCAAATTGTAATTTTGATAGTGGCCTTGTATACAATGTATAACTTATATTTTATGTGCGAAAATCATGATCAATTATGACCCAGAATAAAAGGGAGATTAGTTAATGTGGGGTCGCTTTCTTAATTGAAGGATAAATTGATTTTGATTTTGATCCAGTCAGAGCGCACCGGCCCTCTCGTCCAATCCTAAATCGCTGCCGCACGCTCCTCTCCCTCTTCTCCATTGCAAAACCACCTCCTCTCCTCTCCATCATCTCCATTCCAAAACCACCATCTCGCCTCTCCCTCTTCTCTATTGCAACACCATCGTCTCTCCTCCGTTTTCTAGATGCTTTGCTCCATGGCGCGGGCGCAATCCATGGATACAAAATTAGTATACTGTATACTCTTTAAAAGTCGAGGGTGGGGCTTTTCCTGCGTGGTAGGCGGCGGGGCAGTTCCGCCTAGTCGGTTCGACAGAGATGCGAGAAGATGAGGGAGTAGGCTGCTGCAAACATAGGGTTGTGTGATTTGACAGCGAGTTACTGCTGGACAGGTGGGGACCCGTGATTTGACTTGCCATTATCATTTTAACTGCGGCCTACGACCGGCGTGAGTCTCCCAGATTCCTGACCACCTCCATACAGGTGCCTCTCCCAATGCTCCACCATGTAGTAGAGGCTGGCTTTTGCATGAGAGCCCACTTCTCCACTTTTTGTTGCCTCTCTTTCCTCCATATATGCAAAAATGGCATGTAAAGCACACTATTGTACTTACTTTTACTTGCTCCTACAGGTGCTTAAGCTTGCCACATAAGCATAAAGTCTGATGTGGCAAGTTAATCAAGAAGAGAGAGACTAGTTTGGTGACCCAAGGAAGAAACGGTGCTAAGCGCGTGTACCTAGGTGAAAAGACAATTTTGAGTCTATAGCTAATTAAATGAAGCAAACTTAGCAACACCATTTCATTGGAAGAGGTCACTCCTTGGCAAATGCAATAAATACACGCGCTTAGCACCGTTTCTTCCTTGAGTATGAAGAAAGAGATAGAGAGGAGTAAAAAAATACACTTATAGCCAACCTTGTTGTAGTATGAGTGACTAAGTGATGACTATGTATGACATGCCAGCATCAGATAACCTAACGCACTGTGTTAAATCTCCAAGGGCGCGACCGCGTGAGCGACGCGACGGTCGTGATAGGCGCGACCATGATACGGGCTGCTGACAGCCCTTGGATCTGAGATCAAACGGTCACATGCTAAGTTGCTGAAAATTTGCAGAATAACCCTCCAAGATAGGATATTCACCCATAGGTCTAGAATCACGCCATGCAACCGTTCGATCTCAGATCCAAGGGCTCTCGAAATCCCATATCATGGGAGAATGGAAAGCCACTACCCTGCCATTCGCACGTTGGCAGTTCACTCCTACTCGTCCCTGCACGTCCTTCAATACTACGGCGGTTCGCTCCTAGTCGTCCCATCCATTCACATTACGGCAGTTCCACTAATCCTAACCCTCCTCCCAAATCCATGGCGTCCCAAATCTCCACGATCGGCGGTGAGTACAAGGTTAGAACCATCACCGGCGATGAGTTCGTCGTCATCTACGCCCGTTCTTCAGCGACGGTGAAAGTATGCCTTTCTCGCTTCAGACGCATGTTCGAAGACTCAGATGATGAGTGGGTCGCTGGGCTAGATGTTGAGTACACCACAGTCCTGGGACGAGAGAAGGATCTAAAGGACAAAGAGAGGAAGAAGCCCGCCGTGATCCAGGTTTGCGTGCATGGCTTATGCTTGGTCTACCACATATGCCATGCCGATGTTGAGTGCCAAGATTTTAAGGACTTCCTCGAGAGCAACCTAGTCAAATTCGTTACTGTAGACTTTGGTAACGACAAAGAAGACCTGCATCGGATAGGCCGCATTGTAGGAAACACCTTCGACCTCCAAAAGAATCGGCTGGTGTCCTCTCGTCAGCCTTCAATGATGACCCTGGTTGGAGCCATTGTTCATCCTTCGTACGGTAAACTGGAGAAACCTCATTACACGTTTCATCATCATGCATGGCAGCGGAATTTACTAGATATAGACCACATCCACTATGCTGCAATGGATGGCTACCTTTGCTTCAATATCTACAAGGGTTGGATGAAGAGCAACAGCCAAGTGTGCGGTTCAAGCAAAGAAGTATTGGCCAAGAGGAACAGGGACAAGGATGAAGTCGAGGACGTGGACGAGGACTCCGAGTAAGGTGGCAGTGTCGTTGCTCATGGTGGTTCTAATGCAGTGTCTACCGGAATAGTTGCAAAGTTTAATTTCAGGTGTGCTTAATTTAATTTGAGGGGTGTGTTGTGCTGAGCCCCCAGCAGAACTATGTTATGTTTCTTCTCGTTACTTTAACTCTTCAGTACGTACATACTAGTATTTCTTACATTTCATCTTTTAGTTGGTATAGTACTACCACTTGTTTCTTCACATTATATACGTACAATATATATGGCCAACATCATATAGCCAGCAGTTTAGTTGTCAAAGAATTTCAGGATGCTTAGTTTTGTCAAAGAATTCCAGGATGCTTAGAGGGTGCTTGGATCCAAGGGACTAATTTTAGTCTGACTAAAAATAGTCTCTTTAAGAGGCTAAAGTTCCAAGCACCCCTGACTAAAGAGGGGCTAAAACTAGTCTTGAGACTAAATTTTTTTAGTCAGGGGTACCCCTACTAAAATGTGGATTAGTCCTCTCTCTACTCATTTAACTCCTCTCCTTTAACATAGGCGAGTTCTGGATTGGAGGGTTTGGAGGATAATAAATTCTCATTAACTTGATTTTAGCTTTTTTAGTATTTGGATCCAAGCATGGGTGAGGCTAGCATGTTTTAGTCCCACTACTTTTAGTCATGGGACTAAAACGTATCCAAGCACCCTCTTAGTTTTATTTGAGGGGTGGGTTGTGCTGGACACCATTATTGTGACTAGCCTTTTTAATAGTACTATATGCATAATTTGGCGACGAGCGCTCTCTATAGGTACCACCTTTTTTTTAATTTCAAGTTTTGCTCCATGGCACAATCCATCGATACTACTGTTGTACAAAAGTATACATTTTTTAAAAGGCTAGAGGGCGGGGCAGTCTAGCTTGGTCGGTTTCACGAGAGGCGAGGGCCTTTGTGATTTAACGGCTCATTACTGCTGGAAGGCGGGGCCTTGTGATTTTACTGCTCGTATAAATGCGCCGACGACCTGATCGAGGAGGATCAAAGAACCGTGCGGTATACTCAAGTTTTCCACTGGAGTAGTACTGCGACGGAGGAGCACGAAACACGGCAGCCCAGTGCCATATGGCGATAAAAAATGATCTAATTTGCTAGTCATCTCATTGTTAGCATTGTTCTATTCATTCCCTAAAAAAAACATTGTTCTATTCATGCCTCGCAGAGAACGTGACATGTGCGGCGAAACACCAGAAGCAAAAGATGAAACACAGGAGCAAAAGAAGAAGGAAGATTATCACCCCAAATGATCTAATTCGCCGCGGAGTCGTAACTGCTTCTTCATCGCCTCCACGACCTCCATCTCCTTGCACGTCTCCTTCGCCATCTTCATCATTGTGTCCATGACGCGGCATTTCTCGATGCGAGCCTTCATAATCTGTTCCACGGCCATATTACGTACCTTGACAGCAGCCAGGTGCTCGATGCGGAGCTTCGCCAACTCTTCCTTCTGTTCCATGGCGAGGGCCTGCAGCATCTTCATCGAGGAACTACTATTCTCATGCAGCTTCTTCGAGCCGGCGTTCTTCTCCTTCAACAGGTCGATCTCGTGGCAGAGCTTCGCATTGTCCTCCCGAAGTCGTAGGATTTCGCCGGTCGCCTTCTTCTCCGAGGCAATGCTCTTCTCCAGCAGCATCACCAAGCCGGCGGTCAACTCCCCCTGCTGATTGAGCTCAGCGGGCATGTCGTCGAGGCTCTCCTTCAGCAAGTCCATCAAGCCTTGGATGAACTCCTTCTGCTTATTGAGCTGATCGGGCATGCCATCGAGGGATAACGACTCCAGCTCTGCCAGCTTGGCATGTTCGCCTCCGCGGCTAGGGTGCTCCTGGGAGCCATCGCCTGCCCATGAGAGATCTTTTGAGGTCTCTGCGTGGCGGCGAGCCCTCTCTTTTTTTCCGCAACATTGGTTGCCGCTCCCTTGTTACGAGTAGTTCTCGACCTAGAGCTCTGCTCACCGGCCACGGCAACGATGGACGAAGAAGAAGCACTTATGAGGAGGAAAGGTAGAGTGATTTTCGGTTAGGTAGTTCCGCTTTTTATAACCTAAGTACTAGCACTAGTACTAGTACCTGCATAGTGGGAACACGTTCAGGTTTGGTATGTACCACTAGTAGGTGTGAGCAGGCTTTTGAATGTGATGGGAACAAGGTAAAGATTAATTGATGGTTTTGGTCTCGAGGCCCGAAACGGCTCCCGATGAGTTTAGCGGAACATAAATTTCAAGTACTACACTGCTCAAATGCGTAAATATTATGTTACTATCAAAAATTGGCACAAAATACAATGGAGACCAATGGAAGTACTACTAGCAACCCATGATTTAACTACTCGCATGCGCGCAGTGGAGTAATAATGTCTTTCTTCCGCCCTCACATCCACTCAATTTGCATGCGTTGTATTAATTGACCATCAATGAAGTGAACGACTTTACACGCGTCAAATTATCACATGGGGTGGATCTTGGTACAAAATTGCGTTCGCCCGTGTACCCGCGTGTGCGTGCGAGGAATGAGTGCGTGCATGGAATGCATGCACATCTTCGCTTCGTGCATGTACCGCCAGTATGGCTCAGGGAGGACGAGTACATTCTTCTGGAACCAGCAGCACGTCACTGTGATCAATCCATGCAAGGAGGTCGCGACAATGCCTACACATGTGCCACATGGCTTCATGAACTGTAAGAGAGACACTGTGTAGCATTTCATTGGTATTCTAATTTACGTGTTTTGCACATACTCGAAGTACTAGTAAGGTACACGTGCATTGCACGCATCAGATTTTGCAACCAAATTATGAATAAATACCACACAATAGCATGTAAGCTCTGAGTCATATATGCCTGATGTAGCCCTTCGTTTAATTCTTATAGTTCATCTCATTCAAAATCAATTAGTTTTTATAAAAAAGCTAAGAACGCGGGAATAGGAAAAACATGGGATTATAGTGGAATGTCGTCTTGAATCCTACAAGATTGTACAAGTGTTTGATTGTGCATAGAAAAAAATGCAAAATTCTTTCAAAGAGGTTTGAGTGGATGGGATGTTTCCTATGAAATCTAGTGCAAATGAATCATATGGAAAAATTCCTATGGTTTACAATCCTACGAATCAAACAACGAAGATAGGAAAAATTCCTAATGATTAGAA
Organism: Triticum dicoccoides; assembly: GCF_002162155.2. Taxonomy (NCBI): domain Eukaryota; kingdom Viridiplantae; phylum Streptophyta; class Magnoliopsida; order Poales; family Poaceae; genus Triticum; species Triticum dicoccoides. The sequence goes on along the minus strand of NC_041384.1, from coordinate 485,363,685 downwards.
TCCTCCAAAATTCCTTTGAGAATCCTTTGAATCAAAGAAGCCCTTAATATATTTTATGATTCATGGAATTGTGCGTTGTAAAGCATAAAGTAAAAACAAATAATGGCAATTCAACTAGAAAAAAATTGGGCAGTTATGATACGGAAGATTCTAGAACAAAAGAGAACCACTGTTGTTTTGAGGTTTGTGCATTATGCTTAAGTTCAACCATGGAGTCTGCTAGATTGTACATGTGGCAAAATCCGGTGGGGGGTTAGAATATGGTGCGAGGGGCCGAGTGGAGGGAGACTATGAAGGAATGCACAAGTGTGAGACCGATATTTAGAGAGAGAGGGCGAACACGTGCGATGATGCGCGCAGTGGCGGAGCCATGAAAAATAAATGAGCTAGGGGGCCAAGCATTGCTAATCCTTTACGAGGAGGGTCAATTCATGAACTTAAACCATTTTTAGCAGCAATTGTCTAATGATCACATTCATATTAGCCTTGATATATAGTGATGTTAGGGGGGCAGGGCCCTTACCGCCCCCTGTCTTCGCCATTGTGCACGCGTCTGAGAGATGAAGCGGAAGGCATGGATGATGAGAGGGGGACGTTGGATACATAATTAATGTGGGTGTATTAGCTATATATGTTAATCCTATATAGAGAGGTATAGATTGATCGATGTGGACGTGGGAAAGAGGGTGAGACCTCACTGGATATATCGATTGATCGGTTTGTGTGGAAAACTATGAAAGACTTAGCTATATACACACATACATAGAGGAACATCGATCGTTGCGCATGCACGCGTGAGAGATAAAGAATGCCCGATATGATGGAGAGGGGGGTGTGTGTTGGTGTGTGCCTTCATGGGAGACCGACCTGAAGAAAAAGATTGCATGCGTGCGATGGATAATGCCGACTGGTAGTGTGTGTGCATGCATGCACGAGAGAAAGTTAGTGGTACATTTATAAAGAGAAGACTACTGTGTGGGTGTAAAAGAATAGCTGAATAGGTGAGGTCACAATCAATGTAAAGTTGAATTCAAATATTTGAATAAGAGATCCTGGTGTTTGAAACCCATGCATGCATGAATATAACGGAGATCTACGCGGTGTGGTTTGGAAACGAGCATGTTGTAATGTGTACACATTGAATAAGGTCAGACTGATTTGAATTTGAGATACCGATGGCAGACATCATTTGGCCACGTCGCATCCGTGCATGGACACACTATTCTAATTAGAGATGATGGGTGGCTTTTGCATCACATATCTATATCTATACCCCTATATATATATATTATATTTTATATATTTTTTATATTGTGTGCGGGTATCTTTAACTTTGAAAGATGGTCATTGGATGAGGCGAATCCGATGGTCCAAAGATGGCAAATTTGAGCACTACTGGCCGTTGGATATCATCTAGATTCCAGCAGATTTCATCACATGTATAATCTAGAAGACTCCATGGTTGAACTTAAGCATAATGCACAAACATCAAAACACAAGCACTTCTTATTTGTTTTAGAATCTTCCGTATCAGAATTGCCCAAATGTTTTTCTACATGATTTGCCATTATTTGTTTTTACTTTATGTCTTACGACGCACAATTCCATGAATCTTAAAATAGATTAGCTTTCTTATAAAAACTAGATGATTTTGAATGAAATGAACTATAAGAATTAAACGAACATCTACATGCATATATGACTCAAATCTTGCATGCTATAATGTGGTATTTATTCATAATTTGGTTGCCAAATCTCACACGTGCAATGCATGTGTACCTTACTCTAGTCTAAATGGTGTTTGTGTGTGTGTTGTGCGTGTTGAGGTGCAAATTGTCTTTTTTTGGGTACACGTTAAGCTTGTTCTTCCAAAATTTCAAGCCGCGCCTTGTTATGCCAAAAATTCAAGCTAGCGTCTCTTCCTATCGTGCTGCAAAACTCCCGCCTCTTCAACCCGCGCCTTCTTAGCCCGAAATATTTAAGATATATCTTTGTCTCATTGTGCTCCGGCAACTCCCTCCATCTCAACCCGCGCCTTGCTATTCTGAAATTACAACGCGCGCAAAAACTCCCACCTCCTGTGAAAACCCGACACGTGAAATGCCCGTGGTACCCCTGAACCGAAAGAACCGCCTCAAATTGGTGGGGGTACTTTCGTAAATTACCCCGCATTTCGGACAAGCGCGTCTCTAAGCCATGGTTCCCCACTGCCATCCCATCCGCCCACCCATTCGTACACCGAGGCCGCGAAAACCCGCGACGAAATCCCACACCCTGCTCCGTCCGCCACCCAGCCGGACCCTCTTCCCCGACGATGTCGTCCACAGCAACATCTCGACGTCCCTCATCCACCGTACCGGATGAGGATCCGTCGTCGATCTCATCGTCCCGCCGGTTCAGCCACACCGTCCTCCACCTCCAAGGAGCTGCCCCAATGTTCCCCTCGTCTTTCGCACCACCTCCATTCCCACACCGCCGTCTTCACCTGCACCACCGGAAGATCATCATCATCACCGTTTCCTTGGATGAAGCTGCAGCCTAATCGGCGCCACCAAAGAGGTTGTACACTAATCGCCGCATTTTCTTCTTGATTCGATCTCACGGTGCTGCCGGCGCTCGGTCCCGAGCCGACACAGCGCGGCTCCATCCACGGTGGCGTCGCCGGCCACTTCCTCCACGGCGTCGCTCCCTCGGCGGCGACGTCCACAATAGTAGGACCTGCTGCTGCTTTAGCTCTCGCTCGCGCTGCTGCTCTACTCTTGCTCTCGGTCCCCTGCCTGGTCTGCTCTTGCTCGTGCTGCTGCTCTCGCTCTTGCTTGCGATGCTGCTCCGATTTAGCTACTTTTCACTCCGATGCCGCCGGGGTGAAGGAAGAACCAGCCGCAGCAGGGAGGGGGGCTCATCGGAGAGGTACCCCACTATCTATCTTAGGGTTCAGGATGGGGGCGGTGGTT
>NC_041384.1:485291183-485360041 GCF_002162155.2 Triticum dicoccoides | reverse complement strand
GATGGCCGGGGCGGCGGAGGACCGGCGGTGGGGAGTATTTTCGGGGCGGGTGGGGCGGCGCACCGTCGGCCGCGGGCGGTGGGAGGTTGCTGTTTGGCCGGCTCAGGGGGTGGAGGTTGAAGATGAACCGCAGGCCCTTGATTTCATATCCAACGGCTGCAAAATCGACTGAACAGAGATGAAAAAGTCAGTCGACTGACGTGTAGCCTCAGCTTGCTAGTGCGTTCAGTTTCGACCGCAAAATTTAGTTTCGACAGCAAAATTCAGTTTTGACAGTTAAGTTCAGTTTCGACAGTTAAGTTCAGTTTCGACAGTTAAATTCAGTTTCGACAGTTAAGTTCAGAGATGAGCGGCTGATGTATTTTACATCTAGCACTTTGTGTTTGTGTATTTTACGTCATGTATTGGAGATGCTATTAGAATTCCACTCAGGTTAACGTTGTTCATTGTCTCTCTTGTCCTGCTTCAGCCTCGGCGTCGTACAACTCATCGGAGCTACTCCAACGATGAAACCCTCCATCACAGCGGAGCAGTACCTCGGGCTCCATCTCCAGACGCCTAAGATCTTCTTCCCCTCCTCCGACAACCAAGTCAGCAGGAGCATCCTCACCGGCCAACCCAATCACGCTGAGATCGACATGGCTTCGCCAAAGAGGTTGTAAACTTGTTGCATCTCTTTTTTTACTCTACATGTTATATTTATTGTCCACTGAGCACTCGTAGTAACGGTAAATAGGATTATTTTATCCTACTATATGACAAGCAGTGAGGTACCAGGCAACTTAGCTATCCGTGATGGACTCTCTTGAACGCCATCATTATTTCTCTCTGCGCGTTTGAGTTGTGCATTTGTCGATGGGCCTGGGAGTTGAGCTATTATGGCAGTGGCCTGGGTCCAAAGTAATAGAGGTAGCACAAAAACATTTTTTAGTGTAGGATTTTCCTTGCTCAAGTCTGCCTACTAGAATCGTCAGTGCTTGAAAGGAAAAGTGAATGAAAAACATCGGAATTGGAAAGTTTCCTATGGTACTACTTTTCATGAATTTGGTGCAAAGGAATGGAGCAAAGGAAAACTGTAGGATTTGTTCCTTTAGTGTCTCCTTGAAAGAAAAACCGTAGGAATTCTAATTTCCACTTCTCCTCCTTTTCATATTCCTATTCATCAAGCACAAGACTAAGAGATAGTAGCATAATAGCATTATAACCGTACATTTTCTTGTGGTTTGACTTAATCTCACCATGCTATTTTGCATCCTATGATCTTCCAATTGTTGTGAATCAAACACCCAGATTGGCAAAATCCTGTGTTTTTAAATTCTCTGTTTTGCACGTGCATTCCTATCCTATTCCTGTCTATTTCCTATCCTTGCATTGTTAGAATCCTCAAATCAAACAAGCCCTTACTCAATTACTTCTGTTACAGATATGTGTCAAAGAAATCCTTGTGTGGTTTGTCCTGCTCTTGCGGCGCTGTGTTCCACCCCAGCTCAGCTGCTCCAACGACGGAAGGGTTCACCACAGCAGGGATCCGCTCTCCAGACTGTCTTTCACCGCCTCAGATCTTCTTCCCCGCCGCCGGCAGCCATGGCAACTGCATTACCATCATCAACTGAGCAGATGACCTTGAGGACTACACGGGTCTGCAAGAGAGGTCACACTCTTCCGTGTCTGCTTACGTTATGCGTTGCTTAATATGATGGCGTGCTACATTATCGTCGTGTTCACCTATTAGACTCCGAGTCAGGTCCAAACTAATGCTGAAACTTGAGTTTTCAAATGGTTGTGGGGTACATATTGGGGCAGCAATCAGTACTATCTGTCTACTATCTGGTTAATCTCCGGTGTCTCCTATGAGTTTCATGTTGGGTGCAAACAAACATTAAAGGATCCATTATCTGTATTTTTTAACTAAAGCTATTATCTGCCTGCTACCATTGGTTTTGGGTCTATCCACAGTTTGCTACCATCACTCTGGATTTGTGCATGCACTCCTTACATAATCTCACTATGTTTTATTCCTATGCATGCCAGTTATTGTACACAATGGAACTGATCATGTAGAGCAAAAGAGACGAGCCTTGCGTGGCAATAAAATTTCATGCAGACGTCGTTCCATGGTGGGCGCAAAGGCAACCCCCTCCACCCATTTAGGATCGTAATCAAGAGGAAGATAACTGTTATGAGGGGGATTCAAAAGGAGAAGACCACTCCTATTTACCCCATGAGGTCTTCGCTCTAACTTGGCATGCTGATGTTGGTAATATCATGCATATGGTGCCTTGCATTGCTTACTGTATACATTAAAGATGTCATCTGCTTAGTTTAGACATGCTTTGTGTCAATGCCATCTGTTTAGTTTCTTTATCGTATATGTGAATCATGCAATGCCATCTTGTCTAGCCATGCGTCATATATGTGAATTTTGCAATGCCACCCTGGTTAGCTAGTCATCGTATATGTGAATTATATCATGCCATCATTTTTTTATTACGTGTTAAATTTGTCAACAATTTTAGTACATTCAATTACTCTTCCTGTGCATCAGCCATTTGGCACGGTCATGGAAAAATCTGGAGTGGAAACAAGGTCTTCAGAGCAGACAATGCTATCTGACGAAGCGCATGTCTTGCTGGTTATCGATAGCTCCTCAGAGGAGGATTCAAAGACAAATGACCAGTCATATTCCCCCCCAGGTGCATGCCCTAACTTGGCAGGGTTATGTTGCTCATGTCGTGTGTATGGTATCTTGCATTGCTATGTCATTTGCTTTGTTTAGACATGCTTTGTGTGAATGCCACATGTTTAGTGTCTAATTACCATATACGTGAATTATGCAATGCTATCTTGTTGCAAGACATTATATATGTGAATTATGCAATGTTATCTTGTTGCAAGGCATTATGTATGTGAATTATGCAATGCCATGCTGTTTAGGCAAGCGTCATATATGTGAATTATATCATGCCGTCCTTTTTTTGTATTTCTCATTGCTTTTGTCGACAATGTTTGTATATTCAACTGCTCTTCCTGTGCATCAGCCATTTGAATTGGTGATGGAGAAATCTGGAGTGAAAACAAGGTCTTTAGAGCAGACAATGCTAACTACTAAAGCAGATATCTTGCTGGTTACAGATAGCTCTTCAGAGGAGGATTCAGAGGCAGATGACCAGTCCTATTATCCCCCTGAGGTGTATGCTCAAACTTGACAGGGTTATATTACTCATATAATGCATATGTTGTATTGCAATGCTTAGTTTTTACATCATATACACAATATTGAATGCCATCTCCTTAGTTGACACATCATATATGCGATTGCCCTCTGCTCACTTCCTTAGTATATAAATCATATATTTGAATTATGTCATGCCATGATGTTTTCATAGACAGCATGTATCTGAATTATGGCATGCCAACCCATTTTCTAAAGACCTAATATAGTTATATCATCTCTTCCTGTTTACATAGTCATCATATTTAAATTATGTCATTCTATCCGTGAATTATATCATGCCATCATGTTTCCATCAACGGCATGTTTGTGATTTATAGCATGCCAACCACTTTAATAGACACACGTATAGTTATATCATGTCATCCTATTTACATAGTCATCATATTTTGAAGTATGTCATTCTATCCTGTTTAGTTAGCCATCATACATGTGAAATTGTGTCATGCTATCCTGTTTAATTAGCCATCATATATGTGCAATTATGTCCTGCTATTCTGTTTGCTTAGACAACATAAATGTGAATTATTTCATGCCCTGTTTTCTTCCCTACTATCCATTGCACCTGTCTACCTTACAATGTCTGTACATTCAATTACTTTTCTTGTTTATCAGCCATTTCAATTGGAGGGAGTGATGGCAGTATCTGTGGGAGTAAAAACACGGTCTTCAGAAAATATCGTGCTACCTGTCGATGCAGATAGAACCACGGTTGTACTTGCCCAAGAACCATCCCCACCACACATAGCCCACACTCATGCAGATTGTACCCCTACCCAGTTGGATAGAGAACCAGCTACACCCCTTCTAACCCCAACCCCAGCAGATAGACACCCAGTTCCGGTTGACACAGCACCGTCTCCATCACAGAGCACCCAAACACGAGCAGTTACTAAGGCAACTACAGTGCCCAAATCACGAGGACCACCACTCTGAACCCGAAGTCAACGCTTAAAGCAGAAGAAGAATTGTTCTTAGGTTAGGTTCTGTAGCTATGTTCATACTACTTTGCTCTTGCATCACTGTATTTACTGATACCAAATAATTTCAAATTTGAAGGATGCAATTGAAACTCCAATGGCGCAACAGGTATGTTTTAAACCTGTTTCTTCAACGTGTTTGGCTGTTTGCTATTGTAACTTGCTCTATGCTGATTTCAGTTTCAATTGAATAAATAGTTATGTTCTCATGCCATGCACATTACAAGTGTTGTTATTGCTGTGTAGTTTCCCACACTTATATTCTATCTATGTTGCTTTGTCTTAAATAGATATGATTCGAACTGTATCTATCTTGATTTGGCAACATAAACTAGAATGATATAGACCATACAGTGACCATACTACATATATATATGTTTGTTTCATGTTGTTATCCTGTCCACCTTACTACTGAACTGGTTTACCAAAATGAGTTTCATATACTATATTGTAAACCTGAGATGTGTTTGTTTGTTTCTCTTTTAGAACGCGGATAAAATATTAGAGAAGAGTACCCTGTTATGCAATGGTAAAGGAAGTAATGCAGATAAGGTTCAAGATAGTGACACATCCTTGTTGGTCTCCAAGAAAGCTGATAAAAACTATATTAAAGACACTGAGACAACCCCAAAGTCCTGTCTTGATGTAGTGTTCGAGTTACTGGCTACCACTGCTGGCACCAGCTCTTCGAACTCATTGCCTGAATCAGTTCGGGTTCTTGAGTCTCAACTTCAAGTTGAAAGACATCGATCAGATGTTATGCGACAGGAAGCCGAAGGACTGAGGAAGTCCCTGCAGAATTCAGATGCATACTTTCTGGTGCAACAGCAAGCGCTGGAGGACTTAAGCGCCAAACAAGAGAAACTTAATAAGCTTGCTAAGCATCTTGCCAGCATTATGGGTACCCAGGATATTGTTTCATGAGCTCTTCTGAAGTGGTTTCAGTTCTGGACTTGTTTTGCTACGGCGTTTATATGTTGTTGTGTTCCCTATATTTGCACTGGTGGCAAACTTTGATGCCCAGTGGACGTAATATGTGTAATAGCCGTGATAGCCTAGTGTAAGTTACTTGCTTATTTATTTCCTTGTTATCTTGTTTATTTGTTTGCTTGTAGTCAGTGCAGTTCTTTTTCTGTGGGTTGCTAGTGGCAGCAATAACCTATTTTTTAAAACTAGGCCACAATAACCATGGGCTAATATTTACTGTAGTGACACTGGGCCTCCTACGGGCCGTAGAAACAGTGGGCCTTCTACGGGCCGTATAAATAGTCGGCCTTCTACGGGCCGTGGAAATAGTGGGCCTTCTACAGGCCGTAGAAACAATGAGCCTTCTACGGTCCGTATCATCAATGGGCCTTCTACGGGCCGTATCATCAATGGGCCTTATACGGGCCGTATGATCGATTGGCCAAACATGGGCCAAACAGACCGCATTCTGGCCGTAAACGGGTAGAGTTGGAATCGCCCGTTCATGGGCCGACCATAACGGGCCATCGTTAATAGGCCGTATTTGATGACGCTATGAAAATGGCCCAACGTATTAATGGACCACAAACTGGAGGATTGTAACCACGGGCTGAATTTGGCCCACAAGCAGAAAATGGCAGTAATGGGCCGTAAGTAAACGAATGCTGGAAATGAGCCCAAGAATAAATGGGCTCTGAGAAGGCCGAAAGATAACATGGGATGGAGATGGCCCAACGGAATAACAGGTCGTTAATGGGTATAAAGTGATACACTGTTCATTACGGGCTAGTTTCACCATGGGCCGTTAATGGGTGTAAAGTGATACACTGTTCATTACGGGCCAGTTTCAGCACGGGCTGCTAATGGGCCAAGAGTTACAAAGGGCCTCATATGGGCCGAAATACGTCATGGGCTATACATGGGCCAGAAGTGAAAACAGGCTGGAATCATATTGGATGGCCCAGATGACGCTACTGGGCCTAATTCGGATAGGGCATAACGGGCCTTGGGTTAGTGGGCTGTAAATGGGCTATATGCGAACAGGCCGTTAACTGGCTTTCCATGGCCCGGCCCGCCAGCTTTTGACCAAGTCAAATGGGCCGGCCTTTTCACAGGAATGGGCCACTGTTGGGCCATGCCACGTGTCGACGTATCATAGGCGCCTTCTATCCAGTGAGTGGATGACATCTGTCCCAACGATGAGCTGACACGTGTTTCCTCTAGCCAATGATGATTTTACACATGGAAAATCCCCATTGGTCGGGGCTGTTAATGGGTTATCGGATCCAAAACCAGACCCGATAGCTTAACGGCGTTCCGTTACGGTGGATGCCACGTGTCGGTCACCCTTGACGAAAGCACTTTTGTGACGCGCGATTTATTGTCATGGAAGTGGACACTTCCGTGATGATAATTTTGGTAATGTCATGGAACACTTCTACGACAGCACAGGTATGACTATCTTGATTCTATCATAAATTTGTCATGGATGTACATGCATGACAAAAAAGCGACCTACTGTGACAAACACGTATCATCATGGAAGTGTATTTTTTTGTAGTGAGTGGTCGCGAGCGGAGCACGCGTTAGCCTCGCGCTCCTCTCCGGAGCAGCACTCCAGGCGGCGGCCCTCGGTGTCGAAGACCTTGAAGAAGAGCGTGGAGACGCCGTCGTACTCAAGATGGATCGCGAGGGCGCCCCTCGTGCGGCAGACCCGCGCGATCTTGCCCCAGCCGTGGGTCATGAAGATCTTGCCAGAGGGGACTGCTTCGATCTCCGCTCCAGTCGCAGGAGCGTCACAGTCGGCGTGCTGCAACCAGAGCTCAAGAAGCCCCCTCGGCGGCATCACGTCGGAGAAGAAACCGCGGGAAGCGGATCCAAGAGCTTGGCGGCATTGGCGCCCACAGCACCAGCTCACGCGAGGAGTCCGCGGCGTGGATTCCGAGGGTGACGGCGTGGGTCGCCGTGGCGCGGCGACCCCGAGCACGGCGCCGGCGGCGCTGCTCGTCGCCCCGCCCTCCTGAGCCCTCGGCTTGGGCGTATAGGGGTAGCGGGTACCCTGGAGGAGGCCGCTCGCACCAAGGCCTCGCCACCACCTGCATCGCCGTTTCTTCACAACGGTGGATCGACCTCTTCTTTGGCGGGATTTGCTCCGGGACATCCTGGGGGGCTTTCCCCTTTTCTTCAGTGGAGAACCTTCTGATAGGCGCCATTGGTGGCACTGCGAGCAACGAAGCGAGGAAGAAGAAGCTAGGAGTGGAATGAGGAAGAAGAAGCAGCAAGCAAGGAAGAGATGGGCGACGGGGGCTCCGCCCCCTTCCCATTTATAGCAAAAGAAGGCCAACCGGCACCTTCCATGACCGTAGGTAATGATGGTTTCCCTTGCATGTCACAGGGACTCGTCAAGTTGTGCAGTCGCCTAGGCAGCGTGGGAAAGCAGAGACACCCACGACCAATCAACCGCCACGCGTCAACGAAGGTCGCAGGCTTTGGGGGCCCGCGGTGCTCCGTGCTTGGCCCTTGGCTTCACCACGAAGCCAAGCCCGAGCGGACCTTAGGCCCGGGGGCTGCTGTCGGTGTCCTAGGAACGAGGGTCCCCAGACTTTCCTGCCCGCGGCCCGTTGCATGGCTGAGCCAGTAGGCCGTACGGCCCATCTTCACCAACAAGGCACCGAAGACCCTTGCGAGGGGCCAAGCCTCGCGAGGCGGATGACAAGAGACCTCCTCCGGGGCGGCCTAGTCAGGCAGGCTCACGAGGAGCGGAGATATCAAGGTGAGGCGAACCTCACGAGGCTCACGTGACATGAGCCATGACGATCGACACCAGGCAGGTGCCAGCGTGCGCAACGTCCTTGTTTCCTCTTTGATGCTAAGGAAACTAGCGTAGGCGAGGAGTACCGAGGCATCAGGCAAAGGTTGCCATTTCGGTGCAACAAGACCAAGACCAGAAGGACGGCAGGACGAAGGTCATCGTGGAGCCCAAGACGGCGTCACCACCAGAGCCTTTCGCAGGCGCAGACCACCTTTTGTCAGGATGGCTTGTACTAGCTGCCCCCTTCAAATTAGCCCGCCGTTGTTGGCTCCCTTCCCGCTCAATATTTGGGAAGAGGACCAGGGCCTCTATAAGTAGGGCTAGCCACCACCAAAGACGGAGAGGGGAGAGGACAAGAGGACGGCATCTTAGATCACTCTCTCACCCACACAAGTTAGGTACGCACAAGAACACCTCAACCTCAGGAGGTTGTTCTTCCCCTTGTATTGTTCATCATCAGCCCAAGAGGCAATCCACCACAAGATCTTAGCGAGCTAGGGCGTAGATCGATAGGAAGGAAAGACTTCGCGCGCACCCTAGTGTTCGAACCTTAAGGGTTTGCTGGAACCCCACATCCGACAGTGAGTAGTTACCTTCGTTCTTGAGGTCACAGGATAAATCATGTTGCAAGTAATCATGTGAATTTGATATGTGTTCGATATTTTGATAGTATGTATGTGGTGATTCCCTTAGTGGTGTCATTTTAACATCGACTACATCACACTTCACCATATTTGGGCCTAAGGGAATGCATTGTGGAGTAGTAAATAGATGGTGGGTTGCGAGAGTGACAGAAACTTAAACCCCAGTTTATGCACTAATCTGTAAGGGACCGATTGGATCCAAGAGTTTAATGTTATGGTTAGAATTTATTCTTAATACTTTTCTCGTAGTTGCGGATGCTTGCGGGAGGGTTAATGTCGGATTTTGGGTTCTGGCAGACCCTTCAGGTTCGAACACTGGGGTGCGCGTGGAGATTTCACCTTCTACCTACCTGCACCCCTCCGCCTCGCTAAGATCTAAGCTATGGAAAGAACAGCACAAGAGACACAGGGTTTATACTGGTTCAGGCCACCGTTGTGGTGTAATACCCTACTCCAGTGTGTGGTGTGGTGGATTGCCTCTTGGGCTGATGATGATGAGCAATACAAGGAAGAACAGCCTCGCGAGGGTCTGTTCTTGGCTGGGGGGATGAACTGCTAGGAGGAGTTCAGTCGCCCTTCTCTCTCTGTGTGTGATGCTACTCGATCCGATCCTAGCTAGTTTCTCTCTTGGCTTCTAGATTCTCCCTTCTTGATTGCGATCCCCTTCTTGATTGCGATCCCCTTCTTGATTGTGATCCCCTCTACCCTGTGGGTGGCTAGTCCTATTTATAGGCAAAGGCCCTAGGCCTCTTCCCAAATATTGAGCGGGAAGGGCGCCAACAATTGGCCATTTTGAAGGGGAACATCTGGTACACTTATCGTGACTAACGTTGGTCCTCGCCTGCCAAAGGCTCTGGTGGTGACGCTGGCTTGGGCTCCACAATGACTTCCTCCCTGCCATTGGACTGGTCTTGGTCTCGTTGCACCGAAACGGGTGCCTTTGCTTGATGCTCTCGCCTGCGCTTGCTCCCTTTGCACCAAAGAGGAAAGGAGGACACTGCGCGGGCTGGCGCCCGCCTGGCACCCTTGGTCGTCATGGCTTGTGTCACGGGCACCTCGTGAGGTACCCCGCCTTGATCTCTCCGCCTCCTCGCGAGCCAGCCTGATGAGGCCGTGCCTGAGGAAGCTCCGTGTCGTCCGCCCCGCGAGGCTTGGCCCCTCGCGAGGGTCTTGGGTCTGTGTTGATGAAGATGGGCCGTGCTGGGCCCCCCCTTTGAGCCACGCCGCAAGCCGCAGGCAGGCAAGTCTGAGGACCCCTGTTCCCAGAACGCCGATAGTAGCCCCCGGGCCCAAGGCGCTCCCGGACTTGGCCGTGCAGGGAGGCGAAAGGGCAAGGGCGAAGCGCCGTAGGCCCTAACAGCCTGCGGCCTTGGGCGCCGCATGGCGGTTGATTGGACATGAGCGCCTCAGCAACCACGCGAGTTGATAAAGGAGCGGCATCTGCCTAGGCTTTGCTTTTTGCTTTCTCCGGTTGCTGCTCAGATCCCCTTTCTTGCGCCTCTCCTTCCTTCCTCCAAAATTTCCAGATCTACTTCGACCGCGTGACCTAGGAAGCCATGGCGCCTCGTCAGTCCCCGCCCGGAGCTTGGTACTCGTCTGCCCTGGACTCGATGAACGTGTCGGAGGCGAGCCTCGCCCGGTTGCGCCGGATGGCGGCGGCGCAGGGCATCGACGGGGCGAAGGTGTTCAAGGCCGGCTCCGCCACCCTTGAGGGCGAAGGGAGCACCTTCTATCCGTTCTTTGTAAGCACCATTGCTGCTGGCCTGGTGCCTCCCTTCTCCGAGTTCTTCTTCTTTGTCCTCCGCCATTATAAGCTACAGGCTCTGCATCTCCACCCCAACTCCGTCCTTCTCCTGGCAATCTTCTCCTATTACTACAAGGCTCACGTAGGGGTGCAACCCTTGGTGGCCTTGCTGCGCCACTACTTCTACCTCCGGACCTCTCGCGGTCCTGCTTCCGCGTGCGCGAGCTTCATCGCGTACGGTGGCACCATTGCTATTTCGAACCCCGGGAAAAGGATTTAGGGCTTCAGGAGCAAGTGGGTCTTGGCAGATGTTGGGCGCATCCACCCTCGGCTGATCTTGCCCACGGAGCAACCCACGAGCTCCAGCGATTGGGGTCGAGCGGAGCTCACGGACCCCCCCCCCCCCGTGAAGCTGGTGTTGGAGAAGATGGACGCGGATCTGAGGCCGGCCAACATGGAGGCGGCGAAGCTGACCGGCGCGTCGCTGCTGAGGGAATTCCTGGAGCACCAGCTGGCTCCGCTTTGGCAGTGCTCACTTCCGATGTGGAGGCCCCATCCGAGCCCCGCAGCCTTGGCCGACGAAGATCTGGCTGCGGTCCTCCAATCTCTGGTCGGGGGCGATGTGGCGAGGTTGGAGGGCGCTCCTACGCCCTTGTTCCTCCGCGACGACTGGGAGCAGGTAGTGGAGTCCGTGCCCACGGAAGCTCCCGAGGAACCGGTGGACGTGTCCTCCGATGACTCCAACAAAGAGGAGGAAGGAGGGGAGTGGGAAAAAGGGCCTGACTCCGAGGCGACTGACGGAGAGTCGAGGGCTCCCCTCCCCCAGTGCAAGTCCCGCGTTCTCCGCCTCTCTCCAAGCGATGACGACGAGGATGATGACGAGCAGGACGGCGGGAGCTTGCCCCCGATCCCGAAGAAGGACAGGATCGGGCTGATCTCCTGCGGGTCTGCCCCGGCCCCGAGGTGGACCGCAGACGCGCCTTCCGCTTCCAAGCTTCCCGAGGTTGACCCTTCCAGCCGGCTTTCGGGCTTCAAATTTGGCCGAAGGCCGCTTGAGCTCACCGGCGACGACCCGTAAGCACTTGATTCTTGTCTTTATTTCTTGTTCTGCTGCTGAGGCTTGACGTCCGCATCTCTTGGATAGGCTGGCGCCCGCAGCAAAGAAGCCAAAGGGAGCTCCTGAGGTTCCATCTGTGGCAGCGCCTCTGCCCACGAAGGAAGGTGACCACGATGCACAGGCTTCTCCTGCCCGGTCGTCCTCGCGAGGCCTGGCTGAGCCGGCTGGGGCGAGCTCAGCCCCCATGGCCCAAGTGACTCCCGAGGTGCCTTTGCCTGCTGCCTCCACTACAGCCGTTGGGGCGCAGCAGGCTCCGCCTCAGGATGCTGGGGTTGTGCTGCCGCCTTCTCCTCCTACTCCACCTACTGCTGTCTCTCCGACTCCTCCTGCGGTTCTGGATCGTGCTGCTGCTGAGCTGGACCGGCTGCGGCAGGATCTTCTTGGCGCCGACCCTCGCTTGGTGGCCGGGCGCTTGGAGCTGGCTTCAGGATGGATTCGCTCCGACGCTTCGATTCGGGCGGCGCTGGTCCAGGCCTCGACGGCTTGCAATGAGGAGAGGCAGGCCGTCCTTGAGGCGAAGGCTGCTCGTGACGCAACCCTGGGGGAGGTGGTCGACGTCCGTGGTCGCTGCAAGGCACTGGAGGACGAGCTGCAAGGCCTGCGGGACTAGCTCGCGAAAGAGGCCCGCCTTCGCCAAGAGCAAGAAGAAGGCGTGAAGGCTCGCGAGGCGGCCGTCAAGGAGAGGGAGGTCAAGCTCAGGAGGCGCCGTGACCGCCTAGGCGCGCTGGAGCAGGAGTTGGGGGCGAGGAAGGTCGAGCTGGACGACAAGGCCCGGGTTCTTGCCGAGGACCGCGTGGCCTTCGCAGAGATGGAGGCGAAGGCTCGCTCCTCGCTAAGGACACTTTACGACAGCGGCCTGGAGAGCCCGCTGGCTGGCGCCGAGGACAGCCCCGCCAAGCTGCTTCCCTTCCTGGTTCGCGCTCTTGAAGATGTCGCCCTTGGCTTTGGCCCCACGGCCGAGGCCGAGGCGCGTGTCCTGTCTTTTGCTGCGCTAACGCGGGTCCTCACCCACATCTACCTTCGCGATCCTAGCATCGACCTTGACAGCCTGCTGGAGCCAGTAAGCGGCGAGCGTGCCGCTGCCACTGTCGAGGCCGTGAAGGGTCGCGGAGGCTCTGCTGGGGAAGTTCCGGGCCTTTAGCACCAAGCCGGAGTGAGGCGCTGCCGAACCTGCTGCTCCATGAGGCGAACCCACTCCGCGCTGCTCCATCGCCGACAAGTGACTCCATTGTGGCTCATGTCCTGCCTTTAATTCCTGCACATGTATCATGCCTCGGGAAGGCATTTAAACTTGCGTTTGGCATTGAGATAACAGTGTGGACTATAATATTTGCTTTTGAATTCCTTGAAATTTACGCTTTTCCTTCCTACTTGCTTATGTTCTACGCCGGCAGAGCCCGGCCCCGCGCATACCTCGGCCGCCGTTAGCCCCGACCGAAAACCAGGAAGGGACCAAGGAGTGAGGGGCTACGTGACAAATTAGGCTCCTGAGTCGCGATGCTCAGGAGTCCCCCTTGGCACACGAACAGCAAGTAGGGAGGTGAGATGTGGGTGGATCTACCGTTCTACGTCTGCAGAGCCCGGCCCCGCGCATACCTCAATCGCCGTTAGCCTTTCGGAACTAAGGAGTGAGGGGCTACGTGACCAGTTAGGCTCCTGAGTCGGGATGCTCAGGAGTCCCCCTTGACGCTCAAACGGCCTTCGTACCTTGGCTCCGCTTGGGGAGAGACGCGCGACGAACCAGGCCCGGGCGGGCCTGGCTGGGTGGCGTGCGTCTGGGCGTCACCCAGGCGCAGCCCCCGTGCCCAGCCCCCTCGCGCGGCACTCCCGAGGGGAGGCGTTACGATGAGGCTAGACACTGAGCTCTAGGCTCCCTGAGGTTGATGCGGCCCGGGGGCCACCCTCAGTTGCTTATCACCAGCGCGAAGCATAGCGCTTCCGTATGTGTACGGGCATAGCCGCTCCTCGGTAGTGTCGTCAGCCAGCAGGGAGCATGGTGCTTCCACTGGTACGTGGGAGGGGGCTCCCCTCCGGGAGGAGCCCCCGGGGCGTGTACAGCCCCGCCCTGACACGTGGCTGGCACGGTAGGGCCTGGCGAGGTGTATCTGGGCACCCGTGAGCCAGCGCGGGACTCACGGGGCCCTATCTCTAGGCGGGTTGCGCCTGGCACTGGGCCTTATCTTGTGATGTGTCCCAGCAAATTTGGTTAGATGCCGGCACTCTACGTCCTCGGGTCCCGGCCCTCGAGCTGGTCTCAGCCGTCGCTGGTATGCTAGGTCACGATGCCGTGGACAAGGCTAGAAGGTGAGGGCTGGAGAGCCAGTAAGAGCCCTGAGTCGCGATGCTCAGGTACCCCCCCCCCCCTTTAACGTGCAAGTGGTCGGCATGGAGAAGAAGAGGTGCCATGGACCGGCATCAAATAATCAAGCATGGTGGGTCAAACGCATAGCCGGAAATAAACGCAAAAGGGATACATGCCGCTGGGTCTGGCCCGAGCGACTTGGGGATGATGCAGCCCGAGGGGCGCCCCCAACAAAGTAAGCTAACAACATGAAATAGAAGGGATACATGCCGCAGGGACGGACCCACACGGCCTGGGAATAATGCAGCCCTGGGGGGCGCTCCTAGCTGGAAATAAAACTTGAAAGATGTCACCTGATGATGTTGAGGACGAAGGAGTGTTGGCGTAGCAGACTCGGTGGGCTGCGGAAGCCGATCCTCACGAGCCCCCAGGCCCAGGGGCCTCGGGAGGCTCCGGAGGCGCTGGTGGCTCCTCGCGGACCATCTCCATCTCCGCCAGGGCTGCGGAACGCCTGGCCTCTTGAGCCTTCATGATGCCCCTCATGAGGCGCTGGTACGTGGCAGTCGCGTTCAGCAAGCCGTAAGGCATGCGAACATAGCTGTGGGGTGGATCATCACAGCACCCCACTCGCGAGGGCCAGAGGTGCTCCAGAGAGGCGACTCGATTGAGCCCTGGTATATCGATGCAGACGCGCAGCCCACCATCCTCGCCTGGATGGGGAGCCACAGCTGGTAGGCGGCGGCTGCCTTTCATGATTCTTGACTCCTATAGCTCCTGAATGGCCTTGCTGACAAACTCCTGAGGGTCTGGCTCTCCTTGCCTTACTCCTTCTTGAGGGAAACATGCTTCGAAACACGCCTCCATGTGGTGCCCAAGTGCCTCCCTCGTGACCTTAGCCAGGTCGGTGGCCCTCCAGGGGAGAGCCCTCGAGCCCTGCCTGAGGAGGCCGCCGGGCGCGCTTTCCTATGCGATGGAAGGAGGTTCCCCCTAGGCAGGCGCGGGCCCTGAGGGGCCTGCCTCCTGAGGGGCCGGGCCGGACGATGTCTTCTTCTTCTTGGGGGCAGTCTCGGGAAGCCTCCTGCTTCCGCGATCCGGGTCTTCCAGTGATGCGGCCTCAAAGGCTCGTTCCAGGGAACACACCGCGTCCTTCTCTTCCCAGGGCACCGTGATGACTCCGCCACTTCCTGGCATCTTGAGGTCGTTGTAGCCGTGCTGAGTTACGGCCATGAACTTGGCCAGCGCTGGATACCCAAGGATGGCGTTGTACGGCAGGCGAATGTGAGCGACGTCGAAGTCGATGAGCTCGGTGCGGTAGTTGTCGCGTGCCCCGAAGGTGACAGGGAGGCGGACCTGCCCAATCGGGGCCGTGGAGCCGTCGGTGACTCCGGAGAAAGGCTTGGTTGGCTGAAGCCAGTTGTAGGGCACTTGGAGATTGTTGAATGTTTCCACGGACAGGACGTTGAGCCCTGCCCCGCCATCGATGAGGGTCCTGGTGACCACCACGTTGCTGATGATTGGGGAACGAAGCATCGGGAGGACTCGGCTGTGGCCGCACACTTGAGCTGATCTGCTGAGCTGAACGTGATGGCGCACGCCGACCACCTGAGAGGGCACGTGGCTTCGAGCTTGGGGAGGAATGCATTCACTTCGCGGGCGAACTGCTTGAAGATGCATTGAGAGGCTGGGGCTTGAGCCCTGCCCAGGATGCAGGCAATCGCGCGCGGCTCCCGGAAGCCCCCAGCCCCCTCGTCCTGATGGCGGTCCTCGTTTCTCCTTGGCTGCGGCGGCAGCGGAGGGAGGCCTGTGTTGCCTTGCGGGCGATCCTTGTGAGGCTGATCCCTCCAGTCTCCCTCGCGAGGCGGGTCTTGCCAGCGATCCTCGCGAGGTCGATCGCGCCACCCTTGGCGCGGGCAACGGTCTTCCCAGCATCCTGCGTTCCTCCCTCCTCCTCGACCGTAGCCCCGGTCACGGTGGTCGGGGCGACGGCTGATCCTTCCTTCTCGCACGGCTCGGAGCTCTTGACATTCGTTGGTGTTGTGGGTGTGGAGGTCGTGGTACACACAGTACCGACTGCCTTAGAAGATTCGGGCTGATCTCTGCCCCACTTGGTGTCTGGTTCTGCCGCGAGCACGGCAGCCCCCTTGCGCTTCACATCCTTGGCCTTGGGCTTCTTCTCTTCTGGGTCTGCGGCAGGCAGCTCGAGGAGGGAGAGACGCCCTTCCTCAGCCCTGGCGCACTTGGTTGCCAAGTTGAACAACTCCAAGGAAGTGCACAGGTCTTCATGCATCGCCAACTCCTCCTTCATCTTGACATCACGCACGCCGTCGGAGAAGGCTGAGATGATGGCCTCCTCGGTCACCTTGGGAATCTTGAGGCGTGCGTTGTTGAAGCGCTGGATGTACTTCTGCAGGGTCTCTTTGGGTTGTTGCTTGATGTGGTGCATGTCGCTCACGGCGGGTGGCCGGTCGCGAGTACCTTGGAAGTTGGCGACGAAGCGGGTGCGCATCTCATCCCAGGAGGAGATCGTGCCTGGAGCCAGGTTCAGGAGCCAGGTGCGGGCCCCGTCCTTGAGAGCCATGGGAAACCAGTTCGCCATGACCTTATCGTCTCTGTTGGCAGCTTCGATGCCCAGCTCATAGAGCTGGAGGAACTCCGCAGGGTCGGCCGTGCCATCGTAACGGGGAGGCAGGTCTGGCTTGAACTTGCCAGGCCACGCGACGCTGTGTAGCTCGGTGGTGAAGGCACGGCAGCCTGCTGTGGCCACGGGAGGCCTTGAGTGGCGGAGATCTTGGTCTTGCATGTCCCCACGCGCTGCAGCTGGGAGCAGCGCGGGGTCTTGACGTGCGGGAGCAGGAGCATGGTCATGACGTGCTGGAGCAGGGAGCGCCCGGGCAGCTTCTTGCGGGCGAGGGACTTCTTGGCAGCTCTGCTCTTGCCGTGCTGGCACCTGACGGAGCGGGTTCCGCCCAGGGGCCCCGCGCCTTGGGGCCATGGCGCCTTATTGAGGAGGAGGCGGCTGGGCGCCCCCGGAGCTTCGTCGCCCGCGCAGGGCGGGGTGCGGTGCAGTGGAACGGACGGCACAGGAGAGCCCCCTGCGGCGCGGACAAGCTCGGCGACGCGGTCGAGCCATTCTTCGTAGACGCCGTCGATGGGACGGTAGCGCAGGAGCTCGTTTGCCGCGATGAGCGCAGCTCGAGCCTCCATGGGTGCGCGGAGCGCGCGGGACGAAGAACCAGCTAGGGTGAGCGAGGGAGTAGCGGTGCGGCCGTCTTGCCGCATAGACGGATGCTGAGACGACGCTTGCTGCTCGTTCCCCGCCGGGCCGGTGGCGGCGTTGACGGTAGGTGACGGGGAACGCCGAGGACGCCCGCCGACAGGAGCTGTCTGGGCGACGCGGGAAGCGAGAGCGGCCCCGCGCTCGGCGCGGGCCCGACGAGCGTCAGACATGAACGCGATGGTCGGAGGAGAACGGGGTGGTGGAAGATGAATTCCGGCGCACCCCTACCTGGCGCGCCAAATGTTGGATTTCGGGTTCCGGCAGACCCTTGAGGTTCGAACACTGGGGTGCGCACGGAGATGTCGCCTTCTACCTACCTGCACCCCTCCGCCTCGCTAAGATCTAAGCTATGGAAAGAACAGCACAAGAGACACAGGGTTTATACTGGTTCGGGCCACCGTTGTGGTGTAATACCCTACTCCAATGTGTGGTGTGGTGGATTGCCTCTTGGGCTGATGATGATGAGCAATACAAGGAAGAACAGCCTCGCGAGGGTCTGTTCTTGGCTGGGGGGATGAACTGCTAGGAGGAGTTCAGTCTCCCTTCTCTCTCTCTCTCTCTCTCTCTCTCTGTGATGCTACTCGATCCGATCCTAGCTAGTTTCTCTCTTGGCTTCTAGATTCTCCCTTCTTGATTGCGATCCCCTTCTTGATTGTGATCCCCTCTATCCTGTGGGTGGCTAGTCCTATTTATAGGCAAAGGCCCTGGGCCTCTTCCCAAATATTGAGCGGGAAGGGCGCCAACAATTGGCCATTTTAAAGGGGAGCATCTGGTGCACTTATCCTGACTAAAGTTGGTCCTCACCTGCCAAAGGCTCTAGTGGTGACGCTGGCTTGGGCTCCACAATGATTTTCTCCCTGCCGTTGGACTGGTCTTGGTCTCATTGCACCGAAACGGGTGCCTTTGCTTGATGCTCTCGCCTGCGCTTGCTCCCTTTGCACCAAAGAGGAAAGGAGGAAACTGCGCGGGCTGGCGCCCGCCTGGCACCCTTGGTCGTCATGGCTTGCGTCACGGGCTCCTCGTGAGGTACCCCGCCTTGATCTCTCTGCCTCCTCGCGAGCCAGCCTAATGAGGCCGTGCCTGAGGAAGCTCCGTGTCGTCCACCCCATGAGGCTTGGCCCCTCGCGAGGGTCTTGGGTCTGTGTTGATGAAGATGGGCCGTGCTGGGCCCCCCCTTTGAGCCATGCCGCAGGCCGCAGGCAGGCAAGTCTGGGGACCCCCGTTCCCAGAACGCTGACAGTTAATCATAAGTAGGAGGTTTGTTCAAGTAAGAACAAGACCTAAGCACCTGTCCAACCACATATCAGATTATCAAAGTAGCGAACACAAATCAAACCAATATGATGAGTGACTAGATGAAATTCCCGTGTACCCTCAAGAACTCTTTGGTTATTATAAGAGACTGTTTTGGCCTGTCCTTTGCCTTAAAAGGATTGGGCTACCTTGCTGCATACGTTACTATTATCGTTACTTGCTCGTTACAAACTATCTTGCTATCAAACTACTCGCAACTTACAATTTCAGCACTTGCAGACACTACCTTACTGAAAACTACTTGTCATTTCCTTCTGCTCTTCATTGGGTTCAACACTCTTACTTATCGAAAAGAGCTACAATTGATCCCATATACTTGTGGGTCATCACTCCTACCCACGTATATATAGGTATATAGGTGGGAGGGGAAGGGGAGCTGCCATGGGGCGCCCCAAGTAGGAGGAATCCTACTTGGTCCCCTAGTGCAATTCGGCCCCCCTTTCCTTAATACCGAAAGGGGGAAAAGGGAAGAGAGGGGGAAGGAAGGAAAGGGGGGCCGAACCCCTCCCACTTCTCCTATTCGGCCTCCTTCCTTAGGTGGGGGGCTCCAGCCCTTGAGGGCTGCTGTGCTCCCCTCCTATGGCCCATAAGGCCCATTAAACCCCCGTGGGGTTCCGGTAACCCCCCGGTACTCCGATATGTACTCGGTACACCCCGAAACACTTCCGGTGTCCGAATATCATTGCCCTATATATGAATCTTTACCTCTCGACCATTTCGAGACTCCTCGTCATATCCATGATCTCATCCAGAACTCCGAACAACATTCGGTCACCAAATCACATAACTCATATAATACAAAATCGTCATCGAATGTTAAGCGTGCGGCCCTATGGGTTCGAGAACTATGTAGACATGACCGAGACACCTCTCTGGTGAATAACCAACAGCGGAACCTAGATGCTCATATTGGTTCCCACATATTCTATGAAGATCTTTATCGGTCGTACCGTAATGATAACATACGTTATTGAAGGAAATATGCCCTAGAGGCAATAATAAAGTTGTTATTTATATTTCCTTATATCATGATAAATGTTTATTATTCATGCTAGAATTGTATTAACCAGAAACTTATTACATGTGTGAATACATAGAAAAAACAGAGTGTCCCTAGTATGCCTCTACTTGACTAGCTCATTAATCAAAGATTGTTAAAGTTTCCTGACCATAGACATGTGTTGTCACTTGATGAACGGGATCACATAATTAGAGAATGATGTGATGGACAAGACCCATCCGTTAGCTTAGCATAATGATCGTTTAGTTTTATTGCTATTGCTTTCTTCATGACTTATACATATTCCTCTCACTATGAGATTATGCAACTCCCGAATACCGGAGGAACACCTTGTGTGCTATCAAACGTCACAACGTAACTGGGTGATTATAAAGATGCTCGACAGGTGTCTCCGAAGGTGTTTGTTGGGTTGGCATAGATCAAGATTAGGATTTGTCACTCCAAGTATCGGAGAGGTATCTCTAGGCCCTCTCGGTAATGCACATCACCATAAGCCTTATAAGCAATGTGACTAATGAGTTAGTTGCGGGGTGATGCATTATGGAACGAGTAAAGAGACTTGCCGGTAATGAGATTGAACTAGGTATGTGGATACCGACGATCAAATCTTGGGCAAGTAACATACCGATGACAAAGGGAATATCATATGTTGTTACTGCGATTTGGCCGATAAAGATCTTCATAGAATATGTAGGAACCAATATGAGCATCCAGGTTCCGCTGTTGGTTATTGATCGGAGATGTGTCTCGGTCATGTCTACATAGTTCTCGACCCCGTAGGGTCCGCATGCTTAACGTTCGATGACGATTTGTATTATGAATGTGTTTTGGTGACCGAAGATTGTTTGAAGTCCCGGATGAGATCACAGACTTGACGAGAAGTCTCAAAATGCTCGAGAGGTAAAGATTGATACATTGGACGATAGTATTTGGACACTGAAATGGTTTCGGGATGTTTCAGATATTTATCGGAGTACCGAGGGATTATCGGAACCCCTCGGGGAAGTAATGGGCCTTCATGGTCCATAGGGGAGAAACAGAGGGGAACCCGCAGGGTGGAACCTCTAGGGAGTCCGAATTGGACAAGGGGGAGGGGGCGCGGCCCCCTTTCCTCTCTCCCTCTCCCTTTCCTTCCCTTTTCCCCTCCTATGAGAAAGGAAAAGGGGGGGGGGGCGAATCCTACTAGGAGTGGAGTATTAGTAGGACTCCCCCCCTTGGCGCGCCCCCTTGGTGGTCGTCCTCCTCCTCCCCTCCTTTATATACAGTGGCAGGGGGCACCCCAAACCACAACAGTTATTCTCTTAGCCGTGTGCGGTGCCCTCCTCCACAGTTTACTCCTCGGGTCATAGCGTCATAGTGCTTAGGCGAAGCCCTGCGCGGATCACATCACCATCACCGTCACCACGCCGTCGTGCTGACGGAACTCTCCCTCGAACCTCTGCTGGATCAAGAGTTCGAGGGACGTCATCGAGCTGAATGTGTGCTGAACTCAGAGGAGTCGTACATTCGGTACTAGATCGGTTGGATCGTGAAGATGTTCGACTACATCAACCGCGTTAACCTAACGCTTCTGCTTTCGGTCTACGAGGGTACGTGGACACACTCTCCCCCTCTTGTTGCTATGAATCTCCTAGATAGATCTTGCATGATCGTAGGATGTTTTTTGAAATTGCATGCTACATTCCCCAACAGTGGCATCTGAGCCAGGTCTATGCGTAGATGATATGCACGATAGAACACAAAGAGTTGTAGGCAATAATAGTCATACTGCTTACCACAAACATCTTATTTTGATTCGGTGGTATTGTTGGATGAAGCAGCCCGGACCAACCTTACATGACCACGTTCATGAGACCGGTTCCATCAACAGACATGCAACTTGGCTTGCATATAGGTGGCTGGCGGGTGTCTGTTTCTCCAACTTTAGTTGAATCAAATTTGACTAAGACCGGTCCTTGTTGAAGGTTAAAACAGCACACTTGACGAAAAATCATTGTGGTTTTGATGCGTAGGTAAGAACGGTTCTTGCTAGAAGCCCGTAGCAGCCATGTAAAACTTGCAACAACAAAGTAGAGGATGTCTAACTTGTTTCTGCAGGGCATGTTCTGATGTGATATGGTCAAGACATGATGTGATATAAGATATTGTATTAGATGATCATGTTTTGTAAATGTTATCGGCAACTGGCAGGAGCCTTATGGTTGTCGCTTTATTGTATGAAATGCAATTGCCGTGTAATTGCTTTACTTTATCACTATGCGGTAGCGATAGTTGTAGAAGCAATAGTTGGCGAGACGACAACGACGCTACGATGGAGATCAAGGTGTCAAGCCGGTGATGATGGAGATCATGACGGTGCTTTGGAGATGGAGATCAAAGGCACAAGATGATGATGGCCATATCATGTCACATATTTTGATTGCATGTGATGTTTATCTTTTATGCATCTTATTTTGCTTAGTACGGCGGTAGCATTATAAGATGACCCCTCGCTAAATTTCAAGGTATAAGTGTTGTCCCTGAGTATGTACCGTTGCTAAAGTTAGTCATGCCGAGACACCACGTGATGATCGGGTGAGATAAGCTCTACGTTCACGTATAATGGGTGCAAGAAAGTTTTGCACATGCAGAATACTCAGGTTAAACTTGACGAGCCTAGCATATGCAGATATAGACTGGGAACACTGAGACCGAAAGGTCGAAAGTGTATCATATAGTAGATATGATCAACATAAAGATGTTCACCATTGAAAACTACTCCATCTCATGTGATGATCGAACATGGTTTAGTTGATATGGATCATGTGATCATTTAGATGACTATAGTGATGTCTATTTTAGTGGGAGTTCTTAAGTAATATGATTAATTGAACTTTAATTTATCATGAACTTAGTCCTGATAGTTTTTGCATATCTATGTTGTTGTAGATCAATGGCCCATGCTACTGTTCCCTTGAATTTTAATGCGTTCCTAGAGAAAGCTAAGTTGAAAGATGATGGTAGCAACTACATGGACTGGGTCCGTAACTTGAGCATTATCCTCATTGCTGCACGGAAGAATTACGTCCTGGAAGCACTGCTAGGCACAAGACCCGTTGCAGGAGCAACTCCGAACGTTATGAACGTATGGCAAATTAAAGCTGATGACTACTCGATAGTTCAGTGTGCCATGCTTTTCGGCTTAGAATCGGGACTTCAAAGACGTTTTGAATGTCATAGAGCATATGAGATGTTCCAAGAGTTGAAGTTAATATTTCAAGCAAATGCCCGAGTTGAGAGATATGAAGTCTCCAACAAGTTCCATAGCTGCAAGATGGAGGAGAATAGTTCTGTAAGTGAACACATACTCAGAATGTCTGGGTACCATAACCACTTGACTCAGCTCGGAGTTAATCTTCCTGATGATAGTGTCATTGACAGAGTTCTTCAATCACTGCCACCAAGCTATAAAGGCTTCGCGATGAACAATAATATGCAAGGGATGGAAAAGACAATTCCCGAGCTCTTCGCAATGCTAAAGGCCGCGGAGGTAGAAATCAAGAAGGAGCATCAAGTGTTGATGGTTAACAATGAAGGAAATATGCCCTAGAAGCAATAATAAAGTTGTTATTTATATTTCCTTTTATCACGATAAATGTTTATTATTCATGCTAGAATTGTATTAACCGGAAACTTAGTACATGTGTGAATACATAGACAAACAGAGTGTCCCTAGTATGCCTCTACTTGACTAGGTCGTTAATCAAAGATGGTTAAGTTTCCTGACCATAGACATGTGTTGTCATTTGATGAACGGGATCACATCATTAGAGAATGATGTGATGTACAAGGCCCATCCGTTAGCTTAGCATAATGATCGTTTAGTTTTATTGCTATTGCTTTCTTCATGACTTATACATGTTCCCCTAACTATGAGATTATGCAACTCCCGAATACCGGAGGAACACCTTATGTGCTATGAAACGTCACAACGTAACTGGGTGATTATAAAGATGCTCTACAGGTGTCTCCGAAGGTGTTTGTTGACTTGGCATATATCAAGATTAGAATTTGTCACTCTGTGTATCAGAGAGGTATCTCTGGGCCCTCTCGGTAATGCACATAACTATAAGCCTTGCAAGCAATGTGACTAATAAGTTAGTTGCGGGATGATGCATTACAGAACGAGTAAAGAGACTTGCCGGTAACGAGATTGAACTAGGTATAAGGATACCGACGATCGAATCTTGGGCAAGTAACATACCGATGACAAAGGGAATAACGTATGTTGTTGTGCGGTTTGACCGATAAAGATCTTAATAGAATATGTAGGAGCCAATATGAGCATCCAGGTTCCGCTATTGGTTATTAACCGGAGATGTGTCTCGGTCATGTCTACATAGTTCTCGAACCCGTAGGGTCCGCATGCTTAACATTCAATGACAATTTGTATTACGAGTTATGTGTTTTGGTGACCAAAGTTTGTTCGGGGTCCCAGATGAGATCACGGACATGACGAGGAGTATCGAACTGGTCGAGAGGTAAAGATTGATATATTGGAAGGTTATATGCGGACACCAGAATGGTTCCGATAAGGTTCGGGGATTTTTTGTAGTACCGGGAGGCTACCGGAACCCCGCGGTAAAGTCAATGGGCCTAATGGGCCGTTGTGGAGGAGAGGAGGTAGGCCACGGGAGGTGGCGTGTGCCCACTTACCCAATCCGAATTGGACAAGGGGAGGGGGCGCGCCCCCCTCTTTCCTTCTCCTTCTCCCTCCTTTCCACTTTCCCCATCTCCATTGGAATGAAAGGGGGGCAAATCCTACTAGGAATGGAGTCCTAGTAGGACTCCCCCCCTCTTGGTGCGGCCCCCCTTGGGGCGACCTCCTCCTACCCCCTCCTTTATATACGTGGGCAGGGGGCACCCCAAAGGCACAACAGTTGTTTCTTAGCCGTGTGCGGTGCCCCTCTCCATAGTTTACTCCTCCGGTCATAGCGTCCTAGTGCTTAGGCGAAGCCCTGCGTAGATCACATCACCATCACCGTCAACACGCCATCGTGCTGTCGAAACTCTCCCTCGACCCTCTACTAGATCAAGAGCTCGAGGGACGTCATCGAGTTGAACGTGTGATAAACACATAGGTGTCGTATGTTCGGTATTTGGATCGGTTGGATCGTGAAGACGTTCGAATACATCAACTGCGTTAACCTAACGCTTCTGCTTTCGGTCTACGAGGGTACGTAGACACACTCTCCCCGTCTCGTTGCTATGCATCTCCTAGATAGATTTCGCATGAGCGTAGGATTTTTTTTGAAATTGTATGCTACGTTCCCCAACAGTGGCATCGGAGCCAGGTCTATGCGTAGATGATATGCACGAGTAGAACACAAAGAGTTGTGGGCGATAATCATCATACTGCTTACCACCAACGTCTCACTTTGATTCAACGGTATTGTTGGATGAATCGGCCAGGACCGACAATACCTGGCCGCGTTCATGAGACTAGTTCTACCGACGTGCTTCACACATAGGTGGCTAGCGGGTGTCTGTTTCTCCAACTTTAGTTGAATCGAGTTTGACTACGGCAGGTCCTTGTTGAAGGTTAAAACAGCACACTTGATGAAAAATCGTTGTGATTTTGATTCGTAGGGAAGAACGGTTCTTTCTTGAAGCCCGTAGCAGCCACGTAAAACTTGCAGCAACAAAGTAGAGGATGTCTAACTTGTTTTTGCAGGGCATGTTGTGGTGTGATATGGTCAAGACATGATGTGATATAAGTTATTGTATGAGATGATCATGTTTTGTAGAACTTACCGGCAACTGGCGGGAGCCTTATGGTTGTCGCTTTATTGTATGAAATGCAATCGCCATGTGATTGCTTTACTTTATCAGTACACGGTAGCGATAGTTGTAGACGCAATAGTTGGTGAGACGACAACGACGCTACGACGGAGATCAAGGTGTCAAGCCGGCGACGATGGAGATCATGACGATGCTTTGGAGATGGAGATCAAAGGCACAAGATGATGATGGCCATATCAGGTCACATATTTTGATTGCATGTGATGTTTATCTTTTATGCATCTTATCCTATATACCTAAGAGATTGATCCCCACTAACCTATTTATCTTAACATGCAAGTATGCCACATCATCAGACAATTATAAATGAGATAAGGCCCACCTTAACATACAACCATGCATGATAAAACCCACCACCACATGCAACCATACAAGGGAAAATAATTATCATTCTATTGTGAACTTATATTGTATAAATATTTTATAAAATATAATAAGTCGTATGTATTTTTAATTTTGGTTCATGTGTTGTTAATCTAAAAATTTTTATATTACACACAATCAAATTTCACTGAAATATATTGCAACAAATTTCGCAGCAACGCGCAGGGCATCATCTAGTTTTGCTTAGTACGGCTGTAGCATTATAAGATGATCCCTCACAAAATTTGAAGGTATAAGTGTTCTCCCTAAGTATGCACTGATGTCGCTTGAAGCTACGTCGGTATTACCCCAAAGAGGAAGGGATGATAGAGCACAATGGCGGTAGGTATTTCCCTCAGATATGAAACCAAGGTTATCGAACCAGTAGGAGAACCAAGCAACACAACGTAAACAGCCCCTACACACAGATAACAAATCCTCGCAACCCGGCGTGTTAAAGGGGTTGTCAATCCCTTTCGGGTAATGATGCCAGAAATTGGTGCATGACGGCAGAAAGTTGTAATAGATTGAATAAATAGATCGCAAATAAAATAAAGTGTAGCAAAGTATTTTTGGGTTTTTGGATTAATCGATGTGAAAATAAAAGCAAATAAAAGTAGATCGCAAAAGCAAATAATATGAGAAAGAGACCCGGGGGGCGTAGATTCCACTAGCGGTTTCTCTCGAGAAAAATAGCAAACAATGGGTGAAAAATTTACTATTGGGCAATTGATAGAACTTCAAATACTCATGACGATATCCAGGCGATGATCATTATATAGGCATCACATCTAAGATTAGTAGACCGACTCCTGCCTGCATCTACTACTATTACTCCACACATCGACTGCTATCCAACATGCATCTAGTGTATTAAGTTCATGGAGAAACGGAGTAATGCAATAAGAATGATGACATGATGTAGACAAGATCTATCTATGTAGAGATAGACCACATCGTTTTATCCTTAGTAGCAATGATACATATGTGTCGGTTCCCCTTCTGTCACTGGGATCAAGCACCGTAAGATCGAACCCACTACAAAGCACCTCCTCCCATTGCAAGATAAATAGATCAAGCTGGCCAAACAAAACCCAAATATTGGAGAAGAAATATGAGGCTATAAGAAATCATGCATAAAAGAGATCAAAGAAACTCAAATACTTTCATGGACATAAAAAGATAGATCTGATCATAAATTCCAAGTTCATTGATCCCAACAAACACACCGCAAAAGAGTTACATCATATGGATCTCCAAGAGACCATTGTATTGAGAATCAAGAGAGAGAGATGAAGCCATCTAGCTACTAACTACGGACCTGAAGGTCTACAAAGAACTACTCATGCATCATCGGAGAGGCACCAATGGATGTGGTGAACCCCATCTGTTGTGGGTTTGTCATGGCAAATGTCCTAGCGTAAGGACTTAGTCGTGGAGCCATCACAACGTAGTAGCTTAGAGGGGTTAAAGCGGAACAAGGGACGCAAGGAATTATACTGGTTCGGCCCCTTACGGTGAAGGTAAAAGCCTACTCCAGTTGTGATGGAATTGCTAGGGTTTCGATGACAAGGGAGCGAATCCGCTTTTCCTGGCTCTCGAGTGGTTGTTGTCTGTCCCTAAACCGCCGCCGGGTCGTCCCTTTATATACACAAGTTGACGCCTGATGGTTCAAAGAATCCCGGCCGGCTCATAAACGTGTCCGGCTCGGTTTCTACCCGTTCCTATCTTGCAATGCAAGTTACATATCATATGGCGGTTGTCGGCGTTCTGGGAATGGGGGTCCCCAGACTTGCCTGCCTGCGGCGTGGCTCAAGTGGGGGCCCAGCGTGGCCCATCTTCATCAGCTCAAGCTCAAGACCCTCGCGAGGGGCCAAGCCTCGCGGGCGGACGACAGGAAGCTTCCTCAACAACGGCCTCATCAGGCAGGCTCGCGAGGAGGCGGAGAGATCAATACAAGGGTACCTCGCGAGGATCCCATGACACAAGCCATGACGATCAAGGCCAGGCGGGCGTCGGCCTGCGCAGGGTCCTTGTTTTCCCCTTTGGTGCGAAGGGGCAAGCACAGGCCAAGGTATCAGGCAAAGGTTACCATTCCGGTGCAACGAGACCAAGACCAGCCGGATGACAGGACGGAGGTCACCGTGGAGCCCAAGACGGCATCATCACCAGTGCTTTTCGCAGCCGAATACCACCTTTGGTCAGGATAACTCGTACTAGATGTTCCCCTTCAAAATGGCCAAGTGTTGGCGCCCTTCCTGCTCAATTATTCGAAGAGAGGCCCAGGGCCTCTATAAATAGAGCTAGCCTCCACAAGGAGAGGGGGACGGGCAGACATACATCGAGAAATCTGGTAGAACCCTAGCAGAGAGAAAGAGAGGCGACGGAACTCACCCTAGCAGTTCATCGCACCAGCTCAAGAACACCTCTCGCGAGGCTGTTCTTCCTTTGTATTGTCCATCATCAGCCCCAGAGGCAATCCACCACACCACACACTGGAGTAGGGTATTACACCACAACGGTGGCCCGAACCAGTATAAACCTCGTGTCTCTTGTGTTGTTCATCATTTTCATCTTAGTTCGCACGAGAGGATCGGACGTAGATCGGTAGGGGAGAGATCTCCGCGCTCACCCCAGTGTTCGAACCTCAAGGGTCTGCCGGAACCCAAAATCCGACATTTGGCGCGCCGGGTAGGGGTGCGCCAGAATCTTTCTTCCGCTGTTCGCGTGTGATCTTCCATCGTGTCCATGGCTGACGCTCGTCGGGCTCGCGCCGAGCGCCAGGCTGCTCGCGCCACTCGCGTCACCCAGACGGCGCCCGTCGGTGGCCCCCCTCGTCGTTCCCCATCGCCCGCCGCCAACACCGCCACCGGCCCGGCGGGGAACGAGCGGCAGGCCTCGTCTCAGCATCGTTCGGTGCGGTGGGATGGCCGCACCGCCACCCCATCGCTGACTCCAGCTGGCTCGTCGTCCCACTCCCGTCGCGCACCCATGGATGCGCACGCCTCACTGCTCTTGGCGCAGGAGCTCCTGCACTATCGCCCCGTCGACGACCTCTATGAGGACTGGCTCGCCCGCATCACCGAGCTCGTCAGTGCCGCAGGGGGCTCCCCTTGCGGTCCCTCTCGCTGCCTCGCCCTCTGTCCCGTGCAGGGGGCGAGGATCAGGAGGCACCTGCGCTGCCTCCTCCCCAAGAAGGTGCCTTGGCTCCAAGGCGCGTGGCACCAGGGCGGGACCCTCCACGTCCGGCGCCTGCGCAGCAAGAAGGGAGCTGCCAAGAGATCCCACGTCCCTGAGAAGGTGCTCGCGCGCTCCCAGCGCCGCCACGACAAAACCCCACGCTGCTCCCAGTGGCGGCGCGTGGTGACCCGCAAGAACAAGTCCAGCACCAGCAAAGGGTGCCGGTGGCCACGGTGGGCTGCCTCACCTTCACCCCCGAGTTGCACGGCGTCACATGGCAGGCAAGTTCAAGCCTGACCTCCCTCCCCGCTACGATGGCACAGCAGACCCCGCGGAGTTCCTGCAGCTCTACGAGCTGGGCATCGTAGCTGCCAACGGAGACAAGAAGGTCATGGCGAATTGGTTCTCCATGGTGCTCAAGGATGGCGCCCGCACCTGGCTCCTGAACCTAGCTCCCAGCACGATCTCCTCCTGGAGCGAGATGCGCACCCACTTCATCGCCAACTTCCAGGGCACTCGCGACCGGCCCCCGGCTGTGAGCGACCTGCGCCGCATCAAGCAACAGCCGGGAGAAACCCTGCAGAAGTACATCTAGCACTTCAACTACGCTCGCCTCAAGATCCCCAAGGTGACTGAAGAAGCTATCATCTCAGCCTTCTTCGACGGTGTGCGCGACGTCAAGATGAAGGAAGGGCTAGCAATCCATGAAGACCTGTGCACATCCCAGGAGCTGTTCAACTTGGCGACCAAGTGCGCCAGGGCTGAGGAAGGGCGTCTCTCCCTCCTCGAGCTCCCGGTAGCTGACCCGGAAGAAAAGAAGCTCAAGGCCAAAGACGTGAAGCGCAAGGGGGCTGCCGTGCTAGCAGTGGAATCGGACACCAAGCGAGGCAGGGACCAGCCCGAGTCACCCAAGGGCGGACGGTACTACGTGTACCACGACGTCCACACCCACAACACCAACAAATGTCAAGAGCTCCGAGCCGTGCGAGATGGGCGAATCGGCCGACGCCCAGAGCGCAACGACAGGGGCTATGGCCGAGGAGGAGGAAGAGGCGGCAGACGATGGGAAGACCGTGTCCTTCGCCAGGGATGGCGTGACCGCCCTCGAGAGGACCGCTGGCAGGATCAGCCTCACGAGGGAGGCTGGAGGGGCCAGCCTCGTGAGGACCGCCCCCACGGCAACGCAGGCCTCCCTCCTCTGCCGCCTCCACCAAGGAGGAATGAAGACCAACACCAAGACGATGGGGCTAGGGGCTTCCAAGAGCCACATGCAATTGCTTGCATCTTGGGTGGCGCCCAGGCCCCAGCCTCACAGCGCATCTTCAAGCAGTTTGCTCGCGAGGTGAATGCATTCCTTCCCAAGCTTGAGGCCACGCTCCCACTCAGGTGGTCTACGTGCTCAATCACGTTCAGTTCCGCAGACCAGCTCAAGTGTGCGGCAACGGCCGGAGTCCTTCGGATGCTTTGCTCCCCAGTCATCAGCAACGTGCAGGTCACCAGGACCCTCACCGATGGCGGGGCAAGACTCAACGTCCTATCCGTTG
Source organism: Triticum dicoccoides (assembly GCF_002162155.2). NCBI lineage: Eukaryota > Viridiplantae > Streptophyta > Magnoliopsida > Poales > Poaceae > Triticum > Triticum dicoccoides. The sequence continues at coordinate 485,329,704 of NC_041384.1, read as the reverse complement.
AGACGTTCGACCATCTCCAAGTGCCGTACGACCAGCTTCAGTCAACCAAGCCTTTCTCAGGAGTCACCGATGGTTCCACTGTTCCAATTGGGCAGGTTCGCCTTCCAGTCACCTTCGAGCAACGCAACAACAACCGCACCGAGCTCATCGACTTCGACGTCGCTCAATTCCGCCTACTGTACAACGCCATCCTCGGGTACCTAGCCCTATCCAAGTTTATGGCAGTGACTCACCATGGTTACAATGTCCTCAAGATGCCAGGAAGCGGTGGAGTCATCGATGTACCCTGTGAAGAAAGGGACGCAGTGTGCTCGCTTGAGCGTGCGTTCCAAGCCGCAGCAATCGAAGACCCAGATCACGGGAGCAGGAGGCCTCCCGAGGCGACCCTCAAGAAGAAGAAGGCCTCACCTGGCCCGAGCCACAAGGAGGCAGGCACCTCCGGAGGTATCGCGATAGGATTCGTGCCCGATCAGGGAGCGCCACCCTCTCGCGCATAGGAAGGCGCGCCCGGTGCCCTCCTCAGGCAGGGCTCGGGGGCTCTCTCTTGGAGAGCCGCCGACCTTGCCAAGGTCGCGGGGGAGGTGCTCGGGCACCACTTGGAGGGGTGCTTTCAAGCACGCTTCCCTCAGGAAGGTACAAGCCAAAGGAGACCAAACCCTCAGGAGTTCATCACAAGGAACACCCATGAGCTACAAGAGTCCAGAGTCATGCGCGGCAGCCGCTGCCTACCTGCCAAGGCCCCACATCCAGGCGAGGATGGAGGACTGCGCGTCTGCGTCGATGTACCAGGGCTCAACCGAGTTGCGTCCCAGGAGCGCCTATGGCCTTCGGCCGTAGGGCGCTGCGAGGAACCACCTCACAGCTACGTTCGCATGCCCTTCCGCCTGCCGAGCACGGTCGCCGTACATTAGCGCCTGTTGAGGAGCATTCTGGAGGCTCAGGAGGTCAGGCATCGCGCGGTCCTGGCGGAGGTGGTGATGGTCCCCGAAGACCTGCACGTGCCACCGGAGCCTCCCGAGGCCCCTGGGCCTGGGGGCTCATGAGGGCCGACGTCTTCACCGCGCATCGCGCAGTTCCTAAGCATCACTTCATCTTCAACAGCACCAGGTGACATCTTTTAGAGTTCTACTTTCAGCTGGGAGCGCCCACAGGGCTACACCATTCCCAGGCCGCGTGGGTCCGTCCCCGCGGCATGTATCCATTTTGGTTATGCTCTTCATTTACCTTGTTGGGGGCGCCCCTCGGGCTGCATCATCCCCACGCCGCACGGGCCCGACCCAGCGATGGTTGCTTTTACCTGCGCTTGCTTGAAATTGGATTTCCTATGTGCTTAACATACCTGACCTAATCACCTGCTCGATCGACACCTATCTGAAGAGCCGCTCGCTCTGGCACGGCGCGTGCGCACGGGTCTGTCCCTGCAGCGTTGATAAACCTGAGTGGTCGAGCTCTGGCCGCGGCAGCCCCACACGGCGCCACCTCACCAGGCCCTCAGTGCCCTGACCGCTCCCTTGGAGTGACCATAGGTTGGCCGGCGACCGTAATGACAGGCCTTGTTTCTCCTCATGATTGGTGTGCAGGACCTACTCCAGGAGCAACGTTGGGGGCATCGTGAGCTCTCTCTCCCACTCTTCGGCACGGACCGCTTGCACGTCAAAGGGGGGGGGTACCTGAGCATCGCGACTCATGGGCTCCTACTCGCTCTCCAGCCCTCACCCCCTGGCCTTGACCCATGACATCGCGACCTGTCATACTAGTGGCGGATGAGCACGCTCGAGGGCCAGGACCCGAGGACGTAGAGCGTTAAGGAAAGTACGGGGGAGTGGGAAGAAGCTTGCGAGGGCCTCACCCGGCAGCACCTCGGCCACCGCCTCTCGGGCCGGGCGCCTCTCCGAGGAACTACGTCAGACGCACAAGATAAGTCGCGCCCTCACAAGAGCTAGACCAACGCAGCACTAAATCCTCGCCCAGTGCAACTCTGTCACGGCGACGCTACCTTCCTTTCTCGACCAGCAAGGATTGCTTGAGCGCTAAAGGGGACCTCCCGAGCATCGCGACTCGGGGGCTCTTACCGGACCTCGGGCCGCTCACCTCCTGGCCTTGACCACGGCATCGCGACCTGGCATACCAGCGACGGCTGAAGCTTGGCTGGGGCTAGGACCTGTCAGCGTAGAGCGCCAAGTCCTAGTGAGGATAGAAAGGGGGAGCTTAGCCAGAACAGAACGGACACCTCATGCCAATTCATATTAAGGATATAGTATTTACAAAAGGCATGGCAGACGCCTTACATACCCCCGCGGGGTGTTGCTTTAATTCCTTGCAGGGAACGAAAGGTGCTAACCCTAAGGGACGCTACTTGCTAGCACCTCCCCAAAGCGACGCCATCATCAATAGTGGGCTTCCTAGTGACGGCGCCAACCCCATCCAGATCAGTGGCGTCAGCGGCTGGACGCAGCTGCCCCACTCCGAGCGCGGCGCGAGCTCGGAGGCTCGTAGCTGTCGTCGCTCGTCTTCGGGGTCGCGAGGAGTTCGGGGGAGCCGCGGAAGCCCTCAGTCCCTCCGCTGCTGCCTGAGGAGCTGCAGGAGGACCAACGGGCGGGGCTGGTCCTCGCCAGTTCGTCACCACTGCCGCTTCCCTTAGGGCAGCATTCCAGCCGGCATCCTTCTGCATCAAAGACCTTGAAGAACATCAAGGAGGCGCCGTCGTATTCAAGATGGATCACCAAGGCGCCATCCGCGCGACAGACCCGGGCAATCTCAACCCAGCCCCGGGTCATGAAGACCTTGCCTGGAGCGACGACCGCGACCTCTGCTCCGGTTGCAGGGGTGCCACAGTCGGCGTGCTGCAGCCAGAGCTCCAGGGCCCCGCTCGGCGGCATCTCGAAGGCGAAGGAGGGAGGAAGGCGGATCCACGAAGTCGGAGGCATGGCGGCGTGGAGCACAAGCTTGCAAGAGGAGCGCTCCGCGTGGACTCCAGGGGGGACGACGCGCACCACCGTGACTCGACGGTGTCGACGGCAACACGGTCGGTGTTGCTCGGCGCCCTCCCCCCTGGGGCCTACGACGGGGGCGTACAAGGGCAGCGGAAACCCAGGCGGCGGCCGCTCGTACCACGGCCTCGACACCACCTGCCAGGCACCTTCGTCCTGGCGAAAGAGGATTGGCCGCTTCTTCGGCGGGAGGGGGTCAGGACCCTCTCTGTGGGCCTTTCCCTTCTCCTCAGCTGAGAACTGGCGGATCGGTGCCATTGGTGCAAGAGGAAGCAAGGATGAGGAAGAAGAAGAGGAGGAGTAGCAGAAAGGGGTGAACTGAGGAAGCTCACGCAGCCCCGTACTTATAGCCGGGGAAGGCCAACCGCCGAGCACCAGGATCGCAGGTAATCATGACCGGTTTCTGTGCATGCGGGGACTTGTCAAGTCGTGCGGTCACCGAGGCGTCGTGGGAAGCGCATACGCCCACGTCCAGTCAACCGCCACGTGGCACCCGAGGCCGCAGGCTATTGGGGCCCACGGCGTTTCATGCTTACCCCTTCGCTTCCCCGCCAGGCCAAGCCCGGGCGCGCCTTGGGCCCGGGGGCTACTGTCGGTGTTCTGGGAATGGGGGTCCCCAGACTTGCCTGCCTGCGGCCTGCGGCGTGGCTCAAGTGGGGGCCCAGCGCGGCCCATCTTCATCAGCTCAAGCTCAAGACCCTCGCGAGGGGCCAAGCCTCGCGGGGCGGATGATAGGAAGCTTCCTCAAGAGCGGCCTCATCAGGCAGGCCCGCGAGGAGGCGGAGAGATTAATGCAAAGGTACCTCGCGAGGATCCCATGATGCAAGCCATGACGATCAAGGCCAGGCGGGCGCCAGGCGGGCGCCGGCCTGCGCAGGGTCCTTGTTTCCCCTTTGGTGCAAAGTGGGCAAGCACATGCCAAGGTATCAGGCAAAGGTTACCATTCCGGTGCAACGAGACCAAGACCAGCCGGACGGCAGGACGGAGGTCACCGTGGAGCCCAAGACGGCATCATCACCAGTGCTTTTGGTAGCCGAAGACTTGGTCAGGATAACTCGTACTAGATGTTCCCCTTCAAAATGGCCAAGTGTTGGTGCTCTTCCCGCTCAATTATTCGGGGAGAGGCCCAGGGCCTCTATAAATAGAGCTAGCCTCCACAAGGATAGGGGGACGGGCAGACAGACATCAAGAAATCTGGTAGAACCCTAGCAGAGAGAAAGAGAGGCGATAGAACTCACCCTAGCAGTTCATCGCACCAGCTCAAGAACACCTCTCGCGAGGCTGTTCTTCCCTTGTACTGTCCATCATCAGCCCCACACGCAATCCACCACACCACACACTGGAGTAGGGTATTACACCACAACGGTGGCCCGAACCAGTATAAACCTCGTGTCTCTTGTGTTGTTCATCATTTTCATCTTAGTTCGCACGAGAGGATCGAACGTAGATCGGTAGGGGAGAGATCTCTGCGCGCAACCCAGTGTTCGAACCTCAAGGGTCTGCCGGAACCCGAAATCCGACAGCGGTTTATGTCTACGGGCCCTAATCCACCGTTGGGCCCTGGGCCTTTATGTCAAATCTGCTCCATAAAGCGTCATATCCCTTTGTCTTCATGGGCTTCCATATGAATAACTTGTTATGGGTATAACCCGGCCCCTCCTGGCCGGTTTATACTCAGTAGTAATATCCCCAACATTAGGCCCCAGATTGATTTGAACCTGTTCATGTCAATCTTCAACACTTTAAGAAAAATTCCTCCTTCAATACCTTCGCGTAAATCTTGTAATCCGCCATGGCATCATCTTCCAGGATTATAGTAAACCACCATGGCATCACCTGTTATGAAAAATTGTATATACCACACCTTCATTAATGAGCCTCCGACAATCGAGGTGACAGCTCTGTCACATATCCAATTTTTAGGCTCCTCGATTTTTGCGCCTGTCACTTATCCCTTTGCCTTATAAATAAGGTCGAGGGTCATTTTCATCTTTCCCCCTCGTGCCTCTTCGCATCGTCCCCTTCCTTGCGTCGACCTAGCGCTCGAGCTTTGCCGCCACCGTCGTCCTTCGGTTCTACCCCAACAACGGCCGCTGCATCATCCTGATCGAACCAGTGAACCGCGTCGCCTCTCCGCTGCTCTTGTGACATTGGTAAGTCCTCTTTCCTTCCACCCTTGATCTGTCATTAGGGTTTCAGTGTTCATTGGAGTTCATCGGTGTTCGTGCTTGTTCATCTCTGCCTGATAGTTCTTGATCAAAATTTGATGCTTATTCCGCATAGAAATCGCCAGTATCATTCCTTTCTACTAATGCATCTTATTTAAGTAGAAAATCCCATCTGAATCCTTCGACTATACAAGTACCAGAATATTGAACCCTGAATAATTTTTCATTTTCTGACACATGATAGATCTAGATTTGTAATACCAATTTGTGGAAATTGTTTCTCCATCACTTAGTTATTTCAGATCTGTACCTACCTTACTAGCATAGGCGGTTTAGTTTTTAGAAAATGATAATCCGGTAGGTACCATTAGTCCCCTCTTAAACCACCGATTTTTTTATCGTTATAACCCTTCGAATGTCAGACTCCGGTTTAACATGTGTATATGCCTCAACGTCTTTTCCTTTGATCCTGCGACGCTTTATACTTGTCAATCATAAATCATAAACCGGCATTTAATCTTTCCCTTCATCTTTTCCTTGAGATGGCCAAGCAATTTTACTCCTGTAATTGGGTTCCGTCCTGGGTTACCGAGGAACAATTGAACGGTTTAGTCAACATGGGCGCTTTAGCAAAAAGGGAGGCTATCCACTGGAGGGTCCCTGGCCCTGAAAATCCTCCTGAGCCTAAGGACGGAGAAGTGATTGTGTTTGTTGACCATCTGGGCCGAGGGTTTAGCCCTCCCGGATCAAAAAAATTCCGAGATGTGCTTGCTATCTTCCAACTCCATCCTCAAGACATTGGACCAAACTTCGTGTCCAATATTTGCAATTTCCAAGTATTTTGTGAGGCTTATCTTCAAGAAGAGCCCATGGTTGAACTGTTTAGGGATTTCTTCTACTTGAACCGCCATACAGAATTTACAGACGGACCCAATACTAAACTTGGCGGGATGGCAATTCAGAAAAGGAAAGACGCCAGCTTCCCTCACACCAAGCATCACGGTCACCCAAGGACTAGAATCAGACTTGGTTTTACTGCCGAGATACATCTCCAACTGATGAAAATCCTCTGCCGGGTTATCGTCTCATCGTCTTAGCAACACACATCCATTTCCCAACGTCTTAGCGCCAAGGAACGATCCAAGTATGCACCACAGCTTTCAAAGCTTCGGGCCTTCGTTGCAAACGGTTTCACAGGCGTCGATTTTGTTCGTTGCTGGATCGCCTGGAGCATTCTGCCTTTAAGCAAATGCCCTGGTTTAATGTGTGAGTACACATGGGGCTTGAAAGATCCTCAGTGACATATTACATTTAGCTAATAGAAAATGAAATTACTGAAGCTGTTAAGAAGATATTGGATGAATTGGTGGTTGTCTACAGCAAAACAGGGCTGAATCCCTTCTGTGCCTCCAATAAACCACCAACTGTAAGAATCATATAACTCGTGCTTTAATCCGATCCTTTTAAATATTCCCTCAAAATTTTGTCAATTTTTGATAGGGTGATGATCCGTTCTGGAAGAAGAAACCACATGACAAACCGGCCGAGACGCCTCGCCCCAAGACCAAGGTTACTAAAAAACCTGCCAAGAAGAAAAACGCTAAACCCTCTGAACCGAACATTGATGATGACCTGGATAATCCATACTCAGAGGTAGAACTTGACTCACTTGGTTCGTTTTTAGTACACCTCATTGACAATGACTATTATCAGGATGACACTTGTCAGTGTCAAAACCGGCGGATCTCGGGTAGGGGGTCCCGAACTGTGCGTCTAGGCCAGATGGTAACAGGAGGCAGGGGACACGATGTTTTACCCAGGTTCGGGCCCTCTTGATGGAGGTAAAACCCTACGTCCTGCTTGATTAATATTGATGATATGGGTAGTACAAGAGTAGATGTACCACAAGATCAGAGAGGCTAAACCCTAGAAGCTAGCCTATGGTATGATTGTTGTTGCTACGGACTAAAACCCTCCGGTTTATATAGACACGGAGAGGGCTAGGGTTACATAGAGTCGGTTACAATGGTAGGAGATCTACATATCCGTATTGCTAATGCTTGCCTTCCACGCCAAGGAAAGTCCCTTCCGAACACGGGACGAAGTCTTCAATCTTGTATCTTCATAGTCCAGGAGTCCGCCGAAGGTATTCCGTCCATTCGGACACCCCCTAATCCAGGACTCCCTCAGTAGCCCCTGAACCAGGCTTCAATGACGACGAGTCCGGCGCGCAGATTATCTTCGGCCTTGCAAGGCGGGTTCTTCTCCAAATTCCGTGTACCTGTTGAATAGTGTCCGATTTCTTGTAAATGTAGTGCTCCTTGGCTTCTACGCCCAATAATGGCCGTTTTCCACGTGTCAAACGAATATGAAAAGTCAGGGTGTTTTTTTATATTTACACCCCTAGCCGTGTGAATGAGCCGTCTATTTAAGGGGACGAGTATTTAGATCCAAACCACACCTTCTCCCCTCCACGAGTATTCATCAAAGCGTATCCGATAGAGGTCCATTCCATCATGGCCGACTGCCGCAGCTCCTCCTCTCGCCCTTCCAGCCCTCAGCCTGGAGATTGGAAGAGGTGCTCCATCCCACACAACAAGCTAGTGACGCTCCAGGCCAAGGGATTTCTCCCCCCAGCCTATATGGTCCCGGTTCGAGCCGGACTTGCCACCTATAATGGCGGAGAGCAAGCGGAGAGCGCCCCCAAACCCTCCAAAGGAGAGTGGGTATGCCTTGTCCCTTACTTAATAAGAGGGCTCAGATTTCCAATTCATCCGTTTCTCCGGGGGCTCCTGGAGTTCTATGGCCTCCAGCTGCACAACCTCACGCCTGCCTCCATATTGCATATCGCGGGCTTCGTAGCCCTTTGCGAGCCATTTTTGGGCTGCGAGGCTCATTTTGCGCTGTGGAAAAGGCTATTCTACCTCGTGCCCCGTTCTAAGAAGGGGTCAATATATCAAGTGGGCGGACCCGAAGTGTGGCGCATCGCCGGGACCGGATATCTATCCAGAACCCCAAAGAAGGCGTCCGAGGACTGGCCTTCGGAATGGTTTTATATAGAGGACGTCCCGCTGCCGGATCCTGTCCGGATCGGCCTCCCTGAGTTCGACAGTGCTCCCCTAAAGAAGCGCCTAAGCTGGCGTCCACGGAGCCCTCAGAGGGAAAGTGACAGGGACGTTCTTTACCTGATGGGCCGGATAAGATTGTTATCTCATTCCGGACTGACCATGATCGAGGTCATGGCCGCATGCATCATGCGAGGGGTGCAGCCGCTTAAGTATAGAGGCCGCCCCATGTGGGACTTCAACGGGGAGGACGACGCCACCCGCCACGGCCGTAAGGGGCCGGATTCGGCTGCCGCTCTAATAAAGACCTTGTCCGCTTTGTACAAGGGAGAAGAGGAGGAATTTCTCCGCGTCAACCCACAGGATGGATTTTCTATGTACAATCCCCCAAGTTGGGTAAGTGGACACTTTTACTTGTCCATCCGTTTTATATTCCCATTGTTAAATATTCATTCTAATGACTTCAACGCAGGAACTGCGCCAGGCTGTTAAAGAAATAAATAGCCCTCCTCCACAACCCGAGGACGCGGGATGGTCCCTCGACCCAGCCTCTCAAGAGGATCTGGACTTATCTATGGAGCTGATTGATGGGGTGTTTCATCAATTGAGCAAGGACAACGCCTTGGTGGCCATTACGACCGATTACCCAGGGCTACTCCGAGCCTCACAGGTAACTAAGACCGAAGTCCCAGCACTTTGAAAAGGGATCTATCCTCGCGTGTTTTCGATTGTCGTATGACAACCGTGTTTTGTAGGGGAGGTCCCTGAGACGGGAGGCCGAGCCTGCGGCGACTAGCCAACGAGGGGCGGCAAGGCCCCGCGGGCTGAAAAGAAGTGCGGTCCGGACTGAGACACCGGCGCAAAGGTATAGCACGCCATCTTATTCCCTGGTGTTATTCCTTCGAGGCATATTAACGCTCGTGCTCTCTTCAGGACGAAGAGACCTCGCCGGGCTATATCCGGATAGGCTGCCAATCGTGCCTCCACCAGCCAGGCTCCAAAGGCTGGTCCGGAGGCGGAGGCGAATACGAGGCGCACACCGGACGCTCCTCCGACAGAGGAAGCGGACAGGTTGTCTGCCACCAATTCCGAGGTGGAGAGTGCCATGAACCACAGGCGTCACCGGACAGTTCTTCGCGACGCTTGTTTCTCCCAAGAGGCATTGGATGCCTTCAATTCAGGAGATGCGTACCTCCATGCCGCTCAAAATGGTCTAGCCAGAGCCATGGAGCAATATGTAAAAGACATACGGGTAAGAAAATTTTGGTAATTATATATATATACCAGTAGCCCCCGAGACTTGAAACAGTTAGAATAACTGATTTAAGGATCATCTGTTATGCAGGTTCATACAGAAAAGAATACCCTGCTATCCCAGGAGCTGGAAGAGTGCAAAGCCCAACTTGAGGCCGCACTAGCCGCGGCAGGGGAGCCCAAGGAGACCCCCTCTGGTAATATACGCTTCGAAAGATAAGTATTTTGCGAAGTGCGGCGTGGGTGCAAATCTAACAAATGAAATTGCAGATGGCGCCAGATTAAATCCGGAAGAGCAACAACTCCGATGCCAGCTGAAGGCTGGTGAGAGCATGCTGACAAAGGTGAGGCGGGAGAAGAACGATCTCCAAGATGGCAACACCAAGCTAGGCATTGAACTGAATGATGTTCGTGCCCAACTGTTGGACTCAGTGAAGGAGAATCAACGGCTTCGACGCGGCATATATAGTAAGTGCTTAAACGAACTTTGAAAAAAGAGTTTGGCGAGGAAGTCGACTAACAGAGGAATGTATGTAGGTATGCTAACATGTCGTCCTGCAGAGGAAATGCCCGGTTCTACGGGTGACCTTCTTCCCGAGCTCTCACAACTGCACGAGCGAGTTCGGCAGGTGATGCAAAGCGTCGCCCAGGCCTTGTGGCCATTCGTCTCCATGCCCGAAGGCCTTGGAGAGCTTGTTGAGAAGCTGAAGGGAGCGCGGCGGCGCTTCCGATTGTGGAAGATGTCGGCCTACCGTTAAGGCGCCAGGGAGGCCTGGGCCATGGTGAAGACGCGGTACACGAAGGCTAACCCAAACCACATGGCCAAGGTCGCACCCGTGGGGCCCGATGGGAAGGAGATCCATGTGAGCTTAGTATATGGCCAAGTATAATTAGCCGCAAAGTATTCCCAATAGGACTGTAAACTAGACAGCCTGTTAGATGGTATTGAAGAGGAATACAATCAGTCAAATTGACTATGTAATTATAATTGACATGTGTAATGCCTTCTAGCCGGATTGTAGATCGTTTGTCATGGCCGACCTTTTCGCTTCAACCTCGGGACCTGACGGTCCGGAGTGTGTCCGAATACCCTCGCGGTTATATAAGAACTGGGGTATGCATGGAGACCAGGTGTAGGGGTCATTAGTGCTTGAACAGACAAGTGCCCAACTAGTTATGTTATATTACATGGTTAGTAAGAAACATCTTCCAGGGAGAATAGTTCCGTTAGGGGTTCCTTTCCCTGGGAGGCATGCCCTAAAGTGCATGTCCATTCTGCGAAAAGAGGCGCAGGAAAAACATCTGGGGGCGTATAGATAAAATAAAAAAGATCATCTTTAGTTCACCGACCGAATATTCCCTTAAGAACGCTAGCTTTCGGCTTCACCCAGTCTGAGGTACATATCCGGCTGACCCGGCAGTAACAATCGCAGAGGTGCTCCCTTTACCACCTAGCCGAACAATCAGGAACGTAGGGGTAAGCACAGGAGCCAGGCAACCCAGCTTGGCTAAAACTTAAGTCATATCGATGCATATAATGGTGAATAAAAGGTACATGCGGAAGTGTGACACATGTGTTGGACATGAAGACCATATAAATAAGCTTCTGTTTAAAGAAGCCCCCAGGTTTAATGAGCGCGGATAGCGCGTCACTTTATGAGCCTTTGAAGGCTATAAGAGAAAGAGAGGAGAAGGGGAGAAATGTAAGACAGAAAGTGCATATAAAAAATGGACAAAGGAAGGAGACGAACACAGAGTCCGGCGCTAGGCATAGAATCTTCGGAGACGGGCTGCGTTCCATGGGTTCGGCTCGAGTCGGTTATCCGATGCATCTCGCGGGCGGTACGCTCCACCAGTCAGGACTTGGTCAATTATGAAGGGACCTTCCCATTTCGGCTTGAGTTTGTCGTTTTTCTTGTTCGGCAGGCGTAGAACTAATTCGCCAATGTTATAATTTTTGGCCCGTACTTCTCTGCTTTGGTATCTTCGAGCCTGCTGTTGATAGAATGCAGAACGGGCTTTTGCCACGTCTCGCTCTTCCTCCAAGGAGTCCAAACTGTCCTGCCGATCGAGCTCGGCTTCTCTTTCTTCGTACATGCGCACTCGAGGTGAGTCATGAATTATGTCGCAGGGCAAAACTGCCTCTATGCCATACACCATGAAGAATGGTGTGTATCCGGTGGTGTGATTCGGCGTGGTCCGCAGCCCCCAGAGTACGAAGTCGAGCTCCTCTACCCAGTGCGTATTAGATTCCTTAAGGGGCCGCACTAATCTGGGTTTGATACCGCTCATGATAAGACCATTTGCACGTTTGACCTGGCCGTTGGTTTGTGGGTGATAGACGGAAGCATAATCGAGCTTGATGCCCATGTTTTTGCACCAGAGTTTTACCTCATCGGCCGTAAAGTTCGTGTCGTTATCAGTGATGATGATGTGGGGGACGCCGTAACGGTGTACAACCCCGGATATAAAGTCTATCACCGGTCCGGATTCGGCCGTCTTAACAGGATTGGCTTCTATCCATTTGGTGAACTTATCCACCATGACCAGTAAGTATTTTTTCTTGTGGGTTCCGCCTTTAAGGGGTCCAACCATGTCAATCCCCCAGACCGCAAAGGGCCAAGTGATGGGGATAGTTTGGAGGGCGGTGGGTGGCATATGGCTTTGGTTTGCAAAAAGCTGGCAACCGACGCATCATTGGACTAAGTCCTGGGCGTCTGCCCGGGCCGTCGGCCAATAAAAGCCTGTACGGAAGGCCTTGCTTACAAGGGACCGAGCTGCAGCGTGATGTCCGCCGAGTCCGGCATGAATTTCAGCCAGGAGGTTCCGCCCTTCCTCTTCGGAGATGCACCTTTGAAGAACTCCGGTAGTGCTTTTCTTATAAAGCTCTCCCTCATGGATTTATAGGCTTTAGATCGCCGCACTATGCAGCGTGCCTCATTTTGGTCCTCAGGGAGTTCCTGCCTGGTAAGGTAGGCGAGGAATGGTTCTATCCACGGGGCGATGACGGCCATTATTACGTGGGCTGAAGGTGTTATTTCATAGGCAGAGCCTCCAATTATGTCAGAATGTTCGGTGTCGGCAGTGCGGTTGGGTCCGGGCTGTTATTGCCAGGTTCCCCTTCCCATACTACGGACGGCTTGAACAGCCTTTCCAAGAAGATGTTGGGTGGGACTACATCGCGTTTTGCGCCGATGCGTGCCAGGACATCTGCCGCCTGATTATTTTCCCGGGATATATGGTGAAATTCAAGCCCTTCGAACCGAGCTGACATTTTAGGACGGTGTTGCGATAAGCTGCCATTTTTGGATCCTTGGCATCAAAGTCTCCATTTATTTGGGATATTGCGAGGTTCGAGTCCCCGCGCACCTCTAGGTGTTGAATGCCCATGGATACTGCCATCCGGAGACCATGTAAAAGGGCCTCATATTCGGCTGCGTTGTTGGAGTCTGTGTACATTATCTGGAGTACATATTGAACTGTGTCTCCTATGGGGGACGTCAAAACGATGCCCGCCCCTAGACCGGCCAACATTTTGGAGCCGTCGAAGTGCATGACCCAGTTTGAATATGTGCCGTACTCTTTAGGGAGTTCGGCCTCCGTCTATTCTGCGACGAAGTCGGCCAAAACTTGCGACTTGATAGCTCGCCGTGGCTTGTAAGTTATGTCAAACGGGAGGAGCTCAATGGCCCATTTTGTAATCCGGCCCGTCGCGTCGCGGTTGTTTATAATATCGTGAAGTGGCACTTCCGAGGCTACTGTTATTGAACACTCTTGAAAGTAGTGTCGCAGCTTCCGGGATGCCCTAAATACCGCGTACGCAATCTTTTGATAATGCGGGTACCGTGACTTGCACGGAGTAAGGACAGTGGACACATAATAGACCGACTTTTGAAGGGGGAATTTGTGTCCGTCCGTTTCTCGTTCGACGACAAGCACTGCGCTTACGACCTGATGGGTTGCTGCAATGTATAATAGCATTGGTTCGCCAATGTTTGGCGCGGCCAGGACTGGGTTTGTTGCCAAGATGGCTTTTATTTCGTCGAGTCCGGCCGTGGCTACATCCGTCCACTCGAAGTGTTCGGTGCGCCGAAGGAGGCGGTAAAGGGGTAGGGCCTTTTCTCCTAAGCGGGAGATAAAGAGGCTTAGAGCCGCCACGCATCCGGTTAATTTTTGTATTTGTTTGAGGTCCTTCGGGATATGCAATTGTGACAGAGCTCAGATCTTAGCTGGGTTTGCTTCAATTCCTCTACCGGATACAATGAAGCCCAAGAGCTTTCCGGCTGGAACGCCGAAAACGCATTTTTCCGGGTTGAGCTTGATGTCGTATGTTCGGAGGTTATCGAATGTTAGCCTCAAGTCGTTTACTAGAGATTCGACATGTCTTGTTTTAACGACCACATCATCTACGTATGCCTCCACTGTTTTGCCGATCTGGTTTGCCAGACATGTATGAATCATGCGCTGATATGTTGCGCCGGTGTTTTTGAGCCCGAAGGGCATTATGTTGAAGCAGAATGGGCCGTATGGTGTGATGAATGCCGTTGCGGCTTGGTCTGACTCTGCCATCTTTATTTGATGGTAGCCGGAGTATGCGTCGAGGAAACACAACGAATCGTGTCCTGTGGTAGTGTCGATAATTTGATCGATGCGGGGGAGAGGGAAGGGATCCTTTGGGCAAGCCTTGTTAAGGCAGCCAAGCCGATGACGCAGAGGTAATTATTCTTTCCTCCAGTTCAGATCCTCTGCCAACACAGAAAATCCGTCAAGCAAACCGGAAAGTAAGATTTTCTCACCCCCTAGCTCACTTGGACCGAAACTTTCTTTTGAAGAAGCAGCAACACGAAGCTCGCCGCACAACCCGGCACAGCGGCCAAGTAGTCACTTCAACTGGTTTACCGAATACTTCGGTTTGGAAACATCGATCTGAGGTCTCACATACTTCTGATACTTCTTATCCCAAGGTAGGTTATTTCCGACAACCTCTTAATCCGTCCGATTCAAATTATTAGGGAATGCCTCATTCATCATCTGGCGAGTCAACGGCCACACAGCTCCCTCCTCTTAAGACTGTTCCTGGGTAAACACTTTAAACTTAACCTTTTGACGCTTTATACTTGTGTTTTATACTAACCTTTATATATTTTCCTTTTAGAGCCAAGGCTAGGCCCAGAAAAAAGGCCAAATTGAATAAACCAGTGGACGATAACCCGGCTGATAATAACCTGGCTGAAGATAACCCAGAACAGTTTGAGTCAAACGCTGATGACATACATGATGATTCGCCACCAGAATACCATGATACCTTTGCTGAACCGATGGAAGAGGATCCCACCGGCCGTGCTACTGACCCGCCAAGCCCAGCCAAAGCCGCAGATAAACCGCCAAGCCCGACCAAAGCCGCTGAGCAACAATCAGACGACGTCATTGTTACTGGCGTTGGCCGCACCACCCCTGGCAATCCTATCGCTTTATCAAAGCATAGTGTCAAGGAAGAGTTTTCTGCTATGGACAAGGGCAAGTGGAAAACGGATTTATCCAGCTATGCCCACCTCAACGCTCAAGAGATTCATTCTGGTTTCTTGAACCGCATGTATACCAGTCGCGACTATGAAGCCGGTTTAGTAGGCCTGATGAAGGAGCGATATGAGGTAAACACTGTTTAACTCTTCATAATTGTTTCTCTTGTTCAATTTCTACTATCAACTCCAACAGCCCCCAAGGGCCAGTTTATGATATCAACATGAACCGGGACTTCGTAATACTTCCATTTTGCATGTGTATCCCCCAAGGGATCGGTTTATACTTTTAGGATGAATCGGTACCTTCCTATCATGAAGCTTCCAAAACTCTTGATAAGCATCTTTGTAAACCGGTTGATGAAGAAAAATCCATAATTTTGTCTTGAGCAAATATACATTAGCCCCCAAGTGCCAAGAGTATAACTTGTTATGTGCTTGGGACTTAAAATGTCAGTTGAGAAAAGCCATATGCATTAGCCCCCCAAGTGCCAAGTATATAACCTGTTATGTGCTTGGGACTTCCAACATGCACTACTGACTTATTAAATGTCGCTTGTAGGCTGATCTGAGCCAGAAAGAATCTCAAATCACTGACCTTTAGGAAAATATTAAGTCCCAGCAAGTTGAAACCTCCAAGGCTAAAGAGGAGTTGACTGGCGCTTTAACTGCTATGGAACAACTGAAGGAAAGCTTCAAAAGCAAACGGGCAGGATGGGATACTAAAAAAGCAGCTCTGCTAAAATGGGCGGAGGACGCTGAAACAACTCTTATACCGGTAGCAGAAGAATTGACTGGCTTGAAGCGGCAAATCAATACCATGACCACCGCTGTATTTGGTAGGTACCTTTATGATAAGCTTCAATATGTATTATCCCATAAACTGTCGATTTATCAATATGTTCAATGATGCAGGATCCCGCATTACCCACCTGGGCTCTGATATGCAAAAGAAGTTGAAGGCAGCCTATACTCTAATAGAGCAATTATATCCCAGCGCCCAACGGGCCATTTGCACTGCTGCTCATAACAAACCGCCCCCAACCTTGATCAAGGAAACACTTGAGAACCTGTCAATGTTGCCTGCCTAGTTGGACGAGTTAAAAAGATCAGCTGCAAGGTCGGGTGCTCTGACTGCGCTAATCCGGGCTAAAGCTTGGGTACCAGATCTTGACTCAGCAGATATAGGAAGCGGCTATCCGAGCCTAAAGGAAGACGGTTCAGAGTTTAACAATGATGATCTTCGAAGGTAGACAAAGGAAATGCGCCCCTTAGCGAGCAAATTGGCTAAAGAAATAAATCTTTCGCATTATCAGGCGGTTTATGATACCGACAACACACGACTTCCTGCGCCATCTCATGATGTGGAAGATCTTATCCCGCCAATCCGTAAGCATACCTATGCCCCTGATATTGACCCCTCCACCCTTATAAGCAACGAAGCTGTATTCAAGGTCCTAACTAGAGTCGACTAGACAACCATTGACTTCTAGTTGCTGGGTAGAGAGGAGGAGGATGAACCGGCACAGGATGACCCGCAGTCGTCAAGTCAGCCCGAAGAATCATGATCCGGAGGCCAGTTTAGCCCTCTTCATACTGCAATCCTTTGCTTGAAAAAAATAGTTATCCTTTTGGGCATCAAAGCGCCTTGTAATAGGCTAGTTTAAACACTTGGTCTCTATGCCATCGTGCATATTCAATTTTGCCTGATACTGTGAATCTGCCATGATTTATGTTATGTCTGCTTATGATCCTTAGTAGCTTTATTGAATCTGTTTCTACATATGACAAGTATAAAGTGCCCTGGCGGTTTATCGCCAGCCCGGTCATCCTGTGCTACATCACACTTACTGACTGGCTCTGCCTCCACCCACTTGGTGAATTTATCAACCGCCACCAGAAGGTGGGTCTTCTTGTCCTTGGACCTCTTAAAGGGCCCAGCCACATCCAGCCCCCAAGTTGTGAACGCCCAAGCGATTGGAATCATCCTCAACTCTTGAGCCGGAACATGGGCTCGGCGTGAAAATTTCTGACAACCATCGCACCTTTTCACCAAGTCCTCAGCGTCAGCATGAGCCGTCAACCAATAGAAGACATGACGAAAAGCTTTGGCTACCAAGGATTTTGAACCGGCGTGGTGACCACAATCTCTTTCGTGGATCTCACGCAAAATCTCACATCCTTATTCAGGAGATACGCAACGCTGAAACGCCCCTATTACACTGCAATGATGCAATTCCCCATTGACAATAGTCATTGACTTGGACCACCGGATTATCCGCCTGGCCAAGGTTTCATCCTCCGGTAACTCGCCCCGGTTCATATAAGCCAAATATGGGACTGTCCAATCTGGGATAACATGAAGAGCCGCCACCAATTGAGCTTCCGGGTCAGGAATAGTCAAATCCTCCTCTGTAGGTAGCTTGACCGATGGGTTATGCAAAACAAACAAAAAAACATTAGGTGGTACCGGTTTACATTTAGAGCCCAAATGACTTAAAGCGTCCGCTGCTTCATTCTTTCGCCGGTCTACATGGTCGACCTGATAACCCTTGACATGACCAGCCACCGTGTCCACCTCTCGTCGATACGCCGCCATGAGTGGATCCTTCGAATCCCAAGTGCCAGACACTTCTTGAGCTACCATGTCCGAGTCACCAAAGCACTTAACCCGGCTTAAATTCATCTCCTTGGCCATTCAAAGACCATGGAGCAAGGCCTCATATTCAACTGCATTGTTAGTGCAAGGGAACATTAAATGGAGAACATAACAAAACTTATCACCTCGTGGGGAAGTTAATACGACTCCAGCCCCCGAGCCCTCCAATTGTCTGGACCCATCAAAATGAATAGTCCAATAAGTGTTATCTGGCTTTTCCTCCGGTGCCTGCAACTCTGTCCAGTCATTGATGAAATCCACAAGTGCTTGGGACTTGATCGCCGTGTGAGGCATATATTTTAACCCATGAGGTCCAAGCTCAATGGCCCATTTGGCAACCTGGCCAGTTGCTTCCCCTGTTTTGGATGATATCCCCCAAGGGGACAGAACTGACCATAGCGATAGGATGACCCTAAAAATACTGCTTAAGCTTCCGGCTTGCCATGAAAACTCCATACACCAGTTTCTACCAATGTGGGTACCTTTGTTTGGATTCAATAAGCACCTCACTGATATAATAAACCGGCCGTTGAACCGGATACTCCTTCCCAGCCTCCTTGCGCTCCACCACAATGGCCACACTAATAGCCCGGGCATTAGCAGCCACATATAGCAAAAGTGGTTCTTTATCGACCGGAGCCGCAATGACAGGTGGCTCGGCTAACTGTTTCTTCAAGTCCTCAAATGACGCATTAGCAGCATCACTCCAGACAAAATTGTCTATCTTCTTCATCATCGGATATAGAGGGATTGCTTTTTCTCCCAAACGGCTGATAAACGGGCTCAATGCTGCAACACGACCCGCCAGACGCTGAACATCGTTAATACACGCCGGTTTAGCCAGAGACGTAATAGCTTTGATCTTTTCCGGATTAGCTTCAATGCCCCTGTTAGACACCAGAAAACCCAAGAGCTTGCCTGCCGGAACACCAAAAACACACTTGGTCGGATTAAGCATCATCTTATAAACCCGGAGATTATCAAAGGTTTCCTTTAAGTCATCTATTAACGCCTCCTCTTTTCTGGACTTCACCACAATATCATCTACATAAGCATGAACATTGCGCCTGATCTGATTATGAAGACAATTCTGCACACAGCGCTGATAAGTCGCCTGAGCACTCTTGTGCCCAAAAGGCATAGATACATAGCAGAAGGCTCCAAAGGGAGTTATAAAAGTTGTCTTCTCCTGGTCTTTGACTGCAATTTTGATCTGATGATAACCATAATAAGTGTCCAGAAAACACAAACGGTCACAACCCGTTGTAGCATCAATGATTTGATCAATACAAGGGAGAGCAAAGGGATCAGCTCGACAAGCCTTGTTCAAATTTGTGTAGTCCACACACATACGCCAAGTGCCATTCTTCTTAAGTACCAGCACCGGATTAGCTATCCACTCAGGGTGAAAAACCTCCATAATAAACCCTACTGCCAAGAGTCGGGCTACCTCCTCACCAATAGCCTTGCGCCTTTCTTCATTGAAGCGGCGGAGAAACTGCCTGACCGGTTTAAACTTAGGATCTATATTAAGAGTGTGCTCAGCGAGTTCGCTTAGTACACCTGGCATATCAGAAGGTTTCCATGCAAAGATGTCCCAGTTCTCACGGATGAACTCGATGAGCGCGCTTTCCTATTTTGGATCCAGGTTGGCACTGATGCTGAACTTCCTGGATGAATCGCCAGGAATAAAGTCAACCAGCTTAGTCCCCTTAGCTGATTTAAACTTCAAAGCCGGATCATGCTTTGTAGTTGGCTTTTTCAGAGAAGTCATATCTGCCGGATCAACATTGTCCTTGTAGAACTTCAACTCCTTTATTGCACAAAATGACTCAGCATAGGCCGCATCACCTTCTTCACATTCCAAAGCAATCTTCCGGCTCCCATGCATTGTGATGGTCCCCTTATGACCTGGCATCTTAAGCTGTAGATAAACATAACAGGGCCTTGCCATGAACTTAGCATAAGCCGGCTGTCGGGTGGTAGGTGCGACATATGCCAACGGGTGGCTTATCATTGTGGGAGCCAATAAGACGTCGCCGGTGCCTGGAAGCGGGATGAGGCGAAGACATGCACGCCGGCGAATCTTACCCAGCTTCGGGGCTCTCCGTGGAGATAACACCCCTACTGCTGCTCTGCGGGGTCTCCGCATGATCACTAGATGAACAAGTAGCTACACGATGCTCCGTGAGCTGTTTGGCGAGAGGAGGAAGAAGGGCACTGCTCGCTCTCTTCTCCTCCCTATGCGGTGTCTAAAACTAGCAGGGATCAACCCTTTGCATGGGTGTCCCGGGGGGTTTATATAGGCCTACCCCCGGGGATACAATGGTAATCCGGCTGGGCGTGGGGCCCATCCATCTGTGTCTACACTCGCCAGCTTCTGCGCCGGCTGCTGGGGCCCGCCGGCTAGTGGGTCCCGCCGGCTGCCGGCTCCTTGGTCGACAGGCAGGCCCCACTATCCAGGGCCTTGTCGGCGGCTGGTTACTGTTGCTCAATCCTGGTGACAAGGGCTTCACCGAGGTGGGCGTGGCTATAGTGCCGTCGTCCGGCGGGTGATCGCTCTAGCCTCACCGCGTCTTGTCTCCTTAATGGGGCGTCTCCTTCGAGGGAGGTGGCAAGCCGGCTGTGGGGAGCCGGCTCTGTCTTGGGCCGACTGGGGGAGGCCTGGCCGCCTTCGGGTTTCTCTCTGCCCGAAGGGGCCCACCGCCCGTGGGCCGCGTTGGTAGCCCGTCGTGGATGACATCAGGGTCAACGTGGCAACAGTGCCACGCCGGACGGGTCATGGCCACCCGTACGGTGCACTGTGCTAGGCGTGCTCCGGGATTCGGGGGTGGCAGGCTTTACTGTAGCCACGCCCCGTCACATCGCCGTTATGTGGATGCAGACTTCGAGGGTACGATCTTGACCGCTTTGTGGGAGCCGGCTTCTTGGAGTCGGCCTTCTCGTGGCGGGCTTCTCAGAGCCGGCCCTCCTGTGGCTTTCTTCATGAGGACTAAAGTCGGGTTGCCTTCCGATAGCCGGCCTGGGAGACAACCGGCAAGGGGAAGGCGGCCCCATGTCTTGGATTCTTGAGGGCCGGATCGACTCGTAATTTTTTCAGAAGGGCCAGGGGGAGCCGGCTAGGCTACCCATGGTTATTTACTCCGACAGTAGTCCCCGAAGCTGATCGAGCTTCGAGGCTGACAAAAGGACGAAAAGCTCGGTCAGCTTCCTATCCTAAGGGGCCGGCTATGCTTGTGCGCGTCATCTTCGGGAAGCCCCGTTTCTCGTTGGCGGGAACGCGGGTCGGCCTGCGAGCTGACCACACGCCATCCCGCGGGCCACGTGGCAAGGAGGTCCTGCCAGTGCACGCGCGCGACGGGGCGCCGCCGCAGGCCCGGGCCCGCCACTCCCAGGCCTCGGCCCGAGCGCGGATCTTCTGCGGCCCACGCGGACCGCTTGCCTTCCCGCGGCGGTTTTATTACGCTATTAGGGCGCAATAATCACGGGACGTGGGGGAGTGGGCGGAGTTGATCCCCACGTTCCCCCATGCCACGCCCCCTGGGCTCCGCCGCGCGGGTCTATAAGTAGGGGGAGGAGGGGGAGCGGCAGAGGCTCGCACGCTCTCCCTCGCTCCGCCCCTTCTCGCCTTCCTTCTTCTTCTTTCCGCCGCCGCAGCAACCCTTTGCCGCGCCGTTCCACCTTCGGACCTCTCAGGTCCTTTGGTCCCGCCGTAGCGGGGTCGTGCGCGCCTCCACCGTCGCATCGTCTCGCTCCTCATCGCGTCGCTCCCTTGGCACTGTCGAGCTCGTGGGATGGCTCGAACGTCCACGAGGACCATGTCGAGTTCCTCCGCCGGACACGGCGCCTGCCGGGCGAGAACTTCATGCGGATTCGTCAAGCACCGGCGAGGGAGAATTCGCCGGCACCAGAGGAGGGCGAGCAGGTGATCTTCCGCTCGCACTGCCTGCGCGGCTTTGGCCTCCCGGCGAGCGGATTCCTTCGAGCCTTCCTTGAATTCTACCACCTCCAGCCGCATCACCTCACGCCCATCGCGGTGATGCTGCTGTCGGCTTTCGTCACCCTGTGCGAGGGCTTTCTTGGGGTTCTCCCCACGCTCGAGCTCTGGGGGGAATTCTTCCAGAGCAAGCTCGGCACTGTCGTCGCGGGCGTGCCCGCCCCCTGCGAAGCCTTCATTGCCATGAGGCGGACGGGCGAGAACAATCCATTCCCGCCCATCCCGCTGATCCAGTCGGTGAAGCTCTGGCAGAAGTCCTACTTTTACGTGAAGAACGTCGCCCAGCAAGGCGACTACGTCAACTTGCCGGCTTACGTAGCCGACCCGCCGGCTGGGAGGCAACCTTCGTGGAGCTACCAGGCCAGGTCGTTGTCCCAGGCCGGGAACGCAGCCGTCTCCCGGCTTTGGGTGATGATCCAGTCGGAGAGCCTGACCGGAGCCGACTTGGTGGCCGCCTTCGTGGAGCGCCGGGTACTTCCGCTCCAAGGCCGGCCTCACATGATTTGCCAAATGAGCGGCCACTACGACCCGTGCCGGCTGAGCACCAGGGAGATGCCTCATGCAGAGGTGTCTTACATGGTGAACTACATCTCCAACTGCAAGCTCGCCGAGGATTGGCGATACGGCAAGGAGCCGTATTCCCGCGCCAACCCTCCGCCTGCCGTTAGTTTTTTCTTCTTTTCTTCCTTTTTGTAGCTGGCCTCATGATAGCCGACTTCTGATCAGTTGGTTTGCCTTTAGTAGAACCCTCTTCTTCCGCCGACGGCCGGGGCCGCAGGGGTAGAGCGCCGACTCCTCCCTGACCGCACGGTGGACGACGCCGACGATCCGGACCTGGGAGCGGCCGCCATGGAAGACGCCATCATGGGGGAAGGCGACGAGGCCGGAGGCGCGGGGCTCGGGGCCAGCTTCGAAGACTGGCCGGACGACGACGAGGTCGAAGCCGCCCCGCACCGCCAGCCGGCGCTTGATCATCAAGGCACGGGCCGATCTGCCACGCCGGCTGCCAGTGGCGGCGCGCAGAAGCGCCGGGCCGTGTCGACCTTCTTCGGCAGCCGGCCGAAGAAATCTAAGGCTTCTACGGCGGCGACCAAGCGGGATGAGGCGGCCGTGAAGGCGGCCCGCTTTCGCAAGGCGGTGAAACAGCCGCAGGCATTCACGACGTAAGTCGTCGAATGTCTTGCATATATTTTTTTGTTGTCTTTTTCGACCGAAGCTCTTCTAAACCTTTCTTTATTCACCGGACAGGGCACCGCTTTCCCTTGAGCGGGGTCCTGGCGGCTCCGTAGTTGGGCCGACTGGAGGGTCTTCAGGCTCCCGTCGCATGGATCCCCGCGTCGACCTTAGGGAGGCCACGAAGCGGAACGCACGGGAGGCGCGGGAGGAGCGGGAGGCGGCAGAACGAAGGACCGCCCAGGCGACGAAGGAGCAGGACGACGCGGCGGCCAAGGCCCGGGCGGAGCCGGCAGCCACGGAGACGGAGGCAGAGGCCTCTCACAACCAGCCTCCGCTGCTCGTCGTTCCCCTCCGCGCCGTGGCCCCCGACATTCCCGTGCCCCCATCGGAGGAGGTCGACCAAGGCCCGCCGGTGATGGAGAGGAGGGAGGACCACGTGATCTTTGTGGAGGGAGCGCCGCAGACGGCGCCGACTGGAGCGGGCCAAAGCGGCCAATCAGCTGCGGCGCCAAAGCAACCGTCCGGGGGCAAGCCGGAGGCAGGGGCCGGCCTCGAGGTGCAGCCGGCATTGCGCCGGCGCGCAGGGGGTGGCGCCTCCGCGCCGGAACCGCACCGAGCTGCGGGCGCTCGCCAGATGGCGGAGGCCCTGGAGGCGGCCAGCGCCAGCATGTCCGAGTGGACTCCCAGTGGGGGGACGGGCGAGCTGAATGCGGCGGCCCGGGAGGTCCAGAACCAGCTTCAATCTCAGGCCGCCTCGCTGCAGCGATACACCCAAGAGTTCCTCGCGACGCGGGCCGTCATCCGGGTGAGTCTTCTGGCCTTGGTTATTTTGCTCTTTTGATTTTTTTTCGTGGGGGTGCGTCAGCGCACCCACTGGGTGTAGTCCCCGAGTTCTGAATCGGCTGTTGCACAGGCGGCTTGGAACTTACTTGGTCCTGACAACTTAACTTATCCTCGCCTCTTGTATAATCTTCCAGGAGTATCATAACCTTCACGCAGCCGCCTTCAACTCCCAGGCTCAGGAGCTGGGCCGGAGAACCGAGGACCTGACCAGCAGCCGGAGTGCGTGCTTTGTCTCGTTCATCTCCTGTGGGGGCGCGTCAGCGCACCCACTGGGTGTAGTCCCTGAGATTCGGGCCGACTGCTGAGCAGCCGGGTCGGATCTTCCTTGACGACTTCTTCCTTATTAATTTTTCCTTTGTCTTCATGCTTGCAGGAGCCAATGCCGACTTGAGGGGGCAGCTCAGCGGGGCCCTGGCCGCCCTTCGCGCCAAGGAAGCCGAGTACAACGCCTTGGTCCTGGAGCGTGACCGCCTGGCCAAGAAGTTGGCCGACCAGGAGGAGAGCCACAAGGCGGCCCTGAAGAAGGCATAGGACAGCGAGGATGCCCTGAAGGCCGAGTTCAAGACCGAAGCGGCGGGTTGGGCTAAAGCGAAGCAGGCACTGAGCGAGGGCTTCAGTCGTATCGAGGATCTGATCGATGGTAAGCCGCCTTCTTCACTCCTTGCCTGCCCCTTGATCCCTGATTTGTGTTCTGACTTGTGCTGCTTCTTGTTCTCTGTGCAGACTACTTTCCCGGCTACTCCGTCTTCGCCACCCAAACCATCGAGGCCCATCGTGAGGCGCGCCGGTAGGCGGGGGCTGAAATCGCGCCGGACGCAAGCCGGACGCTTGAGGAGCAACTCTTGGCGGTCCAAGCCGGCTGCAGCCGGCTCACCGTATGCTCCGCCGCCTCCAGCACGCCGGGGCGCAGGTGTTGGCCGCCCTCTGGCCAAGCGAGACGATTCCCCGCACCCCGAGTCGGACTGCCAACTGGCTGGAGGTTGCGGTTAGCCGCTTCGAGGCCTGGAAGGCATCGGCAGCCCGGCTTGGAGCTGGGCGGGCGCTGGAGTTCATCCGAGCCTGGTATCCGGGGCTGAACCTGGACCAGCTGCGCACCTGGCGGCTGGAGGCCGACGAAGAGATGGAGAAGGTGCGGCCAGCTATCGCTCAGCGCGCTTTGACGATCGCCGAGTGTACTGACATCAGCGTCTTCGCTCCTAAAATTAATGACGACGGCGTTGCCCAGCCGGAGGAGTGGTTCGGGCTGGACCCGGCAGCGGGTGAAGACTCGGCAGAGGAGATCGCCTCCAGCGATGAAGGCGAAGACGACGAAGGAGAGGAAGGCGAAGCCATTGAGCCGACCAGTGAAGCAGCCAGCCAGTCTCAGCCTGATCGTGCCTCAAGCAACGAGGCGCGTGCTAGCGCGCCCTCTACGGGAGGCGGTGATCATGCCGAGGTTCGCCAGCCGGCCACTCCTCCAGCCGGCACTGCCGTCTCCACCGACCTGCCCGACTCGCCAGTCGCTCCCTTGGCTTAATCTCTCGTCCTTGTTTTTTCCTGCTTGTTGCCTTTTGAACAATTTTATTAAACTTGCACAGTTCCACCCACTGGGGGTGTATTCGAACTATGTTGAATGCTGGCCTTTTGAAGGTCTTTTATGTAAATATTATTGTGTGCGTGTTTGGTTTCCCTTTGTGTATGCTTTTTATCCTTAGGCTCTTTCCTTTGCCGCCTTCCCCTTTTGGGAAGGCAAGTACTCGAGCTTTCTTAGATTGAAGCGAGGTGAATGGGAGCCGGCCGGCCGGCTACTCTGGTAGTCGGTCGGTGGTGGGAGGAAAACCGGCTTTTGTTATATTAGTCTGTTAGTCCCTATCTGTTTTTCGTGTGGGCGTCCTTTCCTGCCTTTAACTCTTGCCAGCCAGACATCCGGTTCTTCGATCTGCGACTTTTGGCAAGAGAAGGCTTGGGAGCCGGGACACTACTTGTCTGACTGCGGGTAGGACTTCTAATATAACTCCAGGCTGTCAGTCCCCGGGCCGACTAGTCGAACCCGGTGCCGGACGGAAAAAGTGAATGTAATGACAAGGTCATAAGCATGATACTCTTCATCCATAGACAAAAGATGGCAGTCCCCAAGCTCTCCTCGGGGGGCCTATTGTCTCGTACTTAGTACAAAAGTTAGCGTGATACATACTGCATTTCAACTGTAAAATCTTCGGAGGAGGTTGGCATTCCATGGCCGTTCCGACTCCTTGCCGGAGTCATCTCTCTTTCGTGCCTTCGGCTTCTGCGCGTCGATCAGGTAGTAGGAGTCATTGCCTAAAGCTCTGCTGATGACGAAGGGGCCCTCCCAAGGGGCCGAGAGCTTGTGCTGGCCGGCTGTTCGCTGGATCAGCCGGAGCACAAGATCGCCCTCTTGGAAGGATCTTGGCTTGACCTTCCGGCTATGGTAGCGGTGCAGGCCCTGCTGATAGATGGCAGACCGGCTGAGGGCTAATAGCCGGCCTTCTTCCAGCAGGTCCACGCCGTCTTCCCGTGCTTCCTTGGCCTCCGCTTCCGTGTACATGGTTACCCGAGGCGAGTCGAACTCGATGTCAGTTGGGATGACCGCCTCGGCACCATAGACGAGAAAGAAAGGAGTGAAGCCGGTTGACTTGTTTGGGGTAGTGCACAGACTCCAGAGGACGGCCGGCAGCTCATCGAGCCAACAGCCGGCTGAACGCTCTAGTGGTACGACCAGTCGGGGCTTCATGCCGGAAAGGATGAGGCCGTTGGCTCGCCCGACCTGGCCATTTGACTGCGGGTGGGCAACAGACACTAAGTCCAACCAGATGCCTTGCGTCGCGCAGAAACGTGCCAAGGCTCCCTTGGCGAAATTCGTGCCATTGTCGGTGATGATGTTGTGTGGCACGCCGTACCGAGTTGTTATATCTGCGATAAATGTCACGGCAGTCGGCCCATTCAGCTTCTTGATCGGCTTTGCCTCAATCCATTTGGTGAATTTGTCCATGGCGACAAGCAGATGTGTCATGCCGCCGCGCGCCGTCTTGAATGGGCCCACCATGTCCAGTCCCCAAACGGCGAAGGGCCAAGTGAGGGGAATGGTCTTGAGTGCTGAAGCCGGCATGTGTTCCTTGGAGCTGAAGAGTTGGCATCCTTTGCAATGTTTAACTAACCCCTTGGCATCATCCAAAGCAGTCGGCCAAAAGAAACCATGGCGGAAGGCTTTGGCGATGAGTGATCTTGAGGCCGCATGGTGGCCGCATTCTCCTTGGTGGATGTCTCTGAGGATTGCAATGCCCTTCTCTTGCTCGATGCATCGCTGGAGGACTCTAGTGACACTGCGCTTGACAAGCTCTCTGTTGACGATTGTGTATGCTCCGGCTCGGCGTTGGACTTGTCTTGCCTCTGTTTCGTCAGCCGGCAGATCTTGGTTTATTAGGAAGTTGAGGATGGACTGAGCCTATGATGGAGCTACGACTTCTTCTATTGCCAATGCGGCTACTGCGACCAGGGCGGGCGGGCTGGGTGGTGAAATGTTGGAGTCGGCCGCCGCCTGTTGTGTTGGTGCAGTCTCCGGGCCGACTACCGCAGTCCCCGAGCCGGGTGTGGCAGTCCCCGGGTCGGGCGTAACTACGGAAGTCCCCGAGCCGCCTGTTGATGTCCCCCGGCCGACTATCGAAGTCCCCGGGTCACCTTCTTGGTTCTTCGAGCCGGGCCCGACTGTATCGGGGTCAGGCGGTACGAAGATGGAATCGGACTCTGGAGACGGCTTGATAGACGGCTTGAGGAGGCGTTGTAGAGAGACACCAGTTGGTATTGCTTGCCAAGTGGAGCCTCTTCGAGCCAGGGCATCAGCTGGCTCGTTGTCGGCTCGTGGTACATGGAGGAACTCGCATCCTTCAAAATACCCACTGATCTGCTGAACGAGGAAGCGGTAGCTTGCCATATTTGCGTCCTTGGCATCCCAGTCGCCGGATGATTGCTGGACCACCAAGTCCGAGTCGCCATAACATAGGATCCGGCGAATGCCGAGCTCTTTGGCAAGCCGGAGCCCGTGTATGAGCGCCTCGTACTCGGCCACGTTGTTGGAGGCGGCAAAGTGAATTTGCAGCGTGTATCCGAGCTTGTCGCCTTTGGGAGAGGTGAGGATGACACCGGCTCCCAAGCCGGTGCGCATCTTGGACCCATCGAAGTGCATGCGCCAATGAGTGGAGTCAGGAGCTGGCGGCAGGTACTGGGTCTCGGCCCAGTCGACGAGGAAGTCGGCCAATGCTTGGGACTTGATGGCGGTGCAAGGCTGGTAGAAGATCGTGTAAGGGGCCAGCTCGATGGCCCATTTCGCCACCCGGCCAGATGCATCCCGGCTGCCTATGATCTCGGCCAGCGGGGCGGTGCATACGACCGTGATGGGATGCTCTTGGAAGTAGGGCTTCAGCTTCTTGGCGCGAAGTACACGCCATAGCACATCTTCTGGTAGTGCGGGTAGTTCTGCTTCGAGGTAGACAACACCTTGCTCAAATAGTGCATCAGCCTCTGGACCGGCTGGGCTCGGTCCTCTTCTGGGCGTTGGACTACAATGACGGTGCTGACCACCCGGCTAGTTGCGGCAATGTAGAGGAGCATGTGCTCTTTCTTAGTCGGCGCCGCCAGGACAGGCGGCGTGGCCAGCATCTTCTTCAGCTTGTGAAAAGCTTGGTCGGCTTGGTCATTCCACTCGAAGTGAGTGGTCTTCTTCATGAGGCGGTAGAGGGGGAGAGCTTTCTCTCTGAGCCGGCTGATGAAGTGGTTCGGGGAGGCCAAGCATCCGGTGAACTTCTGGACGTCTCGAAGTTTGGTGGGAATCGCCATTCTCTCAATGGCCTTGATCTTTACTGGGTTGCATTCGATGCCGCGTTCGGAGACCAGGAAGCCTAGGAGCTGGCCGGCTGGCACTCCGAACACGCATTTCTCGGGGTTGAGCTTGATTTGGAACCGGCATAGGTTCTCAAATGTTTCCTTGAGGTCTTCCAGCAAGGTGCCGCGCTTCTCCGTCTTCACCACAATGTTGTCTACATAGACGTGGGCGTTTCTGCCGAGCTGCTTGAGGAGGCACTTCTGCATGCAACGTTGAAAAGTGGCACCAGCATTTCTCAAGCCGAATGTCATAGTCAGGTAGCAAAAGGCTCCGAATGGCGTGATGAAGGCGGTCTTTAGGCGGTCTGCCGGATCTAACTTTATCTGGTGGTACCTTGAGTAAGCATCCAAGAAACTCAACAGCTCGCATCCGGCCGTGGAGTCTATCACTTGATCAATCCTTGGCAGGGCAAAGGGATCTTTGGGGCAGGCCTTGTTGAGGCTCGTGTAGTCTATGCACATGCGCCACTTGTTATTCTTCTTTAACACGAGGACCGGGTTAGCGAGCCATTCTGGAAAGAAAACTTCCATAATGAAGCCGGCCGCCAGAAGCCGGGCTATCTCTTCTCCTACAATCCTTCTCTTCTCCTCCGACAGTCGGCGGAGGGGTTGTTTGACTGGTTTTGCGTCTTCTCGGACGTGTAGTTTGTGCTCGGCGAATTCCTTCGGAACACCCGGCATGTCCTTGGGGGACCATGCAAAGATGTCCTGATTCTCACAGAGGAAATCGGCGAGCTCGCCTTCCTATTTTCTGTTTAGGTTCGCCCCGATGACGGCAAACCTCTCTGGGTGCTCGGGGTCAAGAGGTATCTTCTTCGTCTCCTTGGCCGGCTGGAAAGATCCTTGAGCATCATACTCCTTGGGATCGGGGGACAAGGCCGACTGTTTGCCGGCCATGGCCACGACTCGGTCCAACATCTTCTTTTCTTCGGCAATCACAAGGGACTCGGCCAGCCGGCTGCTGGCTGCTGTGCACTCGGAAGATTTCTTTTAATCGCCGGCTATGGTGATGACGCCCTTGGTGCTCGGCATCTTCATCTTGAGGTAAGCATAGTAGGGAACTGCCATGAACCTGGCCAAGGCAGGTCGGCCAAGCAATGCATGGTAGGGGCTCTCGAGGTCCACCACTTCAAACCAGATCGCTTCTCGGCGGAAATGCTCCTTGTCCCCAAAGAATACATCAATCTTGATCTTGCCAATGGGGGCGCATGACAGGTCGGGTACAATGCCATGGAACACAGTCCGAGTAGGCATGAGTTGCTTTGCCTTGATGTTCAGCTTCTCCAGGGTGTCACGGTACAGGATGTTGATGCTGCTCCCGTCGTCTATCAGCACGCGGGAGAAACGGGCGGCGCATCTGTCCGTTGCAAGGGTGGCATCCAGAACCAACGCATAAGAGCCGGGAGATGGCATCATGTCTGGGTGGTCGGCCCGGCTCTAGCTGATAGGTTTTTCTGACCAGTGCATGTGCTCGGCGGGGTTTGCAGCGACCATGCTAACTTCCTGGTGCTCTCGGCGTTTGCTGCGCCGGTCTTCGGGCTGGCTTGTAAAAATGACATAGGCGGCATGCTCGTCGGGGAACTCATCGTGCACGGCTCCGACTGCGGGCCGAGCGGTCGGCGGCTGCGGAGCCGGAGGCGGCGGACCGGCAGGCGGAGGCGGCGCAAGCCCTTCGCCTTTGGAGATTCGGGTGAGCCAGTGGCACTTCCGGGTCGTGTGGTTGGACGGCTTCGCGCCGCTGTGGAACTTGCACGGGGCGTCGAGAGTTTGCTCGTAGGAGAAGGCCGGCTGCCAAGCCGGCCTGCCGCCGTTGGGTTTCTTGGGCGCGGGCCGCCCTTCGGGCCGCTCGTCTTCGACTGTGGCCACCTGCCGACTGGCAGAAGGCGGCACGGGGCCCTTGCGCTTGTGGTCGTTCTGGTGTGGGCGTCGGCCGGAGTCCCCAGCCGGCGTCTTGGGCGCCGGGTTGAGAACCTTCCCGGACGCGTCTACCCGGAGTTCGGTCTTCATTGAGGAGTCGGCGGTGGCGTACTTGTCCGCTATGACCAGAAGCTCGTCGAGGGTAGTCGGCTCGTCGCAGAGGAGCTTGTGCTTGAGGAGGGTGCCTTCTCGGCACCCGGCAGTGAAGTATTCTATGGCTTGCACCTCGTGCACCCCTTCGCAAGAGTTGCGGAGCTCGACCCAACACGTGAGGTAGTCGCGAGTAGACTCGGCGGGGCCTTGTACGCACAAGGAGAGTTGTCTGGGCTTGGGAGCCCGCTTGTAGGTGCTGGTGAAGTTGTGCATGAAGGCTTCTGTGAAATCTAGCCAGCTGTTGATGCTGTATGGCTTAAGGCTGTTGAGCCAGGTCCGCACCGTGCCTTGCAGCATGAGGGGCACGTACTTCACGACAACGCGCCTGTTGCCATTTGCTATGCTAACCACCGTGGAGTAGTCGATTAACCAATCTTCCGGCTTCACAGAGCCGTTGTACTTGGGCGTGTCTCTTGGGAGCGAGAACCCTTTGGGGAAAGGCTCGTCGCGGATGCGGGGGCCGAAGCAAGGCGGGCCGACATTGTCTTCTTCTTCCAGCGCCAGGGATCGCGCCAGGCGGTCGATCCGATGGCGGGCGTCGTTCTCGCCGACTCCTTCGCGGCGACCTAGCCGGCCGCTGAGAGTCGGATGCGCAACAGGCGGTGGGGTGGGATATCTCTCTCCACGGGGCCGAGGCGGAGGCAGGTTGCCCCGCCACTCCACGGCCCAGGGTGGCCTTCTGCATCTCGCTCGATGGAGATTCGAGTTCGGCTTCGGCTGGCAGCCGGCTCTTTCTCGCGTCGCGCGCGGGTTTTACCCGTAGTCGGTGTCCGGGACGTCGCGCCGTGATCTCGGCGCGGGGGAGGGCTTTCCACGCGGGCATCGGCTTCGTGCCGCTGCGCGGCTGCATCGATTAGCTGCTGGATGCGTCGGGTCATGTGGGGGAGTTCTTCGGCCCCCAGTCCGTCTAGCTCGTCTACGGCCGCCTGGGCGGCGCGCAGGTTCTCGAGTGGAGTGGCGTAGACTGGGCGGCCGACTCCTAACGTGTCGGCGACGACAGCGCCGCGCTGTCTGACAGCGCCGGCCTGGCTAGGCCCGCCTGGGGGCGGCGTGCCAAAGGCGGCGCGGTCGGCTTCGCGTCGGTGGGCCTCAGCGAGGCGTCTCATGGAAACCAACTTCCGGCTCTCCGCGAGGAGGGCGAGGCGGCGAGCCTCCAGTGCTTCAGCGTCGGCATCGGCCGGGGGGAGGATGGACAAGTCGTGGATCGCCGTGTGCGGGGCGTC
This sequence comes from Triticum dicoccoides, assembly GCF_002162155.2. Lineage (NCBI taxonomy): Eukaryota > Viridiplantae > Streptophyta > Magnoliopsida > Poales > Poaceae > Triticum > Triticum dicoccoides. Next base: position 485,297,865 of record NC_041384.1, on the reverse strand, counting down.
GCGGGCGCTCTCGTCAGAAGCGCCGCAGTTGCCGATGACCATCACCTCGGTGGTGACAGCGTTGCCGCCATCGGCCCGGGGAAGCGGGTCGTTGTAGATCATGACGTCGGTGGGGAAAGTGTCGAGTGAGGCCGTGTCGGAGTCGACAGGCATCGGGTCGGTGGAGCCAACCGACTCCAAGTCCACAGCAGGCTCGTCGGAGACGTGGAGCTGGCCGAGGAGGTTGACGAGGTGGTCGGTGCCCGCGTCGGAGGCGAGCTCGTCGGAGATGAGGGTCTAGTCAAGGAGATCGGCGAGGCCGCTCGCTGCGCAGACGTTGGTGACGCCTTGTAGCGCGTCGTGGCAAGCGCCGTCGGGCGTGCCGGGCTGGCTACGCTCGCGGGGGAGGAAGAGGGTTCCCGTCCAGAACAGGTCTCCGGACGACGGTGCACCTGGCCCCATGGTGGGCGCCAAATGTCGGGTGGTAGGTGCGACATATGCCAACGGGTGGCTTATCATTGTGGGAGCCAATAAGACGTCGCCGGTGCCTGGAAGCGGGATGATGCGAAGACATGCACGCCGGCGAATCTTACCCAGCTTCGGGGCTCTTCGTGGAGATAACACCCCTACTGCTGCTCTGCGGGGTCTTCGCATGACCACTAGATGAACAAGTAGCTACACGATGCTCCGTGAGCTGTTTGGAGAGAGGAGGAAGAAGGGCACTGCTCGCTCTCTTCTCCTCCCTATGCGGTGTCTAAAACTAGCAGGGATCAACCCTTTGCATGGGTGTCCCAGGGGGTTTATATAGACCTACCCCCCGGGGATACAATGGTAATCCGGCTGGGCGTGGGGCCCAGCCGTCTGTGTCTACACTCGTCGGCTTCTGCGCCGGCTGCTGGGTCCCGCCGGCTGCCGGCTCCTTAGTCGACAGGCTGGCCCCATTGTCCAGGGCCTTGTCGGCGGCTGGTTACTGTTGCTCAATCCTGGTGACAAGGGCTTCGCCGAGGTGGGCGTGGCTATAGTGCCGCCGTCCGGCAGGTGATCGCTGTAGCCTCACCGCGTCTTGTCTCCTTCGAGGGAGGTGGCAAGCCGGCTGTGGGGAGCCGGCTCTGTCTTGGGCCGACTGGGGGAGGCTTGGCTGCCTTCGGGTGTCTCTCTGCCCGAAGGGGCCCACCGCCCATGGGCCACGCTGGCAGCCCGTCGTGGATGACATCAGGGTCAATGTGGCAACAGTGCCGCGCCGGATGGGTCATGGCCACCCGTACGGTGCACTATGCTAGGCGTGCTCCGGGATTCGGGGGTGGCAGGCTTTACTGTAGCCACGCCCCGTCACATCACCATTATGTGGATGCAGACTTCGAGGGTACGATCTTGACCGCTTTGTGGGAGCCGGCTTCTTGGAGTCGGCCTTCTTGTGGCCGGCTTCTCGGAGCCGGCCCTCCCGCGGCTTTCTTCATGAGGGCTAAAGTCGGGTTGCCTTCCGATAGCCGGCCTGGGAGACAACCGGCAAGGGGAAGGCGGCCCCATGTCTTGGATTCTTGAGGGCCGGATCGGCTCGTAATTTTTTCAGAAGGGCCAGGGGGAGCCGGCTAGGCTACCCATGGTTTTTTACTCCGACACCGGCCGTCCAAACAGGGCATTGATACGGGCCCTTGATTTTCACCACTTCAAAAGTCAATGTCTCTGATCTTGAATCATGATCATCTCCAAAGGCAACCTCTAGAGCTATCTTACCAACTGGGTACGCCAATTTACCAGGCACCACACCATGAAAAACGGTGTTCGACAGTTTAAGATTTTTATCTGTCAACCCCATGCGACGGAAGGTTTCATAATAAAGGATATTGATACTGCTCCCTCCATCCATGAGTACCTTTGTGAACCTATACCCCCCCAACCCAAGGTGCCACCACTAATGCCAGATGACCCGGATTATCAACCCGGGGTGGATGATCCTCTCGACTCCACAAAATGGGTTGTTCAGACCAGCGCAAATAACGGGGCACTGCCAGTTCAACAGAGTTTACTGCCCTTTTATGAAGCTTATGGTCGCGCTTACATAAGCTAGTGGTGAAGACATGGTATTGCCCACTATTCAACTGCTTCGGATTACTCTGATAACCCGATTATTGCTGCTGCTGACTCCCCTGATGATTATAAACGCCCTGGTTGCCCTAACTGCCTTGATTTCCATGTCTGATTTGGTTGCCTTGAAATCCTGAACCGGAGCTGCCTCCACCATAACCCAGCCCATGAGAACCGCCTCCTGAACCGCCGGGCGGTCCATGGTCTTATTGGGAAAGATTCGAATTTTTGAACTCCTGCATAATAAAGTAGTCCTTCCAAAGGTGCGTAGCTGGCCTTTCTCGCAACCCGTGCTTTGGGCAAGGCTGGTTTAACAGGCGCTCAAGATTGGGACCTGATCCTCCACTCCGCGAGGGCGGTTTACCATTACGGCGCTGACCATTATCCTGCGTGTTGGTGTTCGCCACAAAATCCAAACTGTTATCCGCCTTGCGCTTACCGTTGTTCCTATGACCCGCCGGGTTATGCTGCTGCCCCTTGGTACTGCCATCCTTCTTTCCCCTCCTTGGCTTTTCATCATCAGACTTAGGGTCCTTGGTACTATCCGAGTCGGCATACTTAACCAGAGCTGCCATAAGTGCAGTGACGCTTGAGTCTTCCCAACTTCAGCTTTAAAGGCATAAACTGGCAATTGCCTTCCAATGTTAAGACTGCCGTATCAGCATTGATGCGGTCAGATGAATGCAGAACAGCTGAGACTCGCTTCACCCAATGGGTTGTAGACTCCCATTCCTCTTGAACACAGGCGGCTAGGTCCACAATTGACATGGGCTTCTTGCACATATCTTTGAAATTCTGGATAAACCAGCTTTTTAACTCAGCCCATGACCCAACGGAGTTAGCTGGTAAACTTTTCAGCCAGGTACGAGCTGTACCTTCCAGCATCATGGTGAAGTACTTAGCATATGCCGCATCATCCATGTCCAGCATCTCCATCGCCATCTCATAGCTCTCGACCCATGATTCGGGGGGTAAATCGGTAGTGTAATTGGGCACCTTACGAGGACCCTTGAAATCCTTGGGCAGCCGCACGTTATGTAAGGCCGGGGTGAGACATGGCACCCGCAAAGAACTGGAGACCACACCTGGTTCCACTGAAGTGGTTGGACGAACCGGAGTAAGATGACGGGCCGCGTATTACGCTGCTAACTCGGCTTCTCGACGTGCTCTACCATGATCCACCAAATCCTGGGCATTAGCACCGCGGCCCGCCGGGTTATGCCCTCACGGCGGGTAACGGTTTCGCGCACTGCTTGACACAGCCGGCTCATCAATATGCCTGTTGTAGCTCCGACTTGGGCGGGGGGGTGGAATGAATCCTCTCGCGACTATACGAATAAGCCTGATGTTGGGTTAAAGCTGTCTAAAGGAGCTCTCTAGCCCATCGTGTTTCAACTGCTACTGGAGACTCGCCTTCGATCGGGAGAGCTGCCAATCGTGAAGCGACGGCAATGATGTTATCCAACGGGTTAGAGTAATGACCCGGAGGCGTTGAGACGTGTTGTGACAGGACATTGTTCTGACGAGGCGGATCCATCATGCGTGGCTGAACTGGCGCCCCCATTCTAGGTGCCTCCACCCGGTTTACCACTTGCTGGTTAATGGTTCCTTCCCCTAGCGTGTTGAAGAGATTCCTTGGCTCGTAAATCGGAGGCGGGTGAGACCGGTACCATCTCCTCATGACATCATTTGATGCGCTCTGATCTAGCATAAGCTGGTAAGCCTGTGCCTCTAACTCGGCCCGCTCTGTGGCCATCCTGGTGTTCTCTGCTGCCAGATCTACCTTAGCTTGAGCTATCTGATCCTTCACCTTTGCAATTTCTGTGTTATGCTGATCCTGATCTGCCGGATTAACCTCAGCTGCCAGCAATGTTGCCAAAGTGTCGAATAAATCAGACAAAACCTGAACCGGCGGTGGCGCAGGGCCTCCTTCCCTAGCTGGTGTTGCAACTACTGAACCGGAAACCATTGCTGCTGCGGTAGAGGAATGTTGCACCGACTTTGTACCAGCCATGAAAATCGCAACTCGGCTCGGCGGATCAAAGGGGTCCGGAATACTGTCACCATCGGAACCGCCACCCATCCGGCCATCGTGCAGCTGATACAGTGACTCGGTCTCTCTAGTTGATGACTCGTCATCAGAGTAAACAATGGTTTCGCCACCAGATACCGATCTATCCTCAGATTCCGCTCCGTGGATGACTCCCACGAAGGCACGCTTTATGGCAGGCTAAGCCCGGACAGCTCTTGGACGTTGAGCCGTCTCGATGATGTCGTTGCAGATGTCCGGCTCAGGGCCCGCTTCGCCGATCTTGCCAATGAAGACGTGTATTCCGCCAAAGGGGACCCGGTACCCGTACTCAATCGAGCTGGCCTCGGGACCCCAGCCTGCGTCGTCGATGTAGAGCTTGCCGCAATGACTCTTGGTCATCCGGTCCACAGCGTATCCCTTGAGTCCTTCAAAGCTGCCCTCTAAGAACTCAAAACCATCGTGTGATAGCCCCACGGTGGGTGCCAACTGTCGTGGGTTTGTCACAGCAGTTGTCCTAGTGTAAGGCCTTGGTCGTGGAGCCATCGCAACGTAGTAGCTTAGAGGGGCTAAAGCGGAACAAGGGGCGCAAGGAATTATACTGGTTCGGCCCCTTACGGTGAAGGTAAAAGCCTACTCTAGTTGTGATGGAATTGCTAGGGTTTCGATGACCAGGGAGCGAATCCTCTTTTCCTGGCTCTCGAGTTGTTGTTGTCTGTCCCTAAACCGCCGCCGGGTCGTCCCTTTAGAGCATTACTAGTAGAACCCTCAAATCCTTAAAGCAGTTTTAAGGGTTGAGAAGTGCCACCTTTTGACACTTTTAAGGGTTGAAAAACAAGGGCAAATACTAGAACCCTCAAACCCAACCCTTAAACTGCTTTAAGGATTGGATTTGAGGGTTCTAGTCTTTGCCTCAACCCCAACCTTTAAATCTATCATTTCATATATCACACATTTCATCATATGACATATCACAAATTCCATCACATTTGACATAAAACAATAATCATTCTAATTATTATTACAACACCGAATAAAACAATAATCATTCAAATTATTACAACAATGTTTGAGCAAATTACACTAATTGTTCGAATCAAATAGGGCATAGAAAAGTAAAACAAAGATACATCATGGGCCAATGCGCCGCCCATCCAACTGCCAGTGGTGCTCTACTAGATCATCCCAGAACCGACCATGAGTGGTTGCATCCTCAATCTCACGATGTGCTTGAAGAAAAGCGTGTATGCGAGAAGGGTTTCTTTCCGGTTGCACATGGGTACCAACATTGTCATAGAAACAAGGGAGGTTTAACCCTCTCTCATCCTCTAGGATCATGTTGTGTAGAATCACACAACATTTCATGATGTTCACCAAGGTTTTTTTGTCCCAAAACCGAGCTGGACCATGAACTATGGCAAACCTTGCTTGCAAAACACCGAAAGCTCTCTCAATATCCTTGCAGGCTGCCTCTTTTGCCTTGGTGAAATGAGCCTCTTTTCTTGTTAAGGGCACCCCATTTTTCTCCTTGATGGACTTCACAAGAGTTGCCCATTCGGGATAGATGCCATCGGTGAGATAGTATCCCATTGAGTACTCATTGTCCATGATTTTGTAGTTGCAAGCTGGAGCATCCCCAGAAATTAATCTTTTGAACAAAGGAGATCTATTGAGGATATTGATATCATTGAGTGTTCCCGGCAACCCAAAGAATGCATGCCAAATCCATGTGTCCTGAGATGCTACGGCCTCAAGCACAATGGTAGCATCACAGCTTTTACCGCAATACATTCTGTGCCATGCCTTTGGCAATTTTTCCACCTCCAATGCATGCAATCAAGACTACCTAGCATCCCCGACCATCCCCTTTTTTCATTCATTTCCATTAATCTCTTTGTATCTTCCTCGTTTGGTGCCCGAAGATACTTCTCACCGTACAACCGGATGACCAACTTGGCAAACCTACGGACTGACTCCATGGTTGTATCTTGCCCAATGCGAAGATACTCGTCGGTATAATCCGCGGGTATGCCATAAGAGAGTACCCGCATTGCCGCCGATATCTTTTGATATGCACTAAACCCCATGATACCGGTGGCGGATCTACGACGATTAAAGTAATAGGAGGCGGCCTCACAATCGGTGAAAATCTTCACAAACAAACTACGCCGCATTCGGTACCTTCTGCGGAAGAGACGAGGAGGGTATGTAGGTACCTCCGCGAAGTAGTCTTCCATCAAATGCTCGTGTCCGAGAGCGCGGTTCCGGTAGATGGTGACTCGCCCCATCTTCGACCCTCTCCTCTGATCCATCAGCTTCACGCGATTTTCAAACGATTGCACGTAAATGAGGAGGCTCATCATCTCGACGTCATCGTCTTGCAACAAATCATCAATGTCGGAATCGTCGGATGTCGACCAATCCGACGAATCGGACATCGAGTCCATGACAATCTCCTCATTGTTCATCTCCATCTGCAAAGGATAGTCACTAATTAGTGCTAAAAATGAAATAATAAAGAACATGAAACAAAATGAAAAAAAGCACATACCTCACCTCGGAGGAGGAGGCGTCGGCGGCCGGCGGGAG
>NC_041384.1:485189937-485291084 GCF_002162155.2 Triticum dicoccoides | reverse complement strand
GGGAGGGGAGGCAGGAGGGCAGCCGGGCCGCGGAGGCGCAGGGGAGGCGGGAGGGGAATCCGGGGAGGGGAGGAGGAGGCACGACCGGGGCGGGGAGGCGGAGGGGCGGCCGGGGATAGAGCGTCGGGGCGCAGCGGGAGGGCGGTCGGGCAGGGAGGCCCGAGGCCGGCGGCGGCCGGATCCGGGGAGGGGGAGCTGAAAACTCCCTCCCGCGTGTCGTTGGCGAGGGAACCGGTCGGGGAGGGGTTGGGCTGGCCAACTCCTGTTTCTACAGGCTGGGAAGGAGAATAGGGGTTGAGCCCCTAAAATTTGTTGAGGGTTTAAGGGTTAAGGGGTTCTATTCTTTGGGAATTTTTCGTCTCAACCCTAAAAAAGCGGTTATTTTTGAGGGTTTGAGGGTTTAGGGGTACTACTAGAAATGCTCTTATATACACAAGTTGACGCCCGACGGTTCACAGAATCCTGGCCGGCTCATAAACGTGTCCGGCTCGGTTTCTACCCTTTCCTATCTTACAATACAAGTTACATATCATATGGCGGTTTATGTCTACGGGCCCTAATCCGCCGTTGGGCCTTGGGACTTTATGTCAAATCTGCTCCATAAAGCGTCATATCCCTTTGTCTTCATGGGCTTCCATATGATAACTTGTTATGGGTATAACCCGGCCCCTCCTGGCTGGTTTATACTCAGTAGTAAGATCCCCAACACCATCCGAGATGGTGTCTAGATTGGATCTGGTGGTTCTAGACTCTGTGGCGGCTGGATGAATATTTCGTTGACTCCCCTAGGGTTTTGGGAATATTTTTGTATTTATAGAGCAAAGAGGCGGTCCGGGGGGCACCTGAGGTGGGCACAACCCACTAGGGCGCGCTTTGGCCTCCTGGTGCGCCCTGGTGGGTTGTGGCCCCCTTGGGGCACCCCCAGGCGCAGCTAGGGCCCGTTGTGTTCCTTTTGTCCCATAAAAATTCTCTGTGAAGTTTCGTGGCATTTGGACTCCGTTTGATATTGATTTTGTGCGATGTAAAACATATGGAAAAAACAGCAATTGGCACTTGGCACTATGTCAATAGGTTAGTACCAAAAATGATATAAAATGATTATAAAACATCCAAGATTGATAATATAACAGCATGGAACAATCAAAAATTATATATACGTTGGAGATGTATCAACATCCCCAAGCTTAACTCCTACTCGTCCTCGAGTAGGGAAGTGATAAAAACAAAAAATTTGATGTGGAATGCTGCCTAACATGTCATATCATTTTTTTTCTTTATAGTATGGACATTTGGACTTTTATATTGTTCAAAGTAATAGTCTAGTTTTGACATGATAATTTAAATACTCAAGCATATCAACAAGCAACCATGTCTTTCAAAATATCAACGCTAAAATTAGTTATCCCTAACCCATCATGCTCAACCATTGATCCATTCATGAAACACTCTCGCATATTAGCTACACCCAATACTCAAGTACGATCATATTGCCTCCTAGTTGGTGCTTTTATAAGAGAAGATGGAGACTCAAATTCAAAAATAAAAATTGCATAAAGTAAAATAAAGGCCCTTCGCAGAGAGAAGTAGGGATTTGTAGAGGTGCCAGAGCACAAAGCGAAAAACTTAGAGATAAAAACATTTTGGGAGGTGTATCCATCCCACCAACGAAAACGACTTAGAGTTCCCAATACTTTCCATGCTTAGATATATCATAGGCGGTTCCCAAACAGAAAATAAAGTTTATTCCTTTTTCCACCATACTTTCACTTTCCATGGCTAGTCGTATCCACGGTTGCCCTCCATACCAACACTTTCCAAGGAATTTATTATTTGACAACATCAAGTAAATTCATTTTTTTCATTTCGGGACTGGGCATCCCTAATACCTTTGCCTTACTCTCGTGCAATGACAAGTGAATAAACACTCATCTTAAGAATAACACATCTGGCATGGAAAATATTAGCCACCCCTCACCGCTCCGCGAGCGAAACAAACACACAAAAGAGAAGTTTATTTTTTAAAATTAGAGATGGCACATGCAATTTTTCTTAGAACGGCAAAAGAATACCGCATATAGGTAGATATAGTGGACTCATGTGGCAAAACTGGGTTAAATGTTTTTGGAGGCACAAGTAGTGATCATACTTAATGCAAAATGAAGGCTAGCAAAAGATTGAGAAGCGACCAACCAAGAAACAAATAATCTCATAAGCGAGCATTAAGCATAAACTAACACCGAATAATGCACCATAAATAGGATATAATTTCATTGCATAATTATTGACTTTCATGCTTGCATAGGGAATCACAAACCTTAACAACAATATTCTTATTAAAGCACAATTACTCATCAGGATGACTCACATATCACATCATAATATCTCAAAACTATTACTAAGAATCAAGTTTATTTTGTCCAATGATCTTCATGAAAGTTTTTATTATGTCCTTCTTGGATATCTATCACTTTGGGACTAATTTTCATGTGTTTCTTTTGACAAGCTCAAACAAATATAAGTGACGATCATGAGCTTAATTTTTCTTTCTCTTAGATTAATTTAAGTGAAGCAAGAGAGAATTTCTTGAAAATTTTACTAACTCTCAAATAAATCTAAGTGAAGCAAGAGAGCATTTCTTCAAAAATACTAAGCACACCGTGCTCAAAAAGATGTAAGTGAAGCACTAGAGCAAGTCCATAGCTCATAAAAAATTTAAGTGAAGCTTAGAATGCAATTCTAACAAGTCATGACATAAGTTTGGCTCTCTCAAATAGGTGTGTCCAGCAAGGAATCAAGACTTAAAACACAAAATAAAACAAGCAAAGACTCATATCATACACGACGCTCCAAGCAAAACACATAGTATGTGACGAATAAAAATATAGCTTCGAGTAAAATATCGATGGTCGTTAGTTGGTTGCTCATTTTTAGATAATAGCTTGGGATGTCGGGGCATCCCCAAGCTTAGGCTCTTCTACTCCTTATTCCTTCATCCATCGTAAGATAACCCAAAACTTGAAAACTTCAATCACACAAAACTCAACAAAACCTTCGTGAGATCTGTTAGTATAAGAATAATAAATCACTACTGTAAGTGATGTTTCAAACCAATTAATATTTTGTTCTTGCATTATATCTACTGTATTCCAACTTTTCTATGGCAATAACTCATCAAAGAAAACCATAGAGCCATCAAAATAAGCACACAACACAAAGAAAACCGAATCTGTCAAAACAGAGCAGTCTGTAGCAATCTGACTATTTCGAATACTTCTATAACTCCAACAATTCTGAAGAATTAGGATGACTTGAGCAATTTGTAAATTGATCTACTTCAAGTGGAATGGGTATTTTATCGCTCTCTGGTAAAAAATGATAATTATTTTCATGAGCGCAAAAGTTTCTGTTTTTTAGCAAGATCAAACAACTATCACCCAAGAAGATCCTAAAGGCTTTACTTGGCACAAACACTAATTAAAGCATAAAAACACAATCATAACAGTATCATAATTGTTCTAACACTCAAAAATAGGAAGAAAAAAGCAAAAATTAATTTTATTCATTGGGTTGCCTCCCAATAAACGCTATAGTTTTACGCCCTTAGCTAGGCATAAAGCAAGGATCTAAGTTTTGTCATCTTTGGTTCGAGATCCATAAGATGCCCTCATGATTGATTCATATGGTAGCCTAATTCTTGTTCTAGGAAAGTGTTCCATACCCTTCCTCAAAGGAAATTGGAACTAAATATTGCCTTCGTTCATATCAATCACGGCACCAATAGTGTGTAAAAACGGTCTACCAAGAATAATTGGACAAGACGGATTGCAATCAATATCAAGAACAATAAAATATATGGGCACATAATTCCTATTTGCAATAATAAGAACATCATTAATTCTTCCCATAGGCTTTTTAATAGTAGAATCCGCCAAGTGCAAATTTAAAGAACATTCTTCAAGATCGGTAAGACCAAGCACATCACATAAAGATTTCGAAATAGTAGAAATACTACCACCCAAGTCACACAAAGAAAAACACTCATAATTTTTAATATTGACTTTGATAGTAGGTTCCCATTAATCATGCAATTTTCTAGGAATTGAAACTTCTAATTCCAACTTTTATGCTAAAGCTTTCATCATAGCATCAACAATATGTTTAGTAAAAGCTTTATTTTGTTCATAAGCATGGGGTGAATTTATCATGGATTGAAACAAATAAATACAATCAATCAAAGAGCAACTATCATAATTAAAGTCTTTGTAATCCAAAAGAGTGGACACATCACTAGCTAAAGTTTTGACCTCTTAAAACCCACTTTTATCAATTTTCTAAACAAGATTTTCACTCTCCGAATCATTGGGACACCTTCTAACTAAAGTTGACTCTTCTGTAGTCCCTTTTTCATCAATATTAACTTTACTAAACAAGGAATCAATAGAAGAAACACCAATCATTTTAAGATCTTCATCACTTTTGTGAAAGAAATCACTAGAAAACACTTTTTGTAAATAGCTCTAAGCATAGTGATTATTTTCTTAATTTCATCCATATAAACATAAAGACCTTTAATTTATTCATAAACTTTAGGCACAAAATTTTTCATCTTGAGATTTTCCACATCATCAGCAATTCTATCAACACTTCTGGACAAATCATCAATATTACTCAACTTTTCTTCTATGGAAGTGTTGAATACTTTTTGTGTATTGATAAATTCTTTAATATTGTTCTCAAGATCAGAGGTGTTCCTATTATTATTATAAGATTGATTTCCATAGGAATTACCATAATTATTAGAGGAATTACTAGGAAAAGGCCTAGGATTAAAATTACCTCTATAAGCATTGTTGTTGAAATTATTTCGAGAGATAAAATTCACATCTATGGCATCACTATTTTGCTCAATCAAAGTAGACAAAGGCATATCACTAAGATCAGTAGGAGCACTTCTAATAGCAAGCAATTTCACAAGAGCATCAACTTTTCCACTCAAAGAATAAATTTCTTCAACTGAATTAACTTTTTTACTAGGAGGAGCTCTTTCATTATGCCGTTGCGAATAATTTGCCATAATATTATCAAGAAATTTGGTGGCTTCACCCAAAGTAATTTCCATAAAAGTACCACCCGCGGAGGAATCTAAAAGATTACGAGAAACAAAATTCAAACCCGCATAAATTTTTTTGTATGATCATCCAAAGATTTGACCCATGAGTTGGGCAATTCCTTAGCATCATTTTCATCCTTTCCAAAGATTGTGCAACATGCTCATGTTCAAGTTGCTTGAAATTCATGATCTGGGTTCTAAGGGAAATATTTTTTGTGGGCAGAAAATATTTAGTGATAAAAGCATCTTTGCACTTATTCCAAGAATCGATACTATTACGAGGCAAAGAAGAGAACCAATTTTTTATAGAATCATGCAAAGAAAACGGAAATAATTTCATCATGACCACATCATTGTCCACATCTTTTTTCCTTTGAATATTGCATAATTCCATGAAGGTATTAAGATGGGACGCGGCATGCTCATTAGGAGTACCAGAAATTTGGTCTTCATAACAAGATTCAGCAAAGCACTATTAATATCACAAGTCTCCGCATTAGTGGCGGGAGGAGCAAGTGGAGTGCCAATAAAATCATTGTTGTTGGTATTTGAGAAGTCACATAATTTGGTGTTCTCTTGAGTCATGATGACCACACAACAAGATTGCACTCAAAAACAGATCCGGTAAGAAAACGGCAAACAGAAAAAGAGAGGCGAATAATACGACAAATTCTTCTGAAGTGGGGGAGAGGAAAACGATAGGCAAATGGCAAATAATGTAAATTGCAAGGAGATGAGATTTATGATTAGGAACCTGGTGTATGTTGAAGATCCTCCCGGGCAACGGCGCCAGAAATTCCTTTTGATGTCGCTTGAAGCTATGTCGGTATTTCCCCAAAGAGGAAGGGATGATGCAGTACCACGGCGGTAGGTATTTCCCTCAGATATGAAACCAAGTTTATCGAACCAGTAGGAGAACCAAGCAACACAACATAAATAGCACCTGTGCACAGATAACAAATCCTCGCAACCCGACATGTTAAAGGGGTTGTCAATCCCTTTCGGGTAACGGTGCCAGAAATTGTGCATGACGGGAGAAAGTTGTAATAGATTGAATAAATAGATCGCAAATAAAATAAAGTGCAGCAAAGTATTTTGGGTTTTTTGGATTAATAGATCTGAAAATAAAAGCAAATAAAAGTAGATCGCAAAGGCAAATAATATGAGAAAGAGACCCGGGGGCCGTAGATTTCACTAGTGGCTTCTCTCGAGAAAAATAGCAAAGTTGGGTGAACAAATTGCTGTTGGGCAATTGATAGAACTTGAAATACTCATGACGATATCCAGGCAATGAACATTATATAGGCATCACGTCCAAGATTAGTAGACCGACTCCTGCCTGCATCTACTACTATCACTCCACACATCGACCGATATCCAGCATGCATCTAGTGTATTAAGTTCATAGAGAAATGGAGTAATGCAATAAGAACGGTGACATGATGTAGACAAGATCTATATATGTAGAGATAGACCCCATCATTTTATCCTTAGTAGCAATGATACATACGTGTCGGTTCCCCTTCTGTCACTGGGACCAAGCACCGTAAGATCGAACCCACTACAAAGCACCTCTTCCCATTGCAAGATAAATAGATCAAGTTGGCCAAACAAAACCGAAATATTGGAGAAGAAATACGTGGCTATAAGCAATCATGCATAAAAGAGATCAAAGAAACTCAAATACTTTCATGGATATAAAAAGATAGATTTGATCATAAACTCAAAGTTCATGGATCCCAACAAACACACCGCAAAAGAGTTACATCATATGGATCTCCAAGAGACCATTGTATAGAGAATCAAGAGAGAGAGAGAGAGATGAAGCCATCTAGCTACTAATTACAGACCCGAAGGTCTACAAAGAACTACTCATCATCATCGAGGAGAGGTACCAATGGAGGTGGTGAACCCCATCCGAGATAGTGTCTAGATTGGATCTGGTGGTTCTGGACTCTGCGGTGGCTGGATGAATATTTCGTCGACCCCCTAGGGTTTTGGGAATATTTGGGTATTTATAGAGCAAAGAGGCGGTTCGGGGGGGCACCCGAGGCGCCCTGGTGGGTTGTGCCCCCCTCGGGGCACCCCCGAGGCGCAGCCAGGGCCCGTTGTGTTCCTTTTGGCCCATAAAAATTCTTTGTAAAGTTTCGTGGCTTTTGGACTCCGTTTGATATTGATTTTCTGCGATGTAAAAACATGGAAAACAGCAACTGGCACTTGGCACTATGACAATAGGTTAGTACCAAAAAATGATATAAAATGACTATAAAATGATTATAAAACATCCAAGATTGATAATATAACATCATGGAACAATAAAAAATTATAGATACGTTGGAGACGTATCATGCACCGTTGCGACAGTTTGTCGTGCCGAGACACCACGTGATGATCGGGTGTGATAAGCTCTACGTTCACATACAATAGGTGCAAGATAGTTTTGCACACGCGGAATACTCAGGTTAAACTTGACGAGCCTAGCATATGCAGATATGGCCACGGAACACTGAGACCAAAAGGTTGAACGTGAATCATATAGTAGATATGATCAACGTAGAGATGTTCACCATTGAGAACTACTCCATCTCACGTGATGATCGGACATGGTTTAGTTGATATGGATCACGTGATCATTTAGATGACTAGAGGGATGTCTATCTAAGTGGGAGTTCTTAAGTAATATGATTAATTGAACTATAATTTATCATGAACTTAGTCCTGATAGTATTTGCAAATTATGTTGTAGATCAATAGCTCGAGTTATAGCTCCCTGTTTATTTTTGATATGTTCCTAGAGAAAAATAAGTTGAAAGATGATAGTAGCAATGATGCGGACTGGATCCGTGATCTGAGGATTATCCTCGTTGTTGCACAGAAGAATTATGTCCTTGATGCAACGCTAGGTGACGGACCTTTTGTAGGAGCAGATGCAAACATTATGAACGTTTGGCAAGCTTGGTATGATGACTACTTGATAGTTTAGTGCGACATACTTTACGGCTTAGAACTGGGACTTCAAAACATTTTGAACACCACGGAGCATATAAGATGTTCCACGAGCTGAAATTGGTATTTCAGACTCATGCCCAAGTCGAGAGGTATGAGACCTCTGACAAGTACTTTGCCTACAAGATGGAGGAGTATAGCTCAACTAGTGAGCATGTGCTCAGAATGTCTGAGTAGTATAATCGCTTGAAACAAATAGGAGTTAATCTTCCAGATAAGATAGTGATTGACAGAGTTCTCTAGTCACTATCACCAAGTTACTGGAACTTCGTGATGAACTATAATATGCAAGGGATGGAAAAGACAATTCCCGAGCTCTTCACAATGCTAAAGGTTGTGGAGGTAGAAATCAAAAAGGAGCATCAAGTGTTGATGGTTAACAAGACCACTAGTTTCAAGAAAAAGGGCAAAGGGAAGAAGGGGAACTTCAAGAAGATTAGCAAGCAAGTTGCTACTCCCGGGAAGAAGCCCAAGTCTAGACCTAAGCCTGACACTGAGTGCTTCTACTGCAAAGGGACTGGTCAATGGAAGCGGAATTGCCCCAAGTATTTGGCGGATAAGAAGGATGGCAAAGTGAAAGGTATATTTGGTATACATGTTATTAATGTGTACTTTACTAGTTTTCATAGTAACCCCAGGGTATTTGATACCGGTTCAGTTGCTAAGATTAGTAATTCGAAACTGGAGTTACAAAATGAACAGAGACTAGTTGAGGGCGAGGCAACGATGTGTGTGTTGGAAGTGATTCCAAGGTTGATAAGTGTTGAACCTAAATAAATGTTATTTGGTGTTTGCGTTGAGCTTGAATATGATTGGATCATGGTTATTGCAATATGGTTATTCATTTAAATCAGAGAATAATTATTATTTTGTTTACATGAATAAAACCTTCAATGGTCCTACACCCAATGTGAATGGTTTGTTGAATCTCGATCGTGGTTATACACATATTCATAATATTGATGCCAAAAGATGCAAATTTGATAATCATAGTGCAACATATTTGTGGCACTGTCGTTTAGGTCATATTGGTGTAAAGCGCATGAAGAAACTCCATGCGGATGGACTTTTGGATTCACTTGACTATGAATCATTTGATGCTTGCGAACCATGCCTCATGGGCAAGATGACTAAGACTCCGTTCTCCGGAATAATGGAGCGAACCACTGACTTATTGGAAATAATACGTACTGATGTATGCAGTCTGATGAGTGTTGAGTCTCGTGGCGGGTATCGTTATTTTCTAACCTTCAAAGTTGATTTGAGCAGATATAGGTATATCTACTTAATGAAACACAAGTCTGAATCATTTTGAAAAGTTCAAAGTATTTTAGAGTGAAGTGGGGAACCAGCGTAACAAGAAAATAAAGTTTCTGCAATCTGATCGTAGAGGCGAATATTTGAGTTATGAGTTTTGGCCTTCATTTAAAACAATGTGAATAGTTTCACAACTCACGCCACCTGGAACACCACATCGTAATGGTGTGTCCGAACGTCGTAACCGTACTTTATTAGATATAGTGCGATCTATGATGTCTCTTACCGATTTACCGCTATCGTTTTGGGGGTTATGCATTAGAGACAACTACATTCACGTTAAATAGGGCACCATCTAAATCTGTTGAGACGACACCATATAAACTATGGTTTGGCAAGAAACCAAAGATGTCGTTTCTTAAAGTTTGGGGTTGCGATGCTTATGTGAAAAGGTTTCAAACCGATAAGCTCGAACCCAAATCGGAGAAGTGTGTCTTCATAGGATACCCAAAAGAAATTGTTGGGTACACCTTCTATCACAGATCCGAAGGCAAGATATTTGTTGCTAAGAATGGATCCTTTCTAGAGAAGGAGTTTCTCTTGAAAGAAGTGAGTGGGAGGAAAGTAGAACTTGATCAGGTAATTGTACCTTCTCCTGAATTGGAAAGTAGTTCATCACAGAAATCTGTTCCAGTGATTCCTACACCAATTAGTGAGGAAGCTAATGATGATGATCATGAAACTTCAGATCAAGTTACTACCAAACCTCGTAGGTCAACCAGAGTACGGTCCGCACCAGAGTGGTACCGTAATCCTGTCCTGGAAGTCATGTTACTAGACCATGATGAACCTAAGAACTATGAGGAAGCGATGATGAGCCCAGATTCTGCAAAATGGCTTGAGGCCATGAAATCTGAGATGGGATCCATGTATGAGAACAAAGTATGGACTTTGATTGACTTGCCCCGATGATCGGTGAGCCATTGGGAATAAATGGATCTTGAAGAGGAAGACGGACGCTGATAGTAGTGTTACTATCTACAAAGCTCGAATTGTGGCAAAAGGTCTTCGACAAGTTCAAGGTGTTGACTACGATGAGATTTTCTCACTCGTATCGATGCTTAAAGTCTGTCTGAATCATGTTAGCAATTACCGCATTTTATGAAATCTGGCAAATGGATGTCAAAACTGTATTCCCTAATGGATTTATTAAAGAAGAGTTGTATATTATGCAACCAGAAAGTTTTCTCAATCCTAAAGGTGCTAACAAAGTGTGCAAGCTCCAGCAATCCATCTATGGACTGGTGCAAGCATTTCGGAGTTGGAATATACGCTTTGAT
Source organism: Triticum dicoccoides (assembly GCF_002162155.2). Classification (NCBI taxonomy): domain Eukaryota; kingdom Viridiplantae; phylum Streptophyta; class Magnoliopsida; order Poales; family Poaceae; genus Triticum; species Triticum dicoccoides. The sequence goes on along the minus strand of NC_041384.1, from coordinate 485,280,371 downwards.
GAGTTGATCAAAGCATATAGTTTTATATAGACTTGCGGTGAAGCCTGTATTTACAAGAAAGTGAGTGGGAGCACTACAACCTTTCTGATAGGTATATGTGAATGACATATTGTTGATCAGAAATGATGTAGAATTTTCTGGAAAGCATAAAGGAGTGTTTGAATGGAGTTTTTCAAAGAAAGACCTCGGTGAAGCTACTTACATATTGGGCATCGAGATATATAAAGATAGATCAAGATGCTTGATAAGACTTTCGATGAGTACATACCTTGATAAGATTTTGAAGGAGTTCAAAATGGATCAGTCAAAGAAGGAGTTCTTGCCTGAGTTGTAAGGTATGAAGTTGAGTAAGACTCAAAACCCAACCACGGCAGATGATACAGAGAGAATGAAAGTCATTCCCTATACCTCAGCCATAGGTTCTATAAAGTATGCCATGCTGTATACCAGACCTGTCGTGTAACTTGCGATGAGTTTTGCAAAGGGGTACAATAGTGATCCAAGAGTACACTACTGCAGGATGGTCCAAACGCGACACTACTATCCGAGACCTTTCGACGAAACTGTGTGCGATGCCATAATCACAAATGGTGGTGTAAAAAACCCGTCAAAAAACTTGCAAAACATTTGCGATGACAGATGCATCAAACACGGTTCAGAATTTAGTTGCGTGTGTGATGCAGGGTATACGGTTCAGCTCAATTAACTGTTTGGGATGAGGAGGCACAAAAGAAACGGGCAGCCAGATGAAGGCATGTGCGATATACAGCATACGGTTCACTGGGATGAACTGTGTGTGATTAGGCAACAGAATGGAAACGGTTCAACTGAACAAGATGTGTGTGATACGCGGCAAACAGGTCTATAATCTGAAATGTGTGTGAAGACCAATAATAACACAGACAATTGCTGCTAATAAGTCGTGTGAATTGCTCTGTCTACAGTAGAACAACATGTATATATATATAACTGAAATAAACATCCAATTACATAAGTGACTGTACAGATCATTCGCACACACCTCAATAAACAATTGCATGCATTCTAAAGTAGGAGAAATGATCGTCTAGTCATCTACTTATTGTGACGCTCCCGCCACTGCTATGTGGCTCGATCCCTTGTCTGGGTCAGGAAGAAGACATTTCCTCATGTCAACAATCCTCCTGTACATCTCGTAGCTTGTGTACGCGTCCATGGCCACGTACTTGGCATGTTGTTCATCCAGTCCCTTATGCCACACACTGTGCCAGGCGTTCTTGTCCTTATTGCTCTCTTGCTTCATCTTCGCGTAGTAGGGGTCGGTGATGGCCGAGGTGAGGTCAACCAGGGATTTCAATTTGCTTTTGTCGCTGCCCTAGACCTTGTAGTGGTGCTGGATGTTGACAAGATTCAGGCATTTCAAGTCTGAAACCTTGAGCGCTTTTAGATCGTTGGTGGTGTCCACCGTAGCGAAATTGTAGTCGGAGCTGTTGATAAACCTGGAGAAATGCTCGCAAGGCCTTGTGGCAAGGTAGAAGTGGTAGACGAGGACGTCATGTCGCACGCACAACTGGGCGATGACAACCTTCTGATTGTGCCCGGCACGACCGATGGCGTACTCGAGGTCGAACCGACCACTCGGTACTTGTCCCCGGCAAGGAACTGCTCCATAGTTTGGATGGAGCTCTCCACCGGGACCGGATCGTTCGTGTACACCACCGAGAGGGCCTTCCCCCTCATGTGGGTGTCCACTACGTGATGCATGGTGAACTGCCCGCCTTGCCGTCATCGTCCGCTGGGAGCGCCATTGGAGCCACGGGGAGCGCCATTGGAACCGATGGATGTCCTCTCTGTATGTGTCCTCGTGGGTGTGCTTATTGTGTTGTGTGAGACCAGAGATGAAGGTAAATGGCCGCAAGAATAAAAGGGGGTCGGGCGGCATGGATTCTCGCGGCGTCCGCATGGCAGTTTTTGCAGTGGGTAACTGCATCGTCGCGCCGCGCCCGGTGATACGTCTCCGTCGTATCTACTTTTCCAAACACTTTTGCCCTTGTTTTGGACTCTAACTTGTATGATTTGAATAGAACTAACCCAGACTGACGCTGTTTTCAGCAGAATTGCCATGATGTTGTTTTATGTGCAGAAAACAAATATTCTCGGAATGGCCTGAAACTCCACGGAACATCTTAGAAAAAACAATAAAAAAATCCTCGCCAAATATGAAGACCAGGGGGGCCACACCCTTCTCACGAGGGTGGGGGGAACCCCCGCCTAGGGCGCGCCCCCTACCTCGTGGGCCCCCTGGAGACCCTCCGACACTAACTCCAACTCTATATATTTGCTTTCGGAGAGAAAAAAAATCAGAGAGAAGAAATCATCGCGTTTTACAATACGGAGCCGCCGCCAAGCCCTAAAACCTCTCGGGAGGGCTGATCTGGAGTCCGTTCGGGGCTCCGGAGAGGGGGATTCGTCGCGGTTGTCATCATCAACCATCCTCCATCACCAATTTCATGATGCTCACTGCCGTGCGTGAGTAATTCCATCGTAGGCTTGCTGGACGATGATGGGTTGGATGAGATTTATCATGTAATCGAGTTAGTTTTGTTAGGGTTTGATCCCTAGTATCCATTATGTTCTGAGATTGATGTTGCTATGACTTTGCTATGCCTAATGCTTGTCACTAGGGCCCGAGTGCCATGATTTCAGATCTGAACCTATTATGTTTTCATGAATATATGTGAGTTCTTGATCCTATATTGCAAGTCTATAGTCAACTACTATGTGTTATGATCCGACAACCCCGAAATGACAATAATCCGGACCACTCCCGGTGATGATCATAGTTTGAGGAGTTCATGTATTCACTATGTGCTAATGCTTTGTTCTGGTTCTCTATTAAAAGGAGGCCTTAATATCCCTTAGTTTCCAATAGGACCCCGCTGCCACGGGAGTGTAGGACAAAAGATGTCATGCAAGTTCTTTTCCATAAGCACGTATGACTATATACGGGATACATGCCTACATTACATTGATGAATTGGAGCTAGTTCTGTGTCACCCTATGTTATGACTGTTACATGATGAACCGCATCCGGCATAATTATCCATCACAGATCCGGTGCCTACGAGTTTTCCATATACTGGTTCTCGCTTATTTACTTTCCCGCCGTTACTGTTACAATCACTACAAAATACCAAAAACATTACTTTTGTTGTCTTTACTTTTGTTGCCGCTACCACCACTATCATATTACTTTGCGACTAAACACTTTGCTGCAAATACTAAGTTTCCAGGTGTGGTTGAATTGACAACTCAGCTGCTAATACTTGAGAATATTCTTTGGCTCCCCTTGTGTCGAATCAATAAATTTGGGTTGAATACTCTACCCTCGAAAGCTGTTGCGAACCCCTACACTTGTGGGTTATCAAGAACAATTTCTGGCGCCGTTGCCGGGGAGCATAGCTCTATTCTTTGAGTCACTTGGGATTTATATCTACTTATCATTACGAAGAACTTGAGAGATCCAAAAAACCAAGATCTATCCCCCAACTACGAGGGGAGGTAAGGAACTGTCATCTAGCTCTGCACTTGATTCACCTTCTGTTATGAGTAAGCTAGCGACACCTACACCTGCTTCTGCTATTCGTTCTGATATGTCGCATGTTATTGATGATGCCACTTCTGCTATGCATGATACTTATGATGAAACTGCTTCTATGTCTGGTACTACTGTGCCCCTTGGTGAATTTCTTGATGAACAAATTGCTAGGGCTAGAGAAAAGGAAATTATTGAATCTGAATACGATGATGATAGTGATGATGAAAATATGCCTGTTATTCCTGAGGGCTATATTTTTGATATGGAATCTTCTGACGCTATTTTTGCTTGCAGGGATAGATATGAGCTTAAGAGGTTATTAATTAAATGGAACAAAGAATCACTTAGAGATAAAACGAAACCCGACCCTGCTTTTACTACTTCACCTATATGTGTTCCTGATAAAGATTATGAATTCTCTGTTGATCCTGATATAATTACTTTGGTTGAATCTGATCCGTTTTGTGGCTATGAATCTAAAACTGTTGTGGCACATCTTACTAAGTTAAATGATATAGATGCCCTGTTCACTAATGATGAGAGATCGCGTTACCTCTATATACTCAAAATATTTCCGTTCTCATTAAAGGGTGATGCTAAGATATGGTTTAATTCTCTTGATCCTGGTTGTGTGCGTAGTCCCCAGCATATGATTTATTACTTCTCTACTAAATATTTCCCAGCTCGTAAGAATCAAGCTGCTTTGAGGGAAATATACAACTTTGTGAAAATTAAAGAAGAGAGTCTCCCACAAGCTTGGGGGAGGCTTCTCAAGTTACTTAATGCTTTGCCTGATCATCCTCTTAAGAAACCCGAAATACTTGATATCTTTTATAATGGACTAACTGTTGCTTCCAGAGATTACCTGGATAGTTGTGTTGGTTCTCTTTTCAGGGAAAGAACACCAGATGAAGCTGAAATTCTATTGAATAATATGTTGACAAATGAAAATAATTGGGCACCTCCTGAGTTAGCTCCTGAGCCAGCTCCTGCTCCAATTACTGAGCCTATTCCTAAACCAACTCTGAAGAAGAGAGGTGTTCTATTTCTCAGTCCCGAAGATATGCAAGAGGCAAAGAAATCTATGAAAGAGAAAGGTATTAAAGCTGAAGACGTTAAGAATTTACCTCCTATTGAAGAAATACATGGTCTTAATTCACCGCCTGTTGAAGAAACTTATGATCTCAATTATTTATTTGTTGAAGAACCTCCTGATCTCGATATCCCGACATAGGCAGTAAAGGTAAATTCTCTCTATAGATATGATAAAGCTGAAGTTCCTCCTACTAAAATTGCTAGTCAGTGCTTGGATGAGTTTGATAACTTTATGTTTAAGGAAGACGACTTCACTGCTTATTTTGGTAGACAATTAAAAGAAAATGCTTATATGATTAGACGCTTGGGTGATTATATGGCTAATACTAAAGGTGAACTTAAACTTGTTAGCAAACATGCTTCTATGGTTACCACTCAAGTAGAACAAGTACTTAAGTCTCAAAAAGAAGTGCTTGATGAAATGAATAGTAAGAAAAATGATTATGTTGTTAGAGTGGCTACTAGAACTGGTAGAATGACTCAGGAACCTTTGTATCCTGAAGGCCACCCTAAGAGAATCAAGCAAGATTCTCAGAGAAATAATATTGATGTTCCTAGTTCTTCTAAAAAGAAGAAAAAGAAAAATGATAGAACTGTGCAAACTTCTAGTGAACCTATTGCTGAACCACCTGATAATCCAAATGATATCTCTATGTCTGATGCTGAAACACAATCTGGTAATGAACATGAACCTAATGAAAATATTAACAATGATGTTCATGATGATGCTCAACCTAGTAATAACAATGATGTAGAAATTGAACTTGCTGTTGATCTTGATAACCCACACTCAAAGAATCAATGTTATGATAAAAGAGACTTTGTCGCTAGGAAACATGGTAAAGAAAGGGAACCTTGGGTTCAGAAACCCATGCCTTTTCCTCCCAAACCATCCAAGAAAAATGATGATGATGATTTTGAGCGCTTTGCTGAAATGATTAGGCCTATCTTTTTGCGTATGCGATTAACTGATGTGCTCAAAACAAATCCTTATGCTAAATATATGAAGGATATCATCACTAATAAAAGAAAGATACCGGAAGCTGAGATTTCCACCAAGCTTGCTAATTATACTTTTAAGGGTGGAATATCCAAGAAACTTGGAGATCCCGGAGTACCTACTATACCTTGATCCATTAAAAGAAATTATATTAAAACTGCTTTATGTGATCTTGGAGCCGGTGTTAGTGTTATGCCTCTCTCTTTATACCGTAGACTTGACTTGAATAAGCTGACACCTACTGAAATATCTTTACAAATGGCTGATAAATCAACTGCTATACCTGTCGATATTTGTGAGGATGTGCCTGTTGTGGTTGCAAACATTACTATTTTAACGGACTTTGTTATACTTGATATTCCCGAGGATGATAGTATGTCTATTATTCTTGGAAGACCTTTTCTTAATACTGCAGGGGCTGTTATTGATTGCAACAAAGGCAATGTCACTTTTCATGTTAATGGTAATGAGCATACGGTACACTTTCCGAGGAAACAACCTCAAGTTCATAGCATCAACTCCATTGGAAAAATACCATCGATTATAATTGGAGGTTTTGAATTTCCTCTTCCTACTGTCAAGAAGAAATATGATATACTTATTATAGGGGATGTGCATATCCCCGTTGAGGTAACTTAGTGTTATTCGAAATTTCTCCGGTTTCATGATTATCGGAATGAGTTTGTTAACAAGACTTGATCAACCTTGTTAGTGGATTCTTTTTGATGAGCATGAGATGGATGAAACTAGAAGCACAAACTTCTGTACCCTCTCTATACTTTTTGTTATTTAGTAGAAATAAAGTAAAAATAGTATTTTTCTATCTATTATCTGATTATCCGTGTAATATAAAAATATCCCGAAAATAAAAGTCCTCAGAATGACATGCCAATTTAATATGATTTTTTCGGGAATATTTGAGGATTTACTGTGCAAAAATCATCGCGGGAGGAGCTGCCACCTGGCCATGAGGGTGGTGGGCGCCCCCCCTAGGGCGCGCCCCCTGCCTCGTGGGCCCACGGTGGCCCTCCTCCACTTATCCCAGCACCCATCTTCTTCCTCTGTCTCACACAAACCCGAAAAACCAACTCAAGCACGAGTTCCAGCCACTTTTACTGTGATTTTCGATCTCCTTGCTCAAAGCACCTCTCGCAAAACTGCTTGGGGAGATTGTTCCTTGGTATGTGACTCCTCCATTGGTCCAATTAGTTTTTGTTCTAGTGCTTTATTCTTTGCAAATTTGTGCTGCATAGGTGAGCATGTTCTTGAGCTTGCATGTCAAATTTATATGGTTCCAAGTAGTTCTAATGCTTGATATAGGCTCTAGGCACTTGTAGGAGTAGTTGCTATCAGTTTTACTGAAGTTGGTTTACTTTTGTTTGAAGTTACTAAAAATTTCAGAATTTTTCAGAGATAAACAATATGTTTAGGAAGATGTTCCAAGGTGGTTCCTATAAGAAGCAAGGACCCAGGATTGCTATGCGCGATGCTGACGAGGATCCACCAAGAGACGCTCCAGTACGGCCTTGCGAATGACCGTCGGAAAATTTTATGGACCGTGCAGGAATTAAAGAAGAATTCAAAGCATATTTGTGCAATGCCGGTCTTGAGGATTTTGAGGCTAACAAATGCCCCCAGTATCATGATCTCACAAGTTCATTTGTGAGGAGGTTTGAGTATTCATCTTCGCGTAATTCTCCTTCAGTCATGTTTGATCTCTATGACAAATCTTATACCATGGACTTAGAGGATTTCACTTCTGCTTGCAAACATCCATCATGGAGTAGTGTTAGGGATCCCCCTAAATCTGAATTTAGAAACTTTCTTGCTAGTATAACTGTGGGGAATTCTAGAGATATAACGCAGGCTACCATAGGGAGTATTCACTTTCCTGCTATACATTATTTTGCTCTTTTCATCGGTAGATGCATAAATGCTAAGGATGAAGCATGTCATATGTGTGTCCCTGATCTTAGTATACTGTGTTAGGAGACCAATCTTATCATATGGGAGCCATTGTAGCTCGTAGGTTGCATCATAATAGACATAATAGAGATTTCTTTGGAGGAATTTTTGCAACCCGCTTAGCTCATTTTCTTGAGATAGACATTCATGAGAGTGATACGGAGTTGCCTCCTGCATATTTAGATTATAACTCTATGGCTTCGCACCAGTTTGTTGAGAGGCCTGAATCACCTCTCTTATATCGTTTAATTTTTGATAAACGACGTGTTTTCCGTATTACTCTCCCTGCTCCTGCCTTCTTTGATTCACAGAAAAAAAGAAGATATGTTATTACCAGAGAGGAGGCAGCTCGACTCCACGCTGCAGCTCAGCAGGCGATAACCGATGCACATCAGTATGATCCCAACTATCCTTCCTCATCACAGTACGACCCCAACAACTATTATTATGGATTTCCGCCAGGCCAGCCGTGGCCATAGACCAACTTAGGCCAAAAGCCTAAGCTTGGGGGAGTACGTATTTCTCATCGACATTACATTTATGTTCACACACACTCATTGCTAGATGTCGGTGCTCATACTTTTTCATTGTAATATCCATGCTAGTTTACTTTCTTTTTCCTGCTTTCTTCTTGTGTGTTCGTTAAACCTTAAGAAAAACCCAACAAAATTAGTAGTAGTTTATTTTTCTGTTGTAGTAGTAATAATTAAAAAGAAAACCCAAAAATATTTCCCATTCTTCTTTTGCTTGTTGGGAGCTTTCCCGTGTAAATAGTTTTATTTCTTTTTCTTTGGGGGTCAGTAGGAGAAGACCATAATTAAATTGTTGAAGTGGCTCTTATATGCATCATTGTTGATTTAACCCAGAGCCCATATTGCCTTGTCTTCTCCTGTTTATTGAATGCTCGCAGATTCCAGCTTAGTCCAATGCACGTGCACTCTTATTATTATTCACACCGTTCGGTCGTGCAAGTGAAAGGCAATTATGATGATATATGATGGACTGACTGAGATGAGAAAAGCTGGTATGAACTCGACCTCTTTTGTTTTTGTAAATATGATGAGTCCCTCATTCTTGATTCAGCTTATTATGAATAAACATGTTTGCAATGACAATTGGAGATGATAGTTGCTTGTGCCATGCTTGATTAGCTATGAGTTATAATGGTTTACCTTGCGTGCCAACATGCTATTAAGATGGTTATGATGTGGTATGATGGGGTGGTATTCTCCTTTGAATGATTTAAGTGACTTGACTTGGCACATGTTCACGCATGTAGTTGAAACAAATCAACATAGCCTTCATGATATTTATGTTCATGGTGGATTATATCCTATTCATGCTTGCATCCAATGTTTATTAATTTTAATGCATGTACATGGCTGTTGTCGCTCTCTAGTTGGTCGCTTCCTAGTCTTTTGCTAGCCTTCACCTATACTAAGCGGGAATACTGCTTGTGCATCCAATCCCTTAAACCCCAAAGTTATTCCAGATGAGTCCACTATACCTTCCTATATGCGGTATCTACCTGCCGTTCCAAGTAAATTTGTATGTGCCAAACTCTAAACCTTCAAATAAACATTATGTTTTGTATGCTCGAATAGCTCATGTATCAACCAAGGTTGTCCTTATCTTCCGTGTTAGGCGGGTTATTCTCAAGAGGAGTGGACTCCGCTCCTCACTCACGAGAAAATGGCTGGTCACCGGGATGCACAGTCCCATGCTTTATGCAAACTAAATCAAAATTAATTGCAAACAAAACTCCCCCTGGGACCTGATGTATGTTGGAGGCACTCGTTGTTTCGAGCAAGCCATGGATTGATGTTTGTTGGTGGAGGAGAGTATAAACTTTACCATTCTGTCTGGGAACCGCCTATAATGTGTTTAGCATGGAAGATATCGCCATCTCTTAGTTGCTATGTTGACAATGAAAGTATACCGCTCAAAATACCATTTATCTCTATTTCAAAACCGAGCTCTGGCACCTCTACAAATCCCTGCTTCCCTCTGTGAAGGGCCTATCCATTTACTTTTATGTTGAGTCATCACCCTCTTATTAAAAAGCACTAGCTGGAGAGCATAGCTGTCATTTGCATTCATCACTATTAATTTATGTTGGGTATGACTATGATTGGATCTCTTTTACCATGAATTACAATGTCTAGTCAGTCCTTGATCTTTAAAGGTGTTCTGCATTTATGTTTTGCGGTCTCGGAAAGGGCTAGCGAGATACCATTTTGTTATACCATATTATGATTGTTTTGAGAAAGTGTTGTCATCCGAGATTTATTATTATGACTCGCTAGTTGATTATGCTATTGATATGAGTAATTATGAGACCTGAGAATTATTGCAAATGTGGTTACTTATGATCTATGCTGAAAACTTGAATGCTGGCTTGACATAGTTACAACAACAAGAGCAAACAGAGTTTGTAAAAGTTTTTCTTTCTTTCTTTCAGTTTGTCAACTTAATTGCTTGAGGAGAAGCAAGGGTTTAAGCTTGGGGGAGTTGATACGTCTCCGTCATATCTACTTTTCCAAACACTTTTGCCCTTGTTTTGGACTCTAACTTGTATGATTTGAACGGAACTAACCCAGACTGACGATGTTTTCAGCAGAATTGCCATGATGTTGTTTTATGTGCAGAAAACAAATATTCTCGGAATGACCTGAAACTCCACGGAACATCTTAGAAAAAACAATAAAAAAATCCTCACCAAATATGAAGACCAGGGGGCCCACACCCTTCTCACGAGGGTGGAGGCGCCCCCCCCCCCAGGGCGCGCCCCTACCTCGTGGGCCCCCTGGAGACCCTCTGACGCCAACTCCAACTCTATATATTTGCTTTCGGATAGAAAAAATCAGAGAGAAGAAATCATCGCGTTTTATGATACAGAGCCGCCGCCAAGCCCTAAAACCTCTCAGGAGGGTTGATCTGGAGTCTGTTCGGGGCTCCGGAGAGGGGGATTCGTCGCCGTCGTCATCATCAACCATCCTCCATCACCAATTTCATGATGCTCACCGCCGTGCGTGAGTAATTCCATCATAGGCTTGCTGGACGGTGATGGGTTGGATGAGATTTATCATGTAATCGAGTTAGTTTTGTTAGGGTTTGATCCCTAGTATCCATTATGTTCTGAGATTGATGTTGCTATGACTTTGCTATGCCTAATGTTTGTCACTAGGGCCCGAGTGCCATGATTTCAGATCTGAACCTATTATGTTTTCATGAATATATGTGAGTGCTTGATCCTATCTTGCAAGTCTATAGTCACCTACTATGTGTTATGATCCGGCAACCCCGAAGTGACAATAATCGGGACCACTCCCGATGATGACCATAGTTTGAGGAGTTCATGTATTCACTATGTGATAATGCTTTGTTCCGGTTCTCTATTAAAAGGAGGCCTTAATATCCCTTAGTTTCCAATAGGACCCCGCTGCCACGGGAGTGTAGGACAAAAGATGTCATGCAAGTTCTTTTCCATAAGCACGTATGACTATATACAGAATACATGCCTACATTACATTGATGAATTGGAGCTAGTTCCGTGTCACCCTATGTTATGACTGTTACATGATGAACCGCATCCGGCATAATTATCCATCACTGATCCGGTGCCTACGAGTTTTCCATATACTGGTTCTCGCTTATTTACTTTCGCGCTGTTACTGTTACAATCACTACAAAATACCAAAAACATTACTTTTGATGTCTTTACTTTTGTTGCCACTACCACCACTATCATATTACTTTGCTACTAAACACTTTGCTGCAGATACTAAGTTTCCAGGTGTGATTGAATTGACAACTCAGCTGCTAATACTTGATAATATTCTTTGGCTCCCCTTGTGTCGAATCAATAAATTTGGGTTGAATACTCTACCCTCGAAAGCTGTTGCGATCCCCTACACTTGTGGGTTATCACCCGGCGCAACCGCTTGCACACGAACGTGCGTGATCATGCACCGGCCCAAAGCACTGGCAGTGCACGTGGAGGGACGAGGGCAGAGCACCCGGAGGGACGTGAGAGCAGAGCGCGCGCGGCGGGACGCGAGCAGAGCGCGCGCGGCAGGACGCGAGCAGAGGGCGTTGTGGCCGCCTGAACCGCAAGCAACCACACACATAGAGCAGCTGAACACGCAGGAAATGGTCGCCTACAAGTCGTCCGATAGTTGCGTCGCTATGTAGAGAGCGGCCGTATGGTACCACCTCCGTCTAGTCTATAGTCTCCTTTATATTTCGTGCCATACATTGCCCTTAAATTTAACCAACAAAATGTTAATGCATGTGTTAAAAATTATATAATTGGAAACTATGTTCAAATACAAATCCAACTATATAATCGTTGGCGACATGCATTCGTATTTTATTAGTTAAACATACTTATAAACCAGGACGGTGGTATAGTATGTAATTAAATCGCAAACGTTTTTTATTAACCGTACGTGTATGTGGCCTTTCGTCCTCCTCTCGCACGTCTTGTCACCCCGCTGCCGCAGACGGCTTACAGCGCAAGCTTGCGCAGCGTGCGGGGGCATTCTTTTTACCAAACGGTGGTGCCAATGAATCATCGGTGAGCCCGTTCCCGCGCAACCTCGCAGGTTCCCGCGCAAGCTTCCCACCTGACTCGGTGAAATCCCCCAAAATCCCAATGCTTATAGGCCTGGTATAAAAACCCTCATGGACGGCGAGTCCTGCGTCGCATTTTCCCCTCCATCCCTGTAGCTTATCTTGTCTGCTTCTCCCACATTTGCCAATGGCAACGGTCCGTCGTCGTCGCTCAGCCACTTCGCCGTTATCAGAGGACAGCTCCATCTAGGAGGCTACACCGCGGCGGCGGCGCAGCCTTCGGCGTAGTGTAGTGCACGTGGCGTCCCTGTTGGGTGTGCGTGGAACACCCACCACACGCTCCGTCGTCGGTGCCCGCCGGCAGCTGTTGCCGACCGCCGTTGCTGCCACACCACCGTCAAAAGCCAGGGCCATCGCCCGCTCCACCGCCGTGGCCCGAAGGCGGGAGATGGCCATCGTGGCCGCCACCCCACTTCCGAACATTATGGCCATCACCCGCTCCACCACCGCAGCCCAAAGGCGGGAGGTGGTGGTCGTGGCCGCCACCCCGTCGTTGGCTGTCGTGGCCGCCAGCCCACCGTCGACCGCCGAGGTCATCACCCGCTCCGCCACCGCTGCCCGAAGGCGGGAGGCAGAGGTGGATGCCCGCACGTGCGACAGTGACCTTGCGCGCTACACCGAGTTCTTGCGGGAAGAGGTGGAGCGCCTCGTCGAGCACGCAAAGAGCCTTACCGCCGCAGTGGCCGCGACACATGCCGCCTCATAGGCGAGGAATCAGGAGATCTACGAGGAGAACCACCGCTTCGAGAGGGGTCTGATAATCCCCAAGTGCAGGGAATCATCGTAGCAATTTCCAAAGGTGGAAGTAATAAGTATGGAGTGTCGAACCCACAAGGAGATAAAGGTAAGATCAATATTCTCTCAAGCCCTATCTGCCACTGATACAACTCTATGTACACCGAACGTTTGCTTCTGACTAGTAACGAGAAATAAAACTATGTTGTGGGTATGAAGTGGATAACTTTGCATGATATCGGAGAGCTAAAATATGAAAGTAGGTGTTGTTATCTTAAAGTTAGAATATATTACTAAATATTATAAATAGCGAGTGTGGAATAATGGTGGATCGGTGTGCGGAATTATCCTAGGCAATTGTTAACAAGACCAATAGTCGTCATTGCAATTTCATATGAGGGAGAGGCATAAGCTAACATACTTTCTCTTCTTGGATCATATGCACTTATGATTGGAACTCTAGCAAGCATCTGCAACTACTAAAGATCATTAAGGTAAAACCTAACCATAGCATTAAAGTATCAAGTCCTCTTTATTCCCATACGCCATGTCCCGCTTACTTGTGTTTGTGTTTTAGTCACTCACGCAACGCGGACAATAAGCAAACCATGGACATATTGCAACACCCTATAGCGGGAATCCCTCACGCTTGCGCGACACGGAGGGCACCATAGGACAGCACCAAAGTAAAACATACAACTCATACCAATCCAGATCATCAATCAACCCAAAGACAAAGGATATCTACTCAAAAACATCATACGATGGCAACACATCATTGGATCATAATATGTGGCATAAAGCACCATGTTCAAGTATGGATTACAGTGGGGTGCGGGAGAGTGGACCGCGTAAAAGAGATGAGGATGGTGATGATGATGGTGATGTTGATGAAGACGATCACCGCGGTGATGATTCCCCTCCCGATGGCACTCCGGTGTCATCGAGAGAGAGGAGGAAAGGTTCTCCCCCTTGTGCGCTCTCCTCCATGGCCTCCCCTGGATGGGGAGAGGTTCTCCCTTGCTACCTCTTGAGCAGCGTTGGTTTTCCCTTGAAGAGGAAAGGGTGATGCAGCAAAGTAGCGTAAGTATTTCCCTCAGTTTTTGAGAACCAAGGTATCAATCCAGTAGGAGATCGCGCTCAAGTCCCACACACCTACACAAACAAATAATAACCTCGCAACCAACGCGATAAAGGGGTTGTCAAGCCCTTCACGGTCACTTACGAGAGTGAGATCTCATAGATATGATAAGATAATATTTTTTGGTATTTTTATGATAAAGAGAAATAAATATGCAAAGTAAAATAAACGGCAAAGGAAATAACTAAGTGTTGGAAGATTAATATGATGGAAGATACACCCCAGGGCCATAGGTTTCACTAGTGGCTTCTCTCAAGAGCATAAGTATTACGGTGGGTAAACGAATTACTGTCGAGCAATTGATAGGATTGAGCATAGTTATGAGAATATCTAGGTATGATCATATATATAGGCATCACGTCTGAGACAAGTAGACCGAAACGATTCTGCATCTACTACTATTACTCCACACATCGACCGCTATCCAGCATGCATCTAGAGTATTAAGTTCAAAAGAACAGAGTTATGCTTTAAGGAAGATGACATGATGTGGAGGGATAAACTCATGCAATATGATATAAACCCCATCTATTTATCCTTGATGGAAACAATACAATACGTGTCGGTTCCCTTTCTGTCACTGGGTTCGATCACCGCAAGATTGAACCCAAAGCTAAGCACTTCTCCCATTGCAAGAAAGATCAATCTAGTAGGCCAAACCAAACTAATAATTAGAAGAGACTTGCAAAGAATAACCAATCATACATAAAAGAATTCAGAGGAGAATCAAATATTGTTCATAGATAAACTGGATCATAAACCCACAATTCATCGGATCTCGACAAACACACCGCAAAAGAAGATTACATCGAACAGATCTCCAAGAAGATCGAGGAGAACTTTGTATTGAGATCCAAAGAGAGAGAAGAAGCCATCTAGATAATAACTATGGACCCATAGGTCTGAAGTAAACTACTCACACATCACCGGAGAGGCCATGGAGTTGATGTAGAGGCCCTCCGTGATCAATGCCCCCTCCGGCGGAGCTCCGGAAAAGGCCCCGAGATGGGATCTCTCGGGTACAGAAGGTTGCGGTGGTGGAATTAGGTTTTTGTGGTGCTCCTGGATGTTTGGGGGTACGTGGATATATATAGGAGGAAGAAGTACATCGGTGGAGCAATAGGGGCCCATGAGGGTGGAGGGCGCGCCCAGGGGGTAGGCGCGCCCCCCTGCCTCGTGGCTTCCTCCGTTGTTTCTTGACGCCCACTCCAAGTCTCCTGGATCACGTTTGTTGAGAAAATCACGTTCCCAAAGGTTTCATTCCGTTTGGACTCCGTATATTCCTTTTCGGCGAAACCCTAAAATAGGCAAAAAAAACAGCAATTTGGGTTGGGCCTCCAGTTAGTAGGTTAGTCCCAAAAATGATATAAAAGTGTAAAATAAAGCCCATTAACATCCAAAATAGATAATATAATAGCGTGGAGCAATCAAAAATTATAGATACGTTTGAGACGTATCAAGCATCCCCAAGCTTAATTCCTACTCGTCCTCGAGTAGGTAAATGATAAAAGAAGAATTTTTGACGTGGAATGCTTTCTAACATATTTCTCAATGTAATTTTTCTTTATTGTGGCATGAATGTTCAGATCCGAAAGATTCAAGATAAATGTTTAATATTGACATAAAAATAATAATACTTCAAGCATACTAACTAAGCAATTATGTCTTTTCAAAATAACATGGCCAAAGAAAGTTATCCCTACAAAATCATATAGTCTAGCTATGCTCTATCTTCACCACACAAAATATTTAAATCATGCACAACCCCGATGACAAGCCAAGCAATTGTTTCATATTTTTTATGTTCTCAAACTTTTTCAATCTTCACGGAATATATGAGCGTGAGCCATGGATATAGCACTATGGTGGAATAGAATGGTGGTTGTGGAGAAGACAAAAAGGAGAAGATAGTCTCACATCAACTAGGCGTATCAACGGGCTATGGAGATGCTCATCAATAGATATCAATGTGAGTGAGTAGGGATTGCCATACAATAGATGCACTAGAGCTATAAGTATATGAAAGCTCAACAAAAGAAACTAAGTGGGTGTGCATCCAACTTGCTTGCTCACGAAGACCTAGGGCATTTTGAGGAAGCCCATCATTGGAATATACAAGCTAACTTCTATAATGAAAAATTCCCACTAGTATATGAAAGTGATATCATAAGAGACTCTCTATATGAAGAACATGGTGCTACTTTGAAGCACAAGTGTGGAAAAAGGATAGTAGCATTGTCCCTTCTCTCTTTTTCTCTCATTTTTTTTAATTTGGGCCTTCTTTATTTTTTTGCCTCTTTTCTCTTTTTTTCGCCCGGAGTCTCGTCCCGACTTGTGGGGGAATCATAGTCTCCATCATCCTTTCCTCACTTGAGACAATGCTCTAATAATAATGATCATCACACTTCATTTACTTACAACTCAAAAATTACAACTCAATACTTAGAACAAAATATGACTCTATGTGAATGCCTCCGACGGTGTATCGAGATGTGCAATGATACATGAGTGACATGTATGAAGAATTATGAACGGTAGCTTTTCCACAAATACGATGTCAACCACATGATCATGCAAGCAATATGGCAATGATGAAGCGTGTCAGAATAACGGAACGGTGGAAAGTTGCATGGCAATATATCTCGGAATGGCTATGGAAATGCCATAATAGGTAGGTATGGTGGCTGTTTTGAGGAAGGTATATGGTGGGTTTATGGTACCGGCGAAAGTTGCACGATACTAGAGAAGCTAGCAATGGTGGAAGGGTGAGAGTGCGTATAATCCATGGACTCAACATTAGTCATAAACAACTCACATACTTGTTGCAAAAATCTATTAGTTATCGAAACAAAGTATTACGTGCATGCTCCTAGGGGGATAGATTGGTAGGAAAAGACCATCGCTCGTCCCCGACCGCCACTCATAAGGAAGACAATCAATAAATACATCATGCTCCGACTTCATCACATAATGGTTCACCATACGTGCATGCTACGGGAATCACAAACTTCAACACAAGCATTTCTCAAATTCACAAGTACTTAACTAGCATGACTCTAATATCACCATCTCCATATCTCAAAACAATTATCAAGTATCAAACTTCTCATAGTATTCAATGCACTTCTATGAAAGTTTTTATATTATAGCAAATTTCCATTTTGTTCTAAAGGACTCTCAAAATAATATAAGTGAAGCATGAGAGAACAATAGTTTCTATAAAACAAATCCACCACCGTGCTCTAAAAGATATAAGTGAAGCACTAGAGCAAAAACTATATAGCTCAAAAGATATAAGTGAAGCACATAGAGTATTTTAATAAATTTCAAATCATGTGAGTCTCTCTCAAAAGGTGTGTACATCAAGTATGATTGTGGTAAACTAAAGGCGAAGACTCGTCATACAATACGCTCCAAGCAAAACACATATCATGTGGTCAATAAAAATATAGCTCCAAGTAAAGTTACCGATAGACGAAGATGGAAGAGGGGATGCCTTCCGGGGCATCCCCAAGCTTAGGCTTTTTGGTGTCCTTGAGTTTTACCTTGGGGTGCCATGTTCATCCCCAAGCTTAGGCTCTTGCCACTCTTTGTTCCATAATCCATCAAATCTTTACCCAAAACTTGAAAACTTCACAACACAAAACTCAAAATAGAAATCTCGTGAGCTCCGTTAGCGAAAGAAAAGAAAACACCACTTCAAGGTACTGTAATGAACTCATTATTTATTTATATTGGTGTTAAACCTACTGTTTTACAACTTCCCTATGGTTTATAAACTCTTTTACTAGCCATAGATTCATCAAAATAAGCAAACAACACAAGAAAAACAGAATCTGTCAAAAACAGAACAGTCTGTAGTAATCGGTAGCTAACGCAACTTCTGGAACCCTAAAAATTCTAAAATAAATTGCTGGACATGAGTAATTTATCTATTAATCATATACAAAAAGAATTAACTAAATAGCACCTTCCAAATAAAAATCGCAGCAATTCTTGTGAGTGCTAAAGTTTCTGTTTTTTACAGCACGATCAAAAAGACTTTCCCCCAAGTCTTTCCAACGGTTCTACTGGCAAAAACACTAACTAAACACAAAAAACACAACAAAAACAGATGCTAGATAAATTATTTATTACTAAACAGTAGCAAAAGGCAAGTAATAAAAATAAAATTGGGTTGCCTCCCAACAAGCGCTATCGTTTAACGCCCCTAGCTAGGCATAAAAGCAAGGATAGATCTAGGTATTGCCATCTTTGGTATGCAATCCATAAGTGGATCTCATAATAGATTCATATGGTAATTTAATTTTATTTCTAGGGAAGTGTTCCATGCCTTTCCTTAATGGAAATTGGAATCTAATATTCCCTTCCTTCATATCAATAATTGCACCAATCGTTCTAAGGAAAGGTCTACCAAGAATAATAGGGCATGAAGGATTGCAATATATATCAAGAACAATGAAATCTACGGGCACATAGTTCCTATTTGCAACAATAAGAACATCATTAATTCTTCAGATAGGTTTCTTAATATTGGAATCACCAAGGTGCAAGTTTAAAGAACAATCATCAAAATCACGGAAACCTAGCAAATCACACAAAGTTTTTGGAATCGTGGAAACACTAGCACCCAAATCACACAGAGCATAGCACTCATGATATTTAATTTTAATTTTTATTGTAGGTTCCCACTCATCATAAAGATTTCTAGGGATAGAAACTTTCAACTCAAGTTTTTCTTCATAAGATTGCATCAAAGCATCAACGATATGTTTAGTAAAAGCTTTATTTTGACTATAAGCATGAGGAGAATTTAGCACGGATTGCAACAAGGAAATACAATCTATCAAAGAGAAATTATCATAATTAAATTCCTTGAAATCCAAAATAGTGTGTTCATTGATATTTAAAGTTTTAACCTCTTCAATCCCACTTTTACCAATTTTTGCATCAAGATCTAGAAACTCCGAATTTTTGGAACGCCTTCTAGGTAAAGGTGGATCATCTTCAGTCCCATCATTATCAAGATTCATATTGCAAAACAAAGACTTAATAGGAGACACATCAATAACTTCTAGATCTTCATCTTTATTATCATGAAAACTAGAAGAACACACTTTCACAAAGCAATCTTTCTTAGCACGCATCCTAGCGGTTCTTTCTTTGCACTCTCAATGGAAATTCTCATGGCTTTGAGAGACTCATTGATATCATGCTTAGGTGGAATAGATCCAATTTTCAAAGAATCAACATCAAGAGAGATTATATCCACGTTCCTAGCCAATTCATCAATCTTAAGCAATTTTTCTTCAATCAAAGCATTGAAACTCTTTTGCTAAGTAATAAATTCTTTAATACTAGATTCAAAAACAGAGGGCATCTTATTATAATTTCCATAAGAATTGTTGCAGGAATTACCATAATTATTAGAGGAATTACTAGGAAACGGTCTAGAATTAAAATTACCTCTATACACGTTGTTACCAAAATTGTTCCTACCAACAAAATTCACATCCATAGATTCATTATTATTCTCAATCAAAGTAGACAAAGGCATATCATTAGGATCAGTAGGAGCACTCTTATTAGCAAACAATTTCATAAGTTCATCCATCTTTCCACTCAAAACATTAATCTCTTCTATCACATGCACTTTTTTATTAGTAGATCTTTCGGTGTGCCATTAGGAATAATTAACCATAATATTATCTAGGAGTTTGGTAGCTTCTTCTAAAGTGATTTCCATAAAAGTGCCTTCCGCGGCCGAATCTGAAAGATTTCTAGAAGCAAAATTCAATCCGGCATAAAAGTTTTGTATAATCATCCAAAGATTCAAACCATGTGTAGGGCAATTATGTATCATTAATTTCATCCTCTCCCAAGATTGTGCAACATGTTCATGATCAAGTTGCTTAAAATTCATAATATCGTTTCTAAGAGAGATGATCTTAGCGGGAGGAAAATACTTAGTGATAAAAGCATCTTTGCACTTATTCCATGAATCAATACTATTTTTAGGCAAAGACGAAAATCAAGCTTTAGCACGATCTCTAAGCAAAAACGGAAATATCTTAAGTTTAACAATATCATTATCCACATCTTTCTTCTTTTGCATATCACACAAATCAACAAAGTTGTTTAGATGGGTAGCGGCATCTTCACTAGGAATGTCGGCGAATTGATCTTTCATGAAAAGATTCAACAAAGTAGCATTAATTTCACAAGATTCAGCATCGGTAAGAGGAGCAATCGGAGTGCTAAGAAAAACATTCTTGTTGGTAATGACAAAGTCACACAATTTAGTATTATCTTGAGCCATCATGACAAGCAAGAAATCCAACACACAAGCAAACAAGAAACGGGCAAAAGAGGCAAATAGGGGAAGAGAAGGGGAACGGAGAGAGAGGGCAAATAAAACGAAAAGGGTGAAGTGGGGGAGAGGAAAACGAGAGGCAAATGGCAAATAATGTAATGCGAGGGATAAGAGTTTGTGATGGGTACCTGGTATGTCTTGACTTAGCAACGACACCATAAATGACTCATTGTTGGGAGTCAAATCTTGACTTGACTTGGTGTGAATCTCCCCGGCAACGGCACCAGAAATCCTTCTTGCTACCTCTTGAGCATTGCGTTGGTTTTCCCTTGAAGAGGAAAGGGTGATGCAGCAAAGTAGCGTAAGTATTTCCCTCAGTTTTTTAGAACCAATGTATCAATCCAGTAGGAGATCACGCTCAAGTCCCACGCACCTACACAAACAAATAAGAACCTCGCAACGAACGCGATAAAGGGGTTGTCAAGCCCTTCACGGTCACTTACGAGAGTGAGATCTGATAGATATGATAAGATAATATTTTTGGTATTTTATGATAAAGAGAAATAAAGATGCAAAGTAAAATAAACGCCAAAGGAAATAACTAAGTGTTGGAAGATTAATACGATGGAAGATAGACCCGGGGGCCATAGGTTTCACTAGTGGCTTCTCTTAAGAGCATAAGTATTACGGTGGGTAAACGAATTACTGTCGAGCAATTGATAGAATTGAGCATAGTTATGAGAATATCTAGGTATGATCATATATATAGGCATCACGTCTGAGACAAGTAGACCGAAACGATTCTGCATCTACTACTATTACTCCACACATCGACCGCTATCCAGCATGCATCTAGAGTATTAAGTTCAAAAGAACAGAGTTATGCTTCAAGGAAGATGACATGATGTGGAGGGATAAACTCATGCAATATGATATAAACCCCATCTATTTATCCTCGATGGCAACAATACAATACGTGTCGGTTCCCTTTCTGTCACTGGGATCGAGCACCGCAAGATTGAACCCAAAGCTAAGCACTTCTCCCATTGCAAGAAAGATCAATCTAGTAGGCCAAACCAAACTAATAATTAGAAGAGACTTGCAAAGAATAACCAATCATACATAAAAGATTCAGAGGAGAATCAAATATTGTTCATAGATAAACTGGATCGTAAACCCACAATTCATCGGATCTCGACAAACACACCACAAAAGAAGATTACATCGAACAGATCTCCAAGAAGATCGAGGAGAACTTTGTATTGACATCCAAAGAGAGAGAAGAAACCATCTGGATAATAACTATGGACCCGTAGGTCTAAAGTAAACTACTCACACATCACTGGAGAGGCCATGGAGTTGATGTAGAGGCCCTCCGTGATCAATGCCCCCTCCGTCGGAGCTCCGGAAAAGGCCCCGAGATGGGATCTCTCGGGTACAGAAGGTTGCGGCGGTGGAATTAGGTTTTCGTGGTGCTCCTAGATGTTTGGGGGGTACGTGGATATATATAGGAGGAAGAAGTACGTCGGTGGAGCAACGGGGGGCCCATGAGGGTGGAGGGCGCGCCCAGGGGGGTTGGCACGCGCCCCTGCCTCGTGGCTTCCTCTGTTGTTTCTTGACACCCACTCCAAGTCTCCTGGATCACGTTTGTTGAGAAAATCATGTTCCCGAAGGTTTCATTCCGTTTGATATTCCTTTTCGGCGAAACCCTAAAATAGGCAAAAAAACAGCAATTTGGGCTGGGCCTCCGGTTAGTAGGTTAGTCCCAAAAATGATATAAAAGTGTAAAATAAAGCCCATTAACATCCAAAATAGATAATATAATAGCATGGAGCAATCAAAAATTATAGATACGTTGGAGACGTATCATCCCGCTGGTCCTTGGCTTTCATGGTGATGATGGCCCCTCCGGGATCCTCCTCCATGCCCTCCGGTGGATGGCCCCCTCCGGAAGGGTGCCAGAGAGGGACTAGATTTATTTCTCATGGCTACAGAGGCTTGCGGAAGCGGAACTTCTGATCTAGGTTAATTTTTGGAGGTTTCTATATTTATAGGAGAAGTTGGCATTGATTTCACGTCAGGGGGCCCCTCGAAGAGTCCACGAGGCAGGGGGCGTGCCCCAGGAGGGTGGGCATGCCCCCCACCCTCGTGGGGCCCCTATGACTCCCCTCCGGTAGATTTTCATTCCTGTATTTTTCATATTTTCCAGAAAAAATCTCCGTTGATTTTCATTGCATTACGAGAACTTTTATTTCTACACAAAAACAACACCACTGTAGTTCTGCTGAAAACTGCGTCAGTCCGGATTAGTTCTAATCAAATCATACCAAAAATATTGTAAACATGACATGAATACTTCATAAATTATAGATACGTTGGAGACGTATCAGGGTCGTCTGGAGCGGCAGAGGGTGTTCAAGGTGAGCATCGCTGAAGCTGCATTAGCGGTAGGCACCGCATTGCTGTTGCCCAGCTCGTCAGTAGGCTCCTCCTCCGCCTCTTACTGAGCGTGCTCGGCAGAGGAGAGGCAGCCGGAAGTAGTACAAAGCCCCTCCGCAGTAGTAGTAGTATTTAGGGGCTATTTTGTTCAGTTCATCTGACTATAGATGTGGTGGAACTGTACAACATACTTAAAATTAGCTAGTATATATAATTGAACTAGCTATTTCAGTACGTGGTTGGCAACAATTGGGGAAAAGTTTGGTCGGTTCAGCTGCCGAGTTGAACTGTTTGTATAAATTAAGAACGATTGCTTAATCTATGAATGAAATCTATGCTTAATTACTGAATTTTAGTTGCAAAAATTAGATACTGGTAGTGATTTTTAGCTTCATATTTTGACAAATCGCAGTGTTACAAGGATTGACAAATCTTACAAAATTGTTTGTACGTGGTTGCACACGGGTCATCCAAAACAACCATTTGCGTTGAAGGGATGCACAAATCCTGCGCTGCTCTCACTTTGCATACGGGTGTTCTATCTAAAACATTTGCGATCAAGAGCTGCAGAAATCCTGCTAGGAAAATTTTCTCTTGGCTTCCTGGGGAAGCTATCGGTTTGCATACGGGTGTTCTAACTAAAACGTTTGCGATGAGTGTTTTATATTTAAAAAGCAAATTAAACTGTGGCTTGGGCGCCATTAATGGAGAGGATGCGAGCAAGGCGAGCGGACATGGAAGTCAAAGGGCTCGCTTCCCAGTGAGCCTGCGCACTCAAAGACAGCTTGCACGCCTCTCGGTCAGCCTGCGCACCGGACGGTGCTCGCATGCCTCCCATTCAGTCAAGGTCAAGCAACTGTCCGCACGACACCTCCTAGAACCATTAAAACTAAGACACGTGGCGTCATGTCAATGGTTAACAGAATTTTGGATTCACTAGAATTTAAAAACCAGGCATCTCAATGTTTTGCCGTTAATCAACGGCGCCCTGGTGTTCGAAATTCATTCCTATTTCTTGCATGGGACCTAAGCATGCACCCAAGGACACATATTTGATTTTTCAACCAATTTATATGCACTGGAGCATGTGCATGTAGTTCAAATTTGAATTATGCACATAAATGCATTGAAAACTCAGTTAATGCATAAAAATGTCCAAACGAACCCTGAAAAAATACAAAAGTTCACACAACACTCCTGTTGTTCTACGTTGACACGAGAAAAAAATTTGAAAGCAATAAGAGGCAATGGATATCGTTTCGTCCCCAAAGGTGGGACGTTCCCTACCAAAAACCATCATGCTTGTTGTGAGAAGCTCCGGTTTATGAGAAGCATATACCCAAAACTGCCCCAGATGGGATAAAATTAGTACCACAACATGTTGATGCCGCTCCATGATAGCATGCCAAGTTTCATGAATTTCAGACGAGTTTTGGATTTACTAGAATTTAAAAACCAGGCATCTCAATGTTTTGCCGGCAATCAACGGTGCCCTAGTGTTTGAAATTCATTCCCATTTCTTGCATGGGACCTAAGCATGCACCAAAGGACACATATTTGATTTTTCAACCAATTTATATGCACTGGAGCATGTGCATATAGTGAAAATATGAATTATGCACATAAAATGCATTGAAAACTCAGTTAATGCATAAAAATGTCCAAACGAACCCTGAAAAATCACAAAAATTCACACAACACTCCTATTGTTCTATGTTGACACGAGGAAAAAAATTGAAAGCAATAAGAGGCAATGGATATCGTTTCATCCGCAAAGGTAGGTCCCTGCCGAAAACCATCATGCTTGTTGTGAGAAGCTCCGGTTTGTGAGAAGCATATACCCAAACCTGCCCCAAATGGGACAAAAAATTTACCACCACATGTTGATGCCGCTCCATGATAGCATGCCAAGTTTCATGAATTCCAGACGAGTTTTTGGTTTACTAGAATTTAAAAAACCAGGCATCTCAATGTTTTGCTGGCAATCAACGGTGCCTGGTGTTTGAAATTCATTTCCATTTCTTGCATGGGACCTAAGCATGCACCCAAGGACACATATTTGATTTTTCAACCAATTTATATGCACTGGAGCATGTGCATGTAGTTCAAATTTGAATTGTTCACCTGAAATGGCTAGAAAACCAATTTAATGTATAAAATGTTCAAACGAACCCTGAATAATTCCAATTATTTTACGACACACATATAGTTGCATGTTCACTTCAGATAAAAACTCTAGCAATTCAAACACGTCCATTGCCGTTGTGACCCAATTATGTAATTCAAATCAAGATGAAAAATCAAGTAGATCGCACATAGTTTATTATCAGAAAAACCGTGTGAGATGTAGTACAAAATATCGTGGAGCACCGTCGGTGTATAGTATGCCTATGGCTTACGCGAGAAGGTGCGTCGGCTACAGTACATGATACGTCTCCAACGTATCTATAATTATTGATTGCTCCATGCTATGTTATCTACTGTTTTGGGCAATATTGGGCTTTATTATCCACTTTTATATTATTTTTGGGACTACCCTATTAACCGGAGGCCCAACCCAGAATTGCGGTTTTGTTTGCCTATTTCAGTGTTTTGAAGAAAAGGAATATCAAACGGAGTCGAAACGGAACGAAATCAACTGGAGAAGTTATTTTTGGAAGGAAAGCTACCGGATGGACTAGGACCCAACGTCAGGAGCCAAGGGAGGTGCTCACGAGGGTGGGGGGGCGCCCCCCTACGGCGCGCCCCCCTGCCTAGTGGGGCCCCCGAAGCTCCACCGACGTACTTCCTGCACCCATATATACTCACGTACCCTAAAACTTCCAGAACTGATAAAGATCGGGAGTTCCGCCGCCAGAAGCCTCCGTAGCCACCGAAAGCCAATCTAGACACGTTCCGGCACCCTGCCGGAGGGGGAAATCCTTCTCCGGTGGCCATCTTCATCATCCCGGTGCTCTCCATGACGAGGAGGGAGTAGTTCTCCCTCGGGGCTGAGGGTATGTACCAGTAGCTATGTGTTTGATCTCTCTCTCTCTCGTGTTCTTGAGGTGATACGATCTTGATGTATCGCGAGCTTTGCTATTATATTTGGATCCTATGATGTTTCTTCCCCCCTCTTCTCTCTTGTAATGAATTGAGTTTCCCGTTTGAAGTTATCTTATCGTATTGAGTCTTTAAAGATTTGAGAACACTTGATGTATGTCTTCCCGTGGATATCTGTGGTGACAATGGGATATCACGTGATTCACTTGATGTATGTTTTGGTGATCAACTTGTGGGTTCCGCCCATGAACCTATGCATAGGGGTTGGCACACGTTTTCGTCGTGATTCTCCGGTAGAACTTTGGGGCACTCTTTGAGGTCCTATGTGTTGGTTGAATAGATGAATCTGAGATTGTGTGATGCATATCGTATAATCATGCCCACGGATACTTGAGGTGACATTGGAGTATCTAGGTGACATTAGGGTTTTGATTGATTTGTGTCTTAAGGTGTTATTCTAGTACGAACTCTAGGGATGTTTGTGACACCTATAGGAATAGCCCAACAGATTGATTGGAAAGAATAACTTTGAGGTGGTTTCATACCCTACCATAATCTCTTCATTCGTTCTCCGCTATTAGTGACTTTGGAGTGACTCTTCGTTGCATGTTGAGGGATAGTTATGTGATCCAATTATGTTATTATTGTTGAGGGAACTTGCACTAGCGAAAGTATGAACCCTAGGCCTTGTTTCAACACATTTCAATACCGTTTACGCTCACTTTTATCATTAGTTACCTTGCTGTTTTTCTATTTTCAGATTACAAAAACCATTATCTACCATCCATATACCACTGTATCACCATCTCTTTGCCGAACTAGTGCACCTATACAATTTACCATTGTATTGGGTGTGTTGGGGACACAAGAGACTTTTTTTATTTGGTTGCAAGGTTGCTTGAGAGAGACCATCTTCATCCTACGCCTCCCACGGATTGATAAACCTTAGGTCATCCACTTGAGGGAAATTTGCTACTGTCCTACAAACCTCTGCACTTGGAGGCCCAACAACGTCTACAAGAAGAAGGTTGTGTAGTAGACATCAAGCTCTTTTCTGGCGCCGTTGCCGGGGAGGTGAGTGCTTGAAGGTATATCTTTAGATCTTGAAATCGAGTCTTTTAGTTTCTTGTTTTATCACTAGTTTAGTCTATAAAAGAAAACTATAAAAAATGGAATTAAGTTTTCCTCATACGCTTCATCTTTTTAATATCTATCGTGAGAATAAGGATTCTGATAATTATGCTCAAGTGCTAGAAGAAGAATGCATTAGAATGTTTGGCACTAAATATTTGAATGATGAGCATGATTGCAATGTTGTTAGTATGAATTCCTTGAATATCTATGATGCAAATGATATGCAAAGCCACAAGCTTGCGGAAGCTATGTTTGATGAAGATGATATTTTTTTTCCCCCAAGTTTTGATGAGCAAATTTATCATGATGAAAGCATGCCTCCTATCTATGATGACTGTTGTTATGACACGTATGCTTTAAAGAATAATGATAACAATGAAACTTGTCATCTTGATTTCAATTTTCAATCCCATAATAGTTACTTTGTTGAGTTTGCTCCCACTACTATTCATGAGAAGAATTTTGCTTATGTGGAGAGTAGTAAATTTTCTAAGCTTGTAGATCATGAAAAGAATGCTTTAGGTGCTGGTTATATTGTTGAATTCATTCATGATGCTACTGAAAATTATTATGAGGGAGGAATATATACTTGTAGGAATTGCAATAATATCAAATTTCCCCTCGATGTGCTTAAAATTTTGAAGTTATGCTTGTTTTACCTTCCTATGCAAGTTGATTATTGTTCCCATAAGTTGTTTGCTCACAAAATCCCTATTCATAGGAAGTATGTTAGACTTAAATTTTCTAGTCATATTCTTCATGATGCTCTCTTTATGTTACAATTCTTATCTTTTATATGAGCATCATTGAAATCATCATGCCTAGCTAGGGGCGTTAAACGATAGCGCTTGTTGGGAGGCAACCCAACTTTATTTTTGTTCCTGTTTAGTAATAAATAATTCATCTGGCCTCTGTTTAGATGTGGTTTTATGCTTTTAATTAGTGTTTGTTCCAAGTAGAACCTTTGGGAAGACTTGGGGAAAGTCTTGTTGATCATGCTGTAAAAAACAGAAACTTTAGCGCTCACGAGAATTGTTTCCATTTTTATTTGGAGAGTGATATTTAGTTAATTCTTTTTGCAGATGATTAATAGATAAATTCCTCAGGTAAATCAATTTATTTGAGAATTTTATGAGTTCCAGAAGTATATGTTTGATTCAGATTACTACAGACCGTTCTGTTTTTGACAGATTCTATTTTTCATGTGTTGTTTACTTATTTTGATGAATCTATGGCTAGTAAAAGAGTTTATAAACCATAGAGAATTTGGAATAAAGTAGGTTTAACACCAACATAAATAAATAATGAGTTCATTACAGTACCTTATGATGGTGATTTTCTTTCTTATACTAACGGAGCTTACGAGTTTTCTGTTAAGTTTTGTGTTGTGAAGTTTTCAAGTTTTGGGTAAGGATTCGATGGACTATGGAATAAGGAGTGGCAAGAGCCTAATCTTGGGGATTCCATAGGCACCCCAAGTTAATATTCAAGGATAGCCAAGAGCCTAAGCTTGGGGATGCCCCGGAAGGCATCCCCTCTTTCGTCTTCGTTCATCGGTAACTTTACTTGGAGCTATATTTTTATTCACCACATGATATGTGTTTTGCTTGGAGCGTCAATTTATTTTGTTAGGATTTGCATGCTGTTATTTATAAAAATGTTTTGCATCTTTTATTTCAATAAAAGTGGCATTGATAGCCTTTACTATGCCTGTGTTACAAGTATACATGTTGCTGTTTGAAAACAGAAAGTTTACCGATGTTGCAATAATTCCCGAGAAAAGTCAGAATGTGATAAAATGTTGAAACCTTTTGCATAGTAATCTCTGATAAATTTAATACAGTGGGAATTTTATTTCATAATTTTTGGAGCTAGGGAAGTATGGGTTTTGCAGCATTCTTTACAGACTATCCTGTTTAGGCAGATTGCTGTTATGTTTGCATTGTTTGCATATGTTCGCTTCTTTAATGATTCTATTTGAGGATAGGACTATTAAATATGCAGAGGAATTTAGTATGCAATGTTTTAGTGATTTACTACAGTAGAGTATGATAAGGTTTTTGCAATGGTTTATACTAACTTATCTCACGAGTCCTTGTTGAGTTTTGTGTGGATGAAGCTTTTGAGATTTAGGGAGACCGTGATATGAGAGGAATTAAGGAGACACAAAAGCTCAAGCTTGGGAATTCCCAAGGCACCCCAAGATAATATTTCAAGAAGTCTCAAGCGTATAAGCTTGGGGATGCCCCGGTTGGCATCCTACCTTTCTTCTTCAACAACTATCGGTTTGTATCGGTTGATCCTAAGTTTTTGCTTCTTCACATGATGTTTGCTATTCTTAGAATGCTATTTTATTTTGCTTTGCTTGCTGTTTGAATAAAGTACCAAGATCTGAAATTAATAAATGTTAGAGAGTCTTCACATAGTTGCATAATTATTCAACTACTCATTGATCTTCACTTAAATCTTTCGGAGTAGTTTGTCATTTGCTCTAGTACTTCACTTATATCTTTTTAGAGCATGGTGGTAGTTTTATTTTGTAGAAACAGATGAACTCTCATGCTTCACTTAGATTAATTTGAGAGTCTTAAATAGCATGGTAATTTTCTTAAATAATCCTAATATGCTATGTATGCAAGATTAATAATAAAATTCTCTTATGAGTGTTTTGAATACTAAGAGAAGTTTGATGCTTGATGATTGTTTTGAGATATGGAGGTAATAATATCAAAGTCGTGCTAGTTGAGTAGTTGTGAAATTGAGAAATGCTTGTGTTGAAGTTTGCAAGCCCCGTAGCATGCACGTATGGTAAACGTTATGTAACAAATTTGAAACATGAGGTGTTATTTGATTGTCCTCATTATGAGTGGTGGTCGGGGACGAGCGATGGTCTTTTCCTACCAATCTATCCCCCTAGGAGCATGCGCGTAGTGCCGAGGTTTTTGATGATTTGTAGAGTTTTTCAATAAGTATGTGAGTTCTTTATGACTAATGTTGAGTCCATGGATTATACACACTCTCACCCTTCCATCCTTGCTAGCCTCTTCGGTACTGTGCATTGCCCTTTCTCACATTGAGAGTTGGTGCAAACTTCGCCGGTGCATCCAAACCCTGTGATATGATACGCTCTTTCACACATAAACCTCCTTATATCTTCCTCAAAACAGCCACCATACCTACCTATTATGGCATTTCCATAGCCATTCCGAGATATATTGCCATGCAACTTTCCACCATTCTGTTTATTATGACACGCATCATCATTATCATATTGCTTTGCATGATCATGTAGTTGACATAGTATTTGTGGCAAATCCATCGTTCATAATTCTTTCATACATGTCACTCTTGATTCAATGCATATCCCGGTACACCGTCGGAGGCATTCATATAGAGTCATACTTTATTCTAGTATCCAGTTGTAATCATTGAGTTGTAAATAAATAGAAGTGTGATGATAATCATTTTTAGAGCATTGTCCCAAGTGAGGAATAAAAAAAAGATAAAGGCCATAAAAAAGAGAAGGCCATAAAAAAAGAAAGGCCAAATAAAAAATGGGAGAAAAAGAGAGAAGGGACAATGCTACTATCCTTTTACCACACTTGTGCTTCAAAGTAGCACCGTAATCTTCATGGTAGAGAGTCTCTCATGTTATCACTTTCATATACTAGTGGGAATTTTCCATTATAGAACTTGGCTTGTATATTCCAACAATGGGCCTCCTCAAGTGCCCTAGGTCTTCGTGAGCAAGCAAGTTGGATGCACACCCACTTAGTTTCTTTTGTTGAGCTTTCATACATTTATAGCTCTAGTGCATCCGTTGCATGGCAATCCCTACTCCTTGCATTACCATCAATCGGTGGGCATCCCCATAGCCCATTGATTAGCCTCGCTGATGTGAGAATTTCTCCTTTTTTTTGTCTTCTCCGCATAACCCCCTCATTATTCTATTCCACCCATAGTGCTATATCCATGGCTCGCGCTCATGTATTGCGTAAAAGTTTATAGGTTTGAGATTACTGAAGTATGAAACAATTGCTTGGCTTGTCATCGGGGTTGTGCATGATGAGAGCATTCTTGTGTCACGAAAATGAAACATGACTAAACTATATGATTTTGTAGGGATGAACTTTCTTTGGCCATGTTATTTTGAGAAGACATAATTGCTTAGTTAGTATGCTTGAAGTATTATCATTTTTATGTCAATATGAACTTTTGTCTTGAATCTTTCAGATCTGAATATTCATACCACGATTAAGAAGAATTACATTGAAATTATGCCAAGTAGCACTCCGCATCAAAAATTCTATTTTTATCATTTACCTACTCGAGGATGAGCAGGAATTAAGCTTGGGGATTCTTGATACGTCTCCAATGTATCTATAATTTTTGATTGCTCCATGCTTTGTTATCTACTGTTTTGGGCAATATTGGGCTTTATTATCCACTTTTATATTATTTTTGGGACTAACCTATTAACCGGAGGCCCAGCCCAGAATTGTTGTTTTTTTCCTATTTTAGTGTTTCGAAGAAAAGGAATATCAAACGGAGTCGAAACAGAACGAAATCAACTGGAGAAGTTATTTTTGGAAGGAAAGCTACCGGATGGACTTGGACCCCATGTCAGGAGCCACGGGAGGTGCTCACGAGGGTGGGGGGCGCCCCCCCTAGGGCGCGCCCCCTGCCTCGTGGGCCCCCCAAAGCTCCACCGACGTACTTCCTGCACCCATATATACTCACGTACCCTAAAACTTCCAGAACAGACAATAGATCGGGAGTTCCACCGCCAGAAGCCTCCGTAGCCACCGAAAGCCAATCTAGACTCGTTTCGGCACCCTGCCGGAGGGGGCAATCCTTCTTCGGTGGCCATCTTCATCATCCCGGTGCTCTCCATGACGAGGAGGGAGTAGTTCTCCCTCGAGGCTGAGGGTATGTACCAGTAGCTATGTGTTTGATTTCTCTCTCTCTCTCTCTCTCTCGTGTTCTTGAGGTGATACGATCTCGATGTATCGCGGGCTTTGCTATTATATTTGGATCCTATGATGTTTCTTCCCCCCTCTTCTCTCTTGTAATGAATTGAGTTTCCCCTTTGAAGTTATCTTATCGGATTGAGTCTTTAAAGATTTGAGAACACTTGATGTATGTCTTGCCGTGGATATCTGTGGTGACAATGGGATATCACATGATTCACTTGATGTATGTTTTGGTGATCAACTTGCGGGTTCCGCCCATGAACCTATGCATAGGGGTTGGCACACGTTTTTGTTGTGATTCTCCGGTAGAACTTTGGGGCACTCTTTGAGGTCCTATGTGTTGGTTGAATAGATGAATCTGAGATTGTGTGGTGCATATCGTATAATCATGCCCACGGATACTTGAGGTGACATTGGAGTATCTAGGTGACATTAGGGTTTTGATTGATTTGTGTCTTAAGGTGTTATTCTAGTATGAACTCTAGGGCTGTTTGTGACACCTATAGGAATAGCCCAACGGATTGATTGGAAAGAATAACTTTGAGGTGGTTTCATACCCTACCATAATCTCTTCATTCGTTCTCCGCTATTAGTGACTTTGGAGTGACTCTTTGTTGCATGTTGAGGGATAGTTATGTGATCCAATTATGTTATTATTGTTGAGGGAACTTGCACTAGCGAAAGTATATATGAACCCTAGGCCTTGTTTCAACACATTGCAATACCGTTTACGCTCACTTTTATCATTAGTTACCTTGCTGTTTTTATATTTCCAGATTACAAAAACCATTATCTACCATCCATATACCACTTGTATCACCATCTCTTCGCCGAACTAGTCCACCTATACAATTTACCATTGTATTGGGTGTGTTGGGGACACAAGAGACTTTTTGTTATTTGGTTGCAAGGTTGCTTGAGAGAGACCATCTTCATCCTACGCCTCCCACGGATTGATAAACCTTAGGTCATCCACTTGAGGGAAATTTGCTATTGTCCTACAAACCTCTGCACTTGGAGGCCCAACAATGTCTACAAGAAGAAGGTTGTGTAGTAGACATCAGTACACAACCGGCGTCTCAAGCACACTAGCTCGCTCCCCAAATATCATTTCACTATTAAATCGTCGCCGGTGAAAGATGGGCACGTGGACCCGTGTCGTGAGGGCAACTTCGGTGGCCCACTCCGGTGAGAGC
Source organism: Triticum dicoccoides (assembly GCF_002162155.2). NCBI lineage: Eukaryota > Viridiplantae > Streptophyta > Magnoliopsida > Poales > Poaceae > Triticum > Triticum dicoccoides. The sequence continues at coordinate 485,247,126 of NC_041384.1, read as the reverse complement.
GCGGCCGCAGCCGCCATGCGCGTGCTAACAAGGTGCATGAGTGCAACCGCAATTTGCGACCAGGCGGCAAAGGCAGCCCAAACGGCCGTTGTTGCTTCTTAGGTGGCGGCATCAACATCTGCCTCAGGGATAGCAACTGGCGAGAGTGGCACAGCAGCTGTTCGTTCCACAACGGTGGCCTTAGCCCTGATGGAGGCCGATGATGTCTACTACACAACCTTCTTCTTATAGACATTGTTGGGCCTCCAAGTGCAGAGGTTTGTAGGACAGTAGCAAATTTCCCTCAAGTGGATGACCTAAGGTTTATCAATCCGTGGGAGGCGTAGGATGAAGATGGTCTCTCTCAAACAACCCTACAACCAAATAATAAAGAGTCTGTTGTGTCCCCAACACACCCAATACAATGGTAAATTGTATAGGTGCACTAGTTCGGCGAAGAGATGGTGATACAAGTGCAATATGGATAGCAGATATAGGTTTTTGTAATATGAAAATATAAAAACATCAAGGTAACTAATGATAAAAGTGAGCGAAACGGTATTGCAATGCTAGGAAACAAGGCCTAGGGTTCATACTTTCACTAGTGCAAGTTCTCTCAACAATAATAACATAATAGGATCATATAACTATCCCTCAACATGCAACAAAGAGTCACTCCAAAGTCACTAATAGCGGAGAACAAATGAAGAGATTATTGTAGGGTACGAAACCACCTCAAAGTTATTCTTTCCGACCAATCCGTTGGGCTATTCCTATAAGTGTCACAAACAGCCCTAGAGTTCGTAGTAAAATAACACCTTAAGACGCAAATCAACCAAAACCCTAATGTCTCCTAGATACTCCAATGTCACCTCAAGTATCCGTGGGTATGATTATACGATATGCATCACACAATCTAAGATTCATCTATTCAACCAACACAAAGAACTTCAAAGAGTGCCCCAAAGTTTCTACCGGAGAGTCAAGACGAAAACGTGTGCCAACCCCTATGCATAAGTTCACGAGGTCATGAAACTCGCAAGTTAATCACCAAAACATACATCAAGTGAATCACATGATATCCCATTGTCACCACAGATAAGCACATGCAAGACATACATCAAGTGTTCTCAAATCCTTAAAGACTCAATCTGATAAGATAACTTCAAAGGGAAAACTCAATTCATCACAAGAGAGTATAGGAGGAGAAACATCATAATATCCAACTACAATAGCAAAGCTCGCGATACATCAAGATCATGTCGACTCAAGAACACGAGAGAGAGAGAGAGAGAGAGAGAGATCAAACACATAGCTACTAGTACATACCCTCAGCCCCAAGGGTGAACTACTCCCTCCTCGTCATGGAGAGCACCGAGATGATGAAGATGGCCACCGGAGAGGGATTCCCCCCCCCCTCCGTCAGGGTGCCGGGATGAGTCTAGATTAGTTTTCGGTGGCTACGGAGGCTTCTGGTGGCGGAACTCCCGATCTAGGTTTCTTTCTGGAAGTTTCTGTGTATATAAGAGGTTTTGGCGTCGAGAACAAGTCAGGGGGGTCTCCGGGCTGTCCACGAGGCAGGGAGGCGCGCCCAGGGGGGTGGGCACGCCCCCACCCTCGTGGGTAGCCTGAGACTCTTCTGGCCCAACTCTTTTACTCCATGGCCTTCTTCTGGTCCAAAAATAAGCTCCGTCAAGTTTCAGGTCAATTGGACTCCGTTTGGTTTTCCTTTTCTGTGATACTCAAAAACAAGGAAAAAAACAGAAACTGCCACTAGGCTCTAGGTTAATAGGTTAGTCCCAAAAATCATATAAAATAGCATATAAATGCATATAAAACATCCTATATGGATAATATAATAGCATGGAACAATCAAAATTATAGATACGTTGGAGACGTATCAGCCGCCCACGACCATGTCGAGGCCGCCCACGCCCTGCTCCTGGCGGTCACCACACAAATCGAACGAAGCTTCTCCGACAATGGTCGGCAATCCACGGCTGAAGAGCTGGCAATCGCCGAGAGCGTTCGAGCAGCCGTCTGTTCCTCCGTTGCATACCTTGCGACGACGGAGCCCGTCCAAGCCCATATCGCGTCCGCCCACGCCAGCTCGTGGCGGCCTTTTCCAAAGAGATGGCGGACGCGGATGGAGAGATGCTTGCCGAGTATGGTGCGATGGATGCCATGGAGCCCCTTCCCCAGGAGACCGTCGGGCGCGAGCTGGACATGGAGGCGGCGGCGGAGATCGACGAGCACCAGTAGGTCTTTAATTTGTTAGAGTAATGTTTATGTCAGCTAGCTCTGTTTAATTGCTGAACTTGCTCAATTAAGAAGTGTGGGTGTGTTGTAGTCTCCTTTGTGTACCCAAATTATGCAATGACGTGGATGACCACTGTACCATGGAAATTCGAACCAAAACTTTTGACGTTCAAACTCATCACACACGGGTTAAGCTATCTGAATCATTTGTGATGTCCACATATCGTACACAGTTCTGAATAAGGGACTGTGTCTGATGACACTTTGCGTGCCAGTTTTTTGGCTGAAGCGATTCCAAATTTTCGGCTTCCGTGGAAATCTCTACCTCCCCGCCGCCCCCCTTACCAAAAGCCACATTTCCCCTCTTTCCGCCTTCCTTTCCAAGTTGAAACTTTCACTCCTTGCTTGCAGCCGCCGCCGCCTCCTCGCCGGCGACCCTCCTTCACACTGCTCGGCTTCCTCTATCTAGGCAGGTAATCCACACCCGACCCCATCCTCCTCCTCCTCCTTCCACATCCCACATGCCCAGACCGCCGGCGCGAGCGCGACACCTTCCACCCAAATCACCGACCCCTCCACCAAAAAAGTGTCGGCCTAAGCCATGGTGCATGCAATATAGCCAGGACCTCAGGGAGCATTTGGCAGCGGAGAAGCAAATCGTGGCCGCATGCGCGGATGATGTTGCGATGGCTGCCATTCGTGACGACCCCCAGATCTTGAAGGAGCACCTTGCCAATTGCTAGCTACGCCATTTAAGCATGCTCGGTTTACCCGTTGCATGTGCTGCTCCTGCCTTTCCTTCACAAATTCTAGTGAATTGTGCTATCTAATTTCACCATGCAATCTGTTGCTCTAGTGTATATGTTCTATATGTCGTGCAGTGTGGTGCTCACTTATTAACTATTTTGTTAATTAGTTGTCGTCTTCAGTTAACTGTTTGGTTCAATTCTGCAAATGTGATGTTCAATTCTTCAGGCTGCAATTTTTTATAGTCTTCAGTGTGAGAAATAAATCGAATTTTTCTTTACAAAATTGTGGATGCATTCTGTTATTGTATACCATGTGAGAAATAAATTGAATTTGGCTGTAGTAAATACATGAGAAACAAATACAATTGCTACAATTGGTTGTAGTTAACTGTTTGGTTAACTCTCTGATCTTCTATTAGGAGTATGTTATATTGTGCAATGTGGTGCTCAGTTAATGTTTGGTTCATTTGTTGTGGTGTTTGGTTAATTGCTTGGTTCAATTCTGCAATGCGATGTCCAATTGTCGTGGGTAGAATTTTGTATTGTTTTGCATGCGAGGAATAAATCGAATTTGGCTGCACTTAATACATGAGAAACATATACAAGTGCTATATTTTCTAGTTTTTAATCATGCTTGGTTTCGGTAAATGGGTTTTCCGTGTGACTTCAATTAATCTGATGAATCTGCAATGTGCTTATTTTTCATCAACATATTTTACTGATAGCATGCGAACCCTTACTTAACCTGATGACTAACTACCTTATATGTGTTGCAGGGAAACAATGAGAAGCACTGAGGTTTACAATCGAGGTTAGCACGTGCATGGTCCGTTGTCTAATAGCACATTATTGTGCAATTGCAGGAACCATTCTAATATTTTTTTTAACAATTTGGTCTTGCACATGTAGTGAAGGAAATATGCCCTAGAGGCAATAATAAAGTTATTATATATTTCCTTATATCATGATAAATGTTTATTATTCATGCTAGAATTGTATTAACCGAAAACATAATACATGTGTGAATACATAGACAAATAGAGTGTCACTAGTATGCCTCTACTTGACTAGCTCGTTGATTAAAGATGGTTATGTTTCCTAACCATAGACATGAGTTGTCATTTGATTAACGGGATCACATCATTAGGAGAATGATGTGATTGACTTGAGCCATTCCGTTAGCATAACACTTGATCGTTTAATTTGTTGCTATTGCTTTCTTCATGACTTATACATGTTCCTATGACTATGAGATTATGCAACTCCCGTTTACCATAGGAACACTTTGTGTGCCACCAAACGTCACAACGTAACTGGGTGATTATAAAGGTGCTCTACAGGTGTCTCCGAAGGTACTTGTTGGGTTGGCGTATTTTGAGATTAGGATTTGTCACTCCGATTGTCGAAGAGGTATCTCTGGGCCCTCTCGGTAATGCACATCACCTAAAGCCTTGCAAGCATTGCAACTAATGAGTTAGTTGAGAGATGATGTATTACGGAACGAGTAAAGAGACTTGCCGTTAACGAGATTGAACTAGGTATTGAGATACCGACGATCGAATCTCGGGCAAGTAACATACCGATGACAAAGGGAACAACGTATGTTGTTATGCGGTCTGACTGATAAAGATCTTCGTAGAATATGTGGGAGCTAATATGAGCATTCAGGTTCCGCTATTGGTTATTGACCGGAGACGTGTCTCGGTCATGTCCACATTGTTCTCGAACCCGTAGGGTCCGCACGCTTAAGGTTTCGATGACAATTATATTATTAGTTTATGAGTTTTGATGTACCGAAGGAGTTCGGAGTCCCGGATGAGATCGGGGACATGACGAGGAGTCTCAAAATGGTCGAGACGTAAAGATCGATATATTGGACGACTATATTCGGACATCGGAAAGGTTCCGAGTGATTCGGGTATTTTTCAGAGCACCGGAGAGTTACGGGAATACGTATTGGGCCTTATTGGGCCATACGGGAAAGAAGGAAAAGGGCCTCAAGGGTGGCCGCACCCCTCGCCTTGGTCTGGTCCGAATTGGACTAGGGAAGGGGGGCGCCCCCTTCCTTCCTTCTCCTTTTCCCTTCCCTTTCCTTCCCTCCTACTCCTACTACTTGGAAGGGCTCCTAGTTCTACTAGGAAAGAGGGAATCCTACTCCCGATGGGAGTAGGACTCCCCTAGGGCGCGCCATAGAGAGGGCCGGCCCCTCCCCTCCACCACTCCTTTATATACGTGGCCGGGGGTACCCCATAGACACACAAGTTGATCTTCGTGATCGTTCTCTTAGCCGTGTGCGCTGCCCCCTCCACCATAATCCTCGATAATATTGTAGCGGTGCTTAGGCGAAGCCCTGCGATGGTAGAACATCAAGATCGTCACCATGCCGTCGTGCTGACGGAACTCTTCCCCGACACTTTGCTGGATCGGAGTCCGGGGATCGTCATCGAGCTGAACGTGTGCTAGAACTTGGAGGTGTCGTAGTTTCGGTGCTTGATCGGTCGGGCCGTGAAGACGTCCGACTACATCAACCGCGTTGTGATAATGCTTCCGCTTCCGGTCTACGAGGGTACGTAGACAACACTCTCCCCTCTCATTGCTATGCATCACCATGATCTTGCGTGTGCATAGGAAAATTTTGAAATTACTACGTTCCCCAACATGTAGGTCCTGCTGTCAGAGGTTTTGACCCACTGTTCGACCCTTTTTGCATATGGGGAAATGAGTTGTCCATGAATATCAATCAAACCAAGAAACTCAGAAAGATTGTTAGGATAAAGAAATTAGCGAGAAAAAACAACAAGATCTTTGTCTGCACAATGAAGAAGACATCAGTTCACTACAAGATGGTACTAACTATTGCCTTTTTTACTCCTTTGCCCCATTTCCAATATAGAGAAGATACTTATGCACATCCTTGCTTTCAGGCCTTTCCAAAGCAGTTCACTGATGATTACCTCTCAAACCACCTCTATGGTCAGGAGGCGAGGAAGGTTTACATACAACACCCACGATTCAATATTGAAGTGTTTCTGAAGAGGACGAAGGAGGGACGGTCAATCATCCACAGGCACTGGCCTAAAGTTGCAAAGACCTTCAACATGAATGAAGGCTCAATATTCGCCTTCCACTTCAGCAGTTTTCCGGATGAGATGCATCTGTCTATATACCGTCTATGATGCTAATTTCGAAAGGTTCTACATGTTGCATGTGGAACTTGCTGCTGGTGCAGTTGTGTAATGGGGTAGCTGAGTGCTGAAGCTATATCATGTTGTACTTTGATGTATTTCAATTATGAAATTCTGCTTCCTTAATATGGAAATGAAATATATTGTGTGCTTAATATGAAATGTCAATTAGATTAATAAATGTATTATGAATAATCGGATAATTAGCCTGCTAATTTTGTTTTGCTATTGCAAACGGTTGTTGAAAAAATACCGTGGGCGATGACCTCAGGCAACACACACATTTTCTAGGAATAAACTGTGTTGGATCAATGAACAATCACACACAACTTTCTCTTGAAAACTGTTTGCGTTAGGCCACCTTGCGCAAATGTTTATCACATAAAAACTGTGTGTGATGGACAACCTTCGCCACACAGTTTCTTCTACGGACCGTGTGTGATACATTCAATAACACAAACGATTTAACGGGAAATTTTTGTGTGATGTACCTATGAACGGAAACATTTTCCTTGGAGTGACTATGTGGGATGTGCATACGAACGGAAACGTTTTCCTTGGAGTGACTATGTGGGATGTGCATACGAACGGAAACGTTTAGCGGGACTGACTGTGTGGGGTGTACATGTGACCGGAAACAATTTCGCCTTATAATTGTTTTTTAGCTCTACTATACATATTTTCGTATTTGAGTGCTCGCCGGTCGCACACGACCTCATTTTGCCGAACGTGTGTGCCAGGAGGGCATATCCCCGACGGTTCCAGGGTCGTGTGGGAAGGACCCCCCTATCGCCCACACTCACTTGGTGATGGTTCCAAATGCCGTCGTGAAAAGGGGTTAAAAACCGTTTGTTTAGAACTGACGCGTACCAGTGGTAGATCACTGGATTGCGGTCAAAATTATCCTTAGAGGACTAAGGAAATATTTCTCGGTTATGGATGTGATAAGATTTCATCGTAAAGAGTTACGTCGACGCAAGCTTTAACACTAATCTGGATGACTCCGAGTCTCAATCTGAATACATATTAAAAGTGGGACCAATTAGCTAGAGTAGCTCCATGAAGAGCATTGTAGACATAGAAATTTGCAAAATACATATGGATCTGAATGTGGCAGACCTATTGACTAAACTTCTCTCACAAGCAAAACATGATCACACCTTAGTACTCTTTGGGTGATGTGAACTATTGTTGTTAAATCACATGGTGATGTGAACTAGATTATTGACTCTAGTGCAAGTGGGAGACTAAAGGAAATATGCCCTAGAGGCAATAATAAAGTTGTTATTTATATTTCCTTATATCATGATAAATGTTTATTATTTATGCTAGAATTGTACTAACCGAAAACTTTGTACATGTGTGAATACATAAACAAACAGAGTGCCCCTAATATGCCTCTACTTGACTAGCTCGTTAATCAAAGATGGTTAAGTTTCCTGACCATAGACATGTGTTGTCATTTGATGATCGGGATCACATCATTAGAGAATGATGTGATGGACAAGAACCATCTGTTAGCTTAGCATAATGATCGTTCAGTTTTATTGCTACTACTTTCTTCACGACTTATACATATTCCTCTAACTATGAGATTATGCAACTCCCGAATACTGGAGGAACACCTTGTGTGCTATCAAACGTCACAACCTAACTGGGTGATTATAAAGATGCTCCACAGGTGTCTCCAAAGGTGTTTGTTGAGTTGGCATAGATCAAGATTAGGATTTGACACTTCGTGTATCGAATAGGTGTCTCTGGGCCCTCTCGGTAATGCACATCACTATAAGCCTTGCAAGCAATGTGTCTAATGAGTTAGTTGTGGGATGATGCATTAAGGAACGAGTAAAGAATTGCCGGTAACGAGATTGAACTAGGTACAAGGATACCTGTCAGGACCCCGACTCAATGCCACATAGATCTAGCATGTAACACTTCATATCACTTTGCGGCCTCACGCACGGTATTCCCACGGGTGTCGCCTTACCTTTACCCGGGACCGTTTGCGCCTTTTGGCACACGTATATGACAGTGTCGCTAGCATCCATATGATAAGGAGCCCGGGCTGACATGGCTAGTCGTAAACCCAAAGTGGCACAAACTTACAGGGACAGGCATCCATGACCCAGCATCGAACGTGTCGGTCATCAGCGAGTGAATCCAGGCTGTAGCACTGGGCTAGCAGGACTCCGGTGAACCGGGCTGTAGCGGGCTAACAGGACTCCGGTATTCATCGCGTGACATTTCCCCGAAGGGACAGACACAGGAACGAAGAAGGACACATGCCGGCCAGCCTAAGTGTTCTGGAGCAGTAGCAAGCTACCATGGCTCGGTGGAAACACTAGGAGACATTTCCCGGTAAGAGAGGCTACTAAAGATAAACAACTAGATAGTCAGATCCCACACATACCAAGCATTTCAATAACATACACACAATATGCTCGATATGTGCAAATACAACATGGCATCACAACATGACTCTATGACTCAAGTAATTTATTCATTAGGCTCCGAGGAGCGAGATATTACAAACATGGGTCTTATGACCCAACAATCAGAGCATACAAGTCAAAGCACATGCGGAAGCTTAACATGTCTGAGTACAGACATCTATAAATGAAAAAGGCTGAGAAGCCTGACTATCTACCAGATCCTGCCGAGGGCACAAGATCGTAGCTGAGGTAACAAGCTAAACGTCGAAGACCACGCGGAATTACTAGTGAGACTGAAGTCTCTCTGCAAAAACATAAAATAGGCAAACGTGAGTACAAATGTACCCAGCAAGACTTACATCAGAACTAACTACATATGCATCATTATCAACAAGGGGATGGTGGGGTTTAACTGCAGCAAGCCAGCTTTGACTCGGTGGCTATCCTGAACTACGACTGCAATGTAACTCTTTTAAGGTGGCGCACACGAGTCCACATATTCACCATATCAATACACCACTATGGATCCGCTCCCGTCTCCCTACGAGAACGCCATCCATAGCACTCACGCTTATCTTGCGTATTTTAGAGTATCCACTTTCACTTGTCTATGAACTGATATAAGCAACCCAGAAGTCCTTTTCCGCGGACACGGCTATTCGAATAGATGATGATAACCCTGCAGGGGTGTACTTCTTCATACATGTTTCCACCACTTAGCGTCTGCACACGACATGTGCTCGGCAGACTTCAAGCGAAAGCCGACGTGGGTGTAGACCACGACCTACCTAAACACTCAAGTCTCTAGTCCAGGTTTATCGCCTATTCGGGTTCCATCCATGAGGAGATCCGACCGGAGTTTCGCTCACAGCCCCAAACGATGTGAACAGGGTTCCCGAGACACCAAACGGGCGCCCGGTACACCGTGCCACGTGCCTACCGCATCACAGCCCACCCCTACGGTCAGCGCTGTCCACGGCCTCCAGCATACTACAAACACCAGAAACTACTTGCAACTCCTGGACAGAGGACAAGGGTGAATAAGAAGTCGAGCGGGGTCATATTTCAGGGCCCAATGTATGGTAGTAGCTGAATCATGGATCACAAACACAGAACTCAGTTCCTGAGGACGGCTTCAATGAGACAACCCACCATGTACTCCTACATGGCCTCTCACCGACACCTTTTACCAAATCGTGTTCACACACTTAGCTCACACATAGTAGGACATGTTCACACACCTCTGATTCATCCCCGATGAATCAGACCTGACTCAACTCTAAGCAGTAGCAGGCAGGACAAACAAACATGAATGAGTAGGCACAACAGGGCTCAAACAACTCCTACTCATGCTAGTGGGTTTCATCTATTTACTGTGGAATGACAGGTCATGCAAAGGATAAAGGGGTTCAGCTACCGCAGCAAGTAACAGATGAATCGATGTTGTCCTAATGCAGTAAAAAGGAGCAGGAGCGAGAGAGTAGGATTGTATCGGAATGAACAAGGGGGTTTTGCTTGCCTGGCACTTCTGAAGATAACATTGAGTCTTCATCAGTGTCAATGATCACATCATCGGTATCACGTCTATCGAGAGGGGACAAATACCGGCAACACAGAAGGAAACACAATCAATGCAATGCACAATATGATGCATGATCATGACATGGCAAAATGAATGTGTTTTGGGCTAATGCAACTAGCAACAGATTAAATGAAGTTGGTTTGAATACAAGATTCAAATTCAAACTCCATATGTGGATATTTAAATGCCCTTTAATTGATTTGTGCTAAACAGCAGCTATAAGTTGTTCTAACATGCATGAAAATGGTACAGATGGATTCCTTGAATTTTTCTGATAATTTTTCATATATAATTTATTTCATTTGGAGTTACGGTTAATTTTCTATGATTTATTGAAGTTTATACAATTTTCTGAAATTTCCTGAATAATAATAAATCCAGAAAATACTTATTGCATTAGCCTGATGTCATGATGACGTCAGCAGGTCAAAGGCGCCAGCCCAGGTCAAACCTGACGCTGGGACCCACATGTCAGTGTAACAACTAGTTAGCAGGATTAAGTTAATACTAACTAAACTGTCAATGGGCCTGGGCCCGCATGTCAGTGGTTAGTTGACTAACTAAATAGGGTTAGCTAGTGTTAGGTTAGTCACTAATCCAGGTAATTAGCGTTAAACTAATCTAACTAAAATTAGCAAGGGTGGCCCACATGTCATTGACCCAGGGGTCAAACTGGGCCCACCCAGTCAACAATCAGCGGGTCAAACCCGCCGGCGTCTAGCCGCCGGCGAGGCCGAGACGACGGAGAGCGTCGGAAACGCTGCTCCGGCCACGGTTTGATGCGCGGGTGGGTGCTACGAGTAGCTGGCGATGTGGCGCATCCAACGGTGGCGGTGTTTGGTGCTGGGGTGGCCGGAGTTAACGGCGGCGAGCTCTTTTGCGGCCGCCGGAGTTCGGGCAATCTCGGGGTCAGGGTTAGGGAGCACGGCAGGAGGAGCTGGGGCGTGCTACGGACTCCTGAGATCGCGGTGAGCACGTCAGTGGGCTCGGATACGAGCTGGGGTGGCTGTGGCCACGGCCACGCCATGGCCGGCGGCGAGAAACTCTCGGCCGCGGTGGAGGAAGAGGCTAGGGGGCGAGAACGGAGGGGGCGAGCACAGGAGAAGCAGCAGGGGCTCACAGCGGATTCATTCGAGGCGGAGACGAGGCCGGGGGAGCGTTGGAGGCAGCACAGGGTCGCCGGAGATCCGGGCGGCCGAAGGTAGAAGACGACGATTGCGGCGACGTTGCAGGGCGCCTGAGGATGCGTGGCTCATCTGGGATGACGCGGACGACGAGGCGGAGCCAACGAGCATGACGGTTGCTCGAGGGACGGCCGGTGAGCGCGGTGGCGGTGTGCGGCGGCGACGGAGGCGTTCGGGAGCGAGAGGGGAAAAAAGCAGAGAAGGGGGAAAGGGTCGAGGGAGAGTGAGAGAGGTCGGGCGGATCGGGACGTCACCGGGCATTCATCCACGCGGCCAGGGGAAGCAGGAGGTGGCCAGGGGAAGCAGGAGGTGGCCGAGGCAGCGTCGGCGCGCACCACGCCTCGCCTCTGTTCGTCCTCCTGGCAGAGGAGGAAGAGGACAAGGGGGAGGAGGAGGTGGGCTGGGCCGGCCAGGTGGGGGAGCTGGGCCGGCTGGTGGGCTGCACGGGTGAGGCCAGGTAAGTCCTTCTCTCTCTCTCTCTTTTATTTTTTTCTTCTGTTTTGTTTTATTTAATTTCGTTTTGCCACTGTTTTGAATTTTAAACAAATTCAAACAATGCCAAAAACTCCTCTGAATAATTTTATTTGGCTAGATGGACTTTTCCAAAAGCTCATAAAATATTTCAGGGGTATTTGAAATTATATTCTAATTATATGAATATAATTCAAATTCAAATAGTTAATGAATTAAATCCAAAGTCCCAAAAATAATTCCTTAAAAATGTTCAATATTTTGGTTGGGACCAGAACCCTTACCAAAAATTATCAAACATTTAAGAAGAGCATTTTGGAGCAATGAATGAGATTTCTAGGGTTTTTGCCCCTCTTTTATTTAGGGTTTTGAGGCTTCTGACTTCCTCAGTTCAAGTTTTTTAAAAATTTAAACATGATGCACACATGAGCTAGCCTAGAGCATTACCATAAGCTAGGGATGTGACAACTCACCCCCACTAAACAAGAATCTCGACCCGAGATTCAAGCGTAGGGTAAGGTGAAGGGAAAACGCAAACTAGTATAATCTTCATGATCCAGGGTGCACTTCATAAGAGCGTTGATTCAATCACCATCTTTGTCTTGTCGTCTTGTTCTGAGAACTCCAACTAATCATGACAAGAAGAGGAAAGGAAAACTCTGGAAGGATCGGTCTTCTCGAAAGTCGAACAACTCAGGATTAACTCACGGAATGAGACATAGCAACATCTCTCGAGCTGAGAGGCGAAGCACACATCCATAGGAATGGAGTGAAGCAGATGACGAAGGTTCACTAGGTAGACCACAATTTCACGCTTAAGAAGGTGGTAATCGATTGTCAACGTAGCGAGGAGTTGAGTTGCCATGATACCATAACGATACACCTTAGGGAGGGTGACTCGTAGAGAGATCCCCTTAAGTGGCAAAAAGAATTACTTTTGATTCAGAGATCATTGAAACTCTTTAAACCAGCCTAAGGCAATTCTCGAGCGATCATTTGGAGGGGGTCGGTAGAATGGCATACTCGGACTTGGATGATGTGGATTACCTTGTTGAAGACAACATAATGGATGAATTTGCTTATCACCGGAAATGGAAGAGACCCATGGTAGAATGGCACATTGGCGGTGCAAGCTGGGAACAAAATGCAAATGATGGGAATGATTATGGTAACTAGGGAAGAACCCAACAGTAGAGAGTTATTCCACTATTGGAATGGTTATAGCATAACCAAGGAAACTGAGAGCGCTATACAGTTAATGCCGACGATCAAACCTAGCACTTGCGCGTGCTCTCAAGAACTTGAGCAATTCCATAATCATCAAGGTTTTACCAACATCCGTGTCAAGGATCCTGGCAACACAACTTGCTACCATGATGAATGGTGATGGAGGATAACACTTTCTCAGATTTCATCTTAGCGAGCCAAGGAACAAAATCTGGACGATCGACCGAGAGACATTTAGCACTCCGCTTCTAATGTTCTCCTTGATGTGCTAGCGTAACCCATTCATAGATATGGTTTGATATCTAGAACATCAAGTAAAAAGGTCGGACTTCGGGATCTCAAAATCCATAGGGGCAACTAGGGAGTAAATCCTACGAAATCCCTATGGGGAGGTGGCCAACTTCCTCAATCAAGATATTATAATAACAGGTCTTCCGGCTGGGTGTGTTGGCCACGACATCCACTTTACCGGTTTTCAAGGGACCGATATTATAGTTCTTGGAAATGTTCCAAACCATCATATCTGCCTGAGATTCAGATCTGGTTGGTGTCAGGATATTCCAGACTCATCGAGTCTAGCAAGAAAAATGAAAGTTTGCAACACAAATCGACGAGATGACGTTGCGGGATTCTCGGGAGATGAACTACGATAGCAAGCTCCAAAACATGAGCTGGTTCTGCTACAAACATGTGAACACGCTGTCCCAGACAAACATGACCACGTGGTAGTCTTATAATAAAACACTACCGAGTTCAGGTGGGGGAACCATCATTAATGACATCGAAGTCTCCACGCGTGGAAGTCCAAAGAGTTCACCTTGGACAGACTCCTTTATCTTTGAACAACTCAATCAGTGGCTTGGTGTGCTCGGAACACATATGGAATGAAGGTTGCAAGTCTCCAGACCACAGAATACTTCGCACGTATGCATGACTGACTTGGGATGATTCCAGAGGAAGCAAAACTAACTTTCTCAAATCCACGGCGGCAACTTTCACCAAATGCACGTGTATAAGAGGAAGTCACTCCTTTCATCAAACAAATACTTCATGAGTTAGCATGAAGAAATGCTTTCAAAAGTTTCCAACGCTAGCTTAATGTTCAACAAAATCATGGAGGAGATAAGGATGTTGCCAATGGGCTCAACAACAATTCATCTAGGTTTCTTTTTAAAAAGGAATTCCATAGTTAAGTGAACACGGTGATAGCATTGGTCAGACCAAAGATGTAATGGTGTATGCTCGAGGGATCAACCACGAATAAGACAACATTACGAGCATCGTTGGTACTGATTTGATTTGACGATAGCCCACACTCAAATCAAAGGATTGATAAGACAATAGGTCCAGCAACTGATCACAAGGACCAATCGATGAAGATATCATCTTTCTTCAACACACACTACACAAGAATATCCCTTTGGAACGAACTAAGTCAGGCAAGCTTTTATCTTCCAACTCTCCAAGTTGTTGTCTAGCTTAACCAACTAGCTCCGGGATATCCATCACAGATTCTTGGAGAAAGGGTGGTTCACCAGAAACCAACTTGATCACGAGCTCAACATAACAGTCAGGTGACAACCTGGTAATACTTTCGAGAAGACATCCAGAAAATCACGAACCACCGGTATGTTACTAAGCTCGAGAACAATCTCGCTTTTGAGGGCAAGACGATATGATCAAATGAGTGAGGACTTGACAAGATCCTAACTCATCAATCAAAGGGTGCACCGAAATAAGGACTAGGTAGCACGATCAGTCTTAGAGGGATGATTTAAAAACCAACATGCTAAGATTGAAATTATTATCCTTTAACTACCAAGCAACGAGGTTGCTGGGAGTATTGATTTCACACGCCATGATTCATTTGTCGGCATTCCGGTTACAATAACACAGGAACCGAGGAATGAACAATGATGGCAAAAGTATCACTGTACCAAGAGTTCATAGGATGGTGTGCAATTCCTATAACAATCCCGATATAAAAGATGGTAATACTCCAAGGTAGAACAGAGCAAAAGCTGGGCTGGCATTTTGATCTGCGGAGCACAATTGCTTTGACCCAATCCTAAATATGGAAGAGGTACTGGAGTTTGTTTCTCCTAGTCATTCCGCGATAGAATGGCTTGACGGGCCACAAGAGTAATAGGCATCGATAACGAACGCACGCATACTCTTGACTATCCATTGATAGACGAGGGTCAGAAAACAACTAACGAGGGACAACTCAAAAGAACATATGATTTTCCGAGTTGTGAATGCATAGATTAGCATGTCGAACGAGTTCAACATATTTCTTCCGGACAATCCATGCGGAAAGGTAGAACTGGCAGAGTCACAATTATGAATGGAGAACCCATTGAGAGCACTCCTGTTGTGATCTTTTGATCCAACAAACTTCTGCCGTAAGTAGTTCATGGTATTTGGAAGAAGAAGATACCACGGACTTCAAGGACTATCGCAAAGGTTACTAATATCCTAAAGGCACTAGCAATTACTATCAACATGAAGTAGGTAGAGTGAATCTCGGGTTCAAGAACCCAGGAACAGAATACCTATTACTAAGTAGCATCACGGGATGCTTTCGAGAATGATGGCCAGAATCATCGCACTGGGAACACAAATCATGGCTAAATTACTAGATGATCCCCTAAGACACCTAGGGTCATAATATTATCTCCAACATATATGTCGAGGCAATAGAATACCTCAACTCAACAATTAGTGTGATTGAGCTGGCATAAAGGAACATCGAAACCAGAGGGAAAGGATTTTGCAAATGCATCAGACTATTTAGAAACCTGGGATGACTCGGACAGCATAACGGCTGTAAATGCTCAGAAAAGATTTGAGACATTCACAAAAATGGTGGCATAACCACTCAGAAGCACAATATCAAGGTCTCGAGATCAACAGTTAACATACAGAAGTCGTAGGAACTGAACTGAGACTTAAATCCAACAATCTTAAGTCTACGGATTAGTAACATGTGATCCTGATAGAAAGAAGAGATAGCCTAGTTCTTAATCCCCGTAGAAGAAAAGATGATGACTCAGATCAGAAGGCCATGAGGTATAAGGAGTAAAAAGAGCCTTATGTTCCACCCCACAATCAATTCCCTTATATAACTAAAGAATTTCTAGACTCAACTTCGATCAGTTTGGCTTGGTAAACCTACAGGCAGTCAAGCTCTGATACCAACGCTGTCAGGACCCCGACTCAATGCCACATAGATCTAGCATGTAACACTTCATATCACTTTGCGGCCTCACGCACGGTATTCCCACGGGTGTCGCCTTACCTTTACCCGGGACCGTTTGCGCCTTTTGGCACACGTATATGACAGTGTCGCTAGCATCCATATGATAAGGAGCCCGGGCTGACATGGCTAGTCGTAAACCCAAAGTGGCACAAACTTACAGGGACATGCATCCATGACCCAGCATCGAACGTGTCGGTCATCAGCGAGTGAATCCAGGCTGTAGCACTGGGCTAGCAGGACTCCGGTGAACCGGGCTGTAGCGGGCTAACAGGACTCCGGTATTCATCGCGTGACATTTCCCCGAAGGGACAGACACAGGAACGAAGAAGGACACATGCCGGCCAGCCTAAGTGTTCCAGAGCAGTAGCAAGCTACCATGGCTCAGCGGTAACACTAGGAGACATTTCCCGGTAAGAGAGGCTACTAAAGATAAACAACTAGATAGTCAGATCCCACACATACCAAGCATTTCAATAACATACACACAATATGCTCGATATGTGCAATACAACATGGCATCACAAAATGACTCTACGACTCAAGTAGTTTATTCAATAGGCTCCGAGGAGCGAGATATTACAAACATGGGTCTCATGACCCAACAATCAGAGCATACAAGTCAAGGCACAAGCGGAAGCTATCATGTCTGAGTACAGACATCTATAAATGAAAAAGGCTGAGAAGCCTGACTATCTACCAGATCCTGCCGAGGGCACAAGATCGTAGCTGAGGTATCAAGCTAAACGTCGAAGTCCAAGCGGAACTACTAGTGAGACTGAAGTCTCTCTGCAAAAACATAAAATAGGCAAACGTGAGTACAAATGTACCCAGCAAGACTTACATCAGATCTATCTACACATGCATCATTATCAACAAGGGGGGGGGGGTGGTCGAGTTTAACTGCAGCAAGCCAGCTTTGAGTCGGTGGCTAACCTGAACTACGACTGCAAGTAACTCTTTTGAGGTGGCGCACACGAGTCCACATATTCACCATATCAATACACCACTATGGATCCGCTCCCGTCTCCCTACGAGAACGCCATCCATAGCACTCACGCTTATCTTGCGTATTTTAGAGTATCCACTTTCACTTGTCTATGAACTATGCAAGGGGTCCAAGTTTCCATATCCGAGGAATCCGGCTATTTGAATAGATGATGTTAACCCTGCAGGGGTGTACTTCTTCACACACGCTTTCGCCACTTATCGCCCTGTACACGTCATGTACCTCGGCAACCTTCAAGCGGAAGCCGGGCGAGGGAGTCTGTCAGGACCCCGACTCAATGCCACATCGATCTAGCATGTAACACCTCATATCACTTTGCGGCCTCACGCACGGTATTCCCACGGGTGTCGCCTTACCTTTGCCCGGGACCGTTTGCGCCTTTTGGCACACGTATATGACAGTGTCGCTAGCATCCATATGATAAGGAGCCCGGGCTGACATGGCTAGTCGTAAACCCAAAGCGGCACAGACTTACAGGGACAGGCATCCATGACCCAGCATCGAACGTGTCGGTCATCAGCGAGTGAATCCAGGCTGTAGCACTGGGCTAGCAGGACTCCGGTGAACCGGGCTGTAGCGGGCTAACAGGACTCCGGTATTCACCGCGTGACATTTCCCCGAAGGGACAGACACAGGAACGAAGAAGGACACATGCCGGCCAGCCTAAGTGTTCCGGAGCAGTAGCAAGCTACCATGGCTCGGTGGAAACACTAGGAGGCATTTCCCGGTAAGAGAGGCTACTAAAGATAAACAACTAGATAGTCAGATCCCACACATACCAAGCATTTCAATAACATACACACAATATGCTCGATATGTGCAATACAACATGGCATCACAAAATGACTCTACGACTCAAGTAGTCTATTCAATAGGCTCCGAGGAGCGAGACATTACAAACATGGGTCTCATGACCCAACAATCAGAGCATACAAGTCAAAGCACAAGCGGAAGCTATCATGTCTGAGTACAGACATCTATAAATGAAAAAGGCTGAGAAGCCTGACTATCGATCAGATCTTGCCGAGGGCACAAGATCGTAGCTGAGGTATCAAGCTAAACGTCGAAGTCCAAGCGGAACTACTAGTGAGACTGAAGTCTCTCTGCAAAACATAAAATAGGCAAACGTGAGTACAAATGTACCCAGCAAGACTTACATCAGATCTATCTACACATGCATCATTATCAACAAAGGGGATGGTGGAGTTTGACTGCAGCAAGCCAGCTTTGACTCGGTGGCTATCCTGAACTACGACTGCAAGTAACTCTTTTGAGGTGGCGCACACGAGTCCACATATTCACCATATCAATACACCACTATGGATCCGCTCCCGTCTCCCTACGAGAACGCCATCCATAGCACTCACGCTTATCTTGCGCATTTTAAAGTATCCACTTTCACTTGTCTATGAACTGATATAAGCAATCCAGAAGTCCTTTTCCGCGGACACAGCTATTCGAATAGATGATGTTAACCCTGCAGGGGTGTACTTCTTCATACATGTTTCCACCACTTAGCGTCTGCACACGACATGTGCTCGGCAGACTTCAAGCGAAAGCCGACGTGGGTGTAGACCACGACCTACCTAAACACCTAAGTCTCTAGTCCAGGTTTATCGCCTATTCGGGTTCCATCCATGAGGAGATCCGGCCGGAGTTTCGCTCACAGCCCCAAACGATGTGAACAGGGTTCCGTGACACCAAACGGGCGCCCGGTATACCCGGCCACGTGCCTACCGCATCACAGCCCACCCCTACGGTCAGCGCTGTCCACGGCCTCCAGCATACTACAAACACCAGAAACTACTTGCAACTCCTGGACAGAGGACAAGGGTGAATAAGAAGTCGAGCAGGGTCATATTTCAGGGCCCAATGTATGGTAGTAGCTGAATCATGGATCACAAACACAGAACTCAGTTCCTGAGGACGGCTTCAATGAGACAACCCACCATGTACTCCTACATGGCCTCTCACCGACACCTTTTACCAAATCGTGTTCACACACTTAGCTCACACACAGTAGGACATGTTCACCCGCCTCTGATTCATCCCCGATGAATCAGACCTGACTCAACTCTAAGCAGTAGCAGGCATGACAAGCAAGCATGAATGAGTAGGCACAACAGGGCTCAAACAACTCCTACTCATGCTAGTGGGTTTCATCTATTTACTGTGGCAATGACAGGTCATGCAAAGGATAAAGGGGTTCAGCTACCGCAGCAAGTAACAGATGAATCGGTGTTGTCCTAATGCAGTAAAAGAGAGCAGGAGCGAGAGAGTGGGATTGTATCGGAATGAACAAGGGGGTTTTGCTTGCCTGGCACTTCTGAAGATAACATTGAGTCTTCATCAGTGTCAACGATCACATCATCGGTATCACGTCTATCGAGAGGGGACAAATACCGGCAACACAGAAGGAAACACAATCAATGCAATGCACAATATGATGCATGCTATGACATGGCAATATGAATGTGTTTTGAGCTAATGCAACTAGCAACAGATTAAATGAAGTTGGTTTGAATACAAGATTCAAATTCAAACTCCATATGTGATTATTCAAATGCCATTTAATTCATTTGTCCTAAACAGTAGTGATAAGTTGTTCTAACATGCATGAAAATGGTACAGATGGATTCCTTGAATTTTTCTGATAATTTTTCATATATAATTTATTTAATTTGGAGTTACGGTTAATTTTCTATGATTTATTGAAGTTTATACAATTTTCTGAAATTTCCTGAATAATAATAAATCCAGAAAATACTTATTGCGTCAGCCTGATGTCATGATGACGTCAGCAGGTCAAAGGCGCCAGCCCAGGTCAAACCTGACGCTGGGACCCACATGTCAGTGTAACAACTAGTTAACAGGATTAAGTTAATACTAACTAAACTGTCAATGGGCCTGGGCCCGCATGTCAGTGGTTAGTTGACTAACTAAACAGGGTTAGCTAGTGTTAGGTTAGTCACTAATCCAGGTAATTAGCGCTAAACTAATCTAACTAAAATTAGCAAGGGTGGCCCACATGTCATTGACCCAGGGGTCAAACTGGGCCCACCCAGTCAACGATCAGCGGGTCAAACCCGCCGGCGTCTAGCCGCCGGCGAGGCCGAGACGACGGAGAGCGTCGGAAACGCTGCTCCGGCCACGGTTTGATGCGCGGGTGGGTGCTACGAGTAGCTGGCGATGTGGCGCATCCAACGGTGGCGGTGTTTGGTGCTGGGTTGGCCGGAGTTAACGGCGGCGAGCTCTTTTGCGGCCGCCGGAGTTCGGGCAATCTCGGGGTCGGGGTTAGGGAGCACGGCAGGAGGAGCTGGGGCGTGCTACGGACTCCTGAGATCGCGGTGAGCACGTCAGTGGGCTCGGATACGAGCTGGGGTGGCTGTGGCCACGGCCACGCCATGGCCGGCGGCGAGAAACTCTCGGCCGCGGTGGAGGAAGAGGCTAGGGGGCGAGAACGGAGGGGGCGAGCACAGGAGAAGCAGCAGGGGCTCACAGCGGATTCATTCGAGGCGGAGACGAGGCCGGGGGAGCGTTGGAGGCAGCACAGGGTCGCCGGAGATCCGGGCGGCCGAAGGTAGAAGACGACGATTGCGGCGACGTTGCAGGGCGCCTGAGGATGCGTGGCTCATCTGGGATGACGCGGACGACGAGGCGGAGCCAACGAGCATGACAGTTGCTCGAGGGACGGCCGGTGAGCGCGGTGGCGGTGTGCGGCGGCGACGGAGGCGTTCGGGAGCGAGAGGGGAAAAAAGCAGAGAAGGGGGAAAGGGTCGAGGGAGAGTGAGAGAGGTCGGGCGGATCGGGACGTCACCGGGCATTCATCCACGCGGCCAGGGGAAGCAGGAGGTGGCCAGGGGAAGCAGGAGGTGGCCGAGGCAGCGTCGGCGCGCGCCACGCCTCGCCTCTGTTCGTCCTCCTGGCAGAGGAGGAAGAGGACAAGGGGGAGGAGGAGGTGGGCTGGGCCGGCCAGGTGGGGGAGCTGGGCCGGCTGGTGGGCTGCACGGGTGAGGCCAGGTAAGTCCTTCTCTCTCTCTCTCTTTTATTTTTTTCTTCTGTTTTGTTTTATTTAATTTCGTTTTGCCACTGTTTTGAATTTTAAACAAATTCAAACAATGCCAAAAACTCCTCTGAATAATTTTATTTGGCTAGATGGACTTTTCCAAAAGCTCATAAAATATTTCAGGGGTATTTGAAATTATATTCTAATTATATGAATATAATTCAAATTCAAATAGTTAATGAATTAAATCCAAAGTCCCAAAAATAATTCCTTAAAAATGTTCAATATTTTGGTTGGGACCAGAACCCTTACCAAAAATTATCAAACATTTAAGAAGAGCATTTTGGAGCAATGAATGAGATTTCTAGGGTTTTTGCCCCTCTTTTATTTAGGGTTTTGAGGCTTCTGACTTCCTCAGTTCAAGTTTTTTAAAAATTTAAACATGATGCACACATGAGCTAGCCTAGAGCATTACCAGAAGCTAGGGATGTGACAATACCGACGATCGAATCTCGGGCAAGTAACATACCGATGACAAAGGGAATAACGTATGTTGTTATGTGGTTTGACCGATAAAGATCTTCGTAGAATATGTAGGAGCCAATATGAGCATCCAAGTTCCGCTATTGGTTATTGAACGGAGATGTGTCTCGGTCATGTCTACATAGTTCTCGAACCCGTAGGGTCCGCACGCTTAACGTTCAATGACGATTTGTATTATGAGTTATGTGTTTTGGTGACCGAAGTTTGTTCGGAGTCCCGGGTGAGATCACGGACATGACGAGGAGTCTCGAAATGGTCGAGAGGTAAAGATTGATATATTGGAAGGTTATATACGGACACCGGAATGGTTCCGATAAGGTTCGGGGATTTTTTGGAGTACCGGGAGGCTACCGGACCCCCCGGGAAAGTTAATGGGCCTAATGGGCCATAGTGGAAGACAGGAGGCAGGCCACGGGAGGGGGCGCGGCCCCCCTCTTTCCTTCTCCTTCTCCCTCCTTTCCCCTTTCCCCCTCTCTGTTGGAAGGAAAGGGGGCCGAATCCTACTAGGAAAGGAGTCCTAGTAGGACTCCCCCTCTTGGCGCCCCCCCCCCCTTGGGCTGGCTTCCTCCTCCCCCTCCTTTATATATGTGGGCAGGGGGCACCCCAAAGGCACAACAGTTGTTTCTTAGCCGTATGTGGTGCCCCCCTCCACAGTTTACTCCTCCGATCATAGCGTCGTAGTGCTTAGGCGAAGCCCTGCCCGGATCACATCACCATCACCATCACCACGCCGTCGTGTTGTCGGAACTCTCCCTTAACTCTCTACTGGATCAAGAGCTCGAGGGACGTCATCGAGCTGAATGTGTGTTGAACACGGAGGTGCCGTACGTTCGGTACTTGGATCGGTTGGATCGTGAGGACGTTCGACTACATCAACCGCGTTAACCTAACGCTTCCGCTTTCGGTCTATAGGGTACGTGGACACACTCTCCCCGTCTTGTTGCTATGCATATTCTAGATAGATCTTGCGTGATCATAGGATTTTTTTTGAAATTACATGCTACGTTCCCCAACAAACAAGACCACTAATTTCAAGAAAAAGGGCAAAGGGAAGAAGGGGAACTTCTAGAAGAATAACAAGCATGTTGCTGCTCCTGGGAAGAAGCCCAAGTCTGGACCTAAGCCTAAAACTGAGTGCTTCTACTGCAAAGGGACTGGTCACTAGAAGTGGGACTGCACCAAGTATTTGGCGGATAAGAAGGATGGCAAAGTGAAAGGTATATTTGATATACATGTTATTAATGTGTACCTTACTAATGCTCGTACTAGCGTCTGGGTATTTGATACTGGTTCTGTTGCTCATATTTGCAACTCGAAATAGGGGCTACGGATTAAATGAAGATTGGCTAAGGATGAGGTGACAATGCACGTCGGAATGGTTTGAAGGTCGATGTGATCACCATCGGCACGCTACCTCTACATCTACCTTCGGGATTAGTTTTAGACCTGAATAATTGTTATTTGGTGCCAACATTGAGCATGAACATTATATCTGGATCTTGTTTGATGCGAGACGGTTATTCATTTAAATCAGAGAATAATGATTGTTCTATTTATATTGAATCTCGATCGTAGTGATACACATATTCATAATATTGAAACCAAAAGATGCAAAGTTAATAATGATAGTGCAACTTATTTGTGGCACTGCCGTTTAGGTCATATTGGTGTAAAGTGCATGAAGAAACTCTATGCTGATGGGCTTTTGGAATCACTTGATTATGAACCACTTGATGCTTGCGAACCATGCCTCATGGGAAGATGACTAAGACTCCGTTCTCCGGAATAATGGAGCGAGCCACTGACTTATTGGAAATAATACATACTGATGTATGTGGTCCGATGAGTGTTGAGGCTCGCGGCGGGTATCGTTATTTTCTGACCTTCGCAGATGATTTGAGCAGATATGGGTGTATCTATGAAACATAAGTATGAAACATTTGAAAAGTTCAAAGAATTTTAGAGTGAAGTGAAAATCATCGTAACAATAAAATAAAGTTTCTATGATCTGATCGCGGAGGCGAATATTTGAGTTACGAGTTTGGTCTTCATTTGAAACAATGTGGAATAGTTTCACAACTCACGCCACCTAGGACACCACAGCGTAATGGCGTGTCTGAATGTCATAACCATACTTTATTAGATATGGTGCGATCTATGATTTATCTTACCGATTTACCACTATCATTTTGGGGTTATGATTTAGAGACGGCTGATTCACATTAAATAGGGCACCATCTAAATCCGTTGAGACGACACCATATGAATTGTGGTTTGGCAAGAAACCTAAACTGTCGTTTCTTAAAGTTTGGGGCTGCGATGCTTATGTGAGAAAGCTTCAACCTGATAATCTCGAACCCAAATTGAAGAAATGTGTCTTCATAGGATACCCAAAAGAAACTGTTGGGTACACCTTCTATCACAGATCCGAAGGCAAGATATTTGTTGCTAAAAATGGATCCTTTCTATAAAGGAGTTTCTCTCGAAAGAAGTGAGTGGGAGGAAAGTAGAACTTGATGAGGTAGTTGTACCTTCTCTCGAATTGGAAAATGGTTCATCACAGAAATTAGTTCCAGTGATGCCTACACCAATTAGTGAGGAAGTTAATGATGATGATCATGAAACTTTAGCTCAAGTTTCTACCAAACCTCGTAGGTCAACCAGAGTAAGGTCCGCACCAGAGTGGTACGGTAATCCTGTTCTGGAAGTCATGTTACTAGACCATGACGAACCTACGAACTATGAGGAAGTGATGATGAGCCCAGATTCCGCGAAATGGCTTGAGGCCATGAAATCTGAGATGGGATCCATGTATGAGAACAAAGTATGGACTTTGGTTGACTTGCCCGACGATCGACAAGCCATAGAGAATAAATGGATCTTCAAGAAGAAGACTGACGCTGACGTAATGTTACTGTCTACAAAGCTTGACTTGTTGCGAAAGGTTTTCGACAAGTTCAAGGAGTTGACTACGATGAGACTTTCTCACCCGTAGCGATGCTTAAGTCTGTCCGAATCATGTTAGCAATTGCCGCATTTTATGATTATGAAATTTGGCAAATGGATGTCAAAACCGCATTCCTTAATGGATTTCTTAAAGAAGAGTTGTATATGATGCAACCAGAAGGTTTTGTTGATCCTAAAGGTGCTAACAAAGTGTGCAAGTGATACGTCTCCAACGTATCTACTTTTCCTAACGCTTTTCCTCTTGTTTTGGACTCTAATTTGCATGATTTGAATGAAACTAACCCCGGACTGACGCTGTTTTCAGCAGAACTACCATGGTGTTGTCTTTGTGCAGAAATTAAAGTTCCCGGAATGGAACGAAACTTTGCAAGGATTTTTTTATATCAATAATAAGAATTTCTAGAGCCAAGACCTGCCGGAGAGGGGCACCTGGGTGGGCACAACCCACCAGGGGGCGCCCCCTCTCCTAGCGTGCCCAGGTGGGTTGTACCCACCTAGTGGCCCCGCTGATGACCCCCTGATACTATTAAGTCACATTATTTCAGAAAAAATCAGGAAGAAAGAATTATCACGATCCACGAGACGGAGCCGCCACCAAGCCCTGTTCTTCCTCGGGACGGAGCCGCCACCAAGCCCTGTTCTTCCTCGGGAGGGCAGATCTGGAGTCCGTTTGGGGCTCCGAAGAGGGGGATCTTTGTTCTTCGTCATCACCAACCTTTCTCCATCGCCAATTCCATGATGCTCCCCACTGGGAGTGAGTAATCCCTTCATAGGCTCGCTGGTCGATGAGGAGTTGGATGAGATTCATCATGTAATCGAGTTAGTTTTGTTAGGGATTGATCCCTAGTATCCACTATGTTCTTAGATTGATGTTGCTATGACTTTGCCATGCTTAATGCTTGGCACTTTGTGAAGGAAATATGCCCTAGAGGCAATAATAAAGTTATTATTTATTTCCTTATATCATGATAAATGTTTATTATTCATGTAGAATTGTATTAACTGGAAACATAATACATGTGTGAATACATAGGCAAACAGAGTGTCACTAGTATGCCTCTACATGACTAGCTCGTTAATCAAAGATGGTTATGTTTCCTAACCATAAACAAAAGAGTTGTTATTTGATTAACGGGATCACATCATTAGAAGAATGATGTGATTGACATGACCCATTCCATTAGCTTAGCACCCGATCGTTTAGTATGTTGCTATTGCTTTCTTCATGACTTATACATGTTCCTATGACTATGAGATTATGCAACTCCCGTTTGCCGGAGGAACACTTTGTGTGCTACCAAACGTCACAACGTAACTGGGTGATTATAAAGGAGCTCTACAGGTGTCTCCGAAGGTACATGTTGGGTTGGCGTATTTCGAGATTAGGATTTGTCACTCCGTTTGTCGGAGAGGTATCTCTGGGCCCTCTCGGTAATGCACATCACATAAGCCTTGCAAGCATTGCAACTAATGAGTTAGTTGCGAGATGATGTATTACGAAACGAGTAAAGAGACTTGTCGGTAACGAGATTGAACTAGGTATTGAGATACCGACGATCCAATCTCGGGCAAGTAACATACCGATGACAAAGGGAACAACGTATGTTGTTATGCGGTCTGACCGATAAAGATCTTCGTAGAATATGTGGGAGCCAATATGAGCATCCAGGTTCCGCTATTGGTTATTGACCGGAGACGTGTCTCGGTCATGTCTACATTGTTCTCGAACCCGTAGGGTCCGCACGCTTAAGGTTTCGATGATAGTTATATTAT
This sequence comes from Triticum dicoccoides, assembly GCF_002162155.2. Lineage (NCBI taxonomy): Eukaryota > Viridiplantae > Streptophyta > Magnoliopsida > Poales > Poaceae > Triticum > Triticum dicoccoides. The sequence continues at coordinate 485,220,501 of NC_041384.1, read as the reverse complement.
GAGTTTATGAGTTTTGATGTACCGAAGGAGTTCGAAGTCCCGGATGAGATCGGGGACATGACGAGGAGTCTCTAAATGGTCGAGATGTAAAGATCGATATATTGGATGACTATATTCGGACATCGGAAAGGTTCCGAGTGATTCGGGTATTTTCAGAGGTACCGGGAAGTTACGGGAATACGAGGAAGAAGCAATGGGCCTTAATGGGCCTTAGTGGGAAGGACCAGGAGGTGGCGCGCGCCCCTCCCAAGCCCAGTCCGAATTGGACAAGGGGTTTGGGGCGCGGCCCCTCTCTCCCTTCCTTCCCCTCTTCCCCCCTTTCCCCCCTTCTCCTAGTTGGACTAGGAAAGGAGGAAACCTACTCCAACTAGGAGTTGGAATCCTACTCCCTGGCGCACCCCTCCTAGGGCCGGCCTCCTCCCCCTTGCTCCTTTATATACGGGGGCAGGGGGGCACCCCAAGAACACACAAGTTGATCCACATGATCATATTCTTAGCCGTGTGCGGTGCCCCCTTCCACCATAATCCTCGATAATATTGTAGCGGTGCTTAGGCGAAGCCCTGCGACGGTAGTACATCAAGATCGTCACCACGCCGTCGTGCTGATGGAACTCTTCCCCGACACTTTGCTGGATCGGAGTCCAGGGATCATCATCGAGCTGAACGTGTGCTAAAACTCGGAGGTGCCATAGTTTCGGTGCTTGATCGGTCGGGTCGTGAAGACGTACGACTACATCAACCGCGTTGTGCTAACGCTTCCGCTATCAGTCTACGAGGGTACGTAGATCACACTCTCCCCTCTTGTTGCTATGCATCACCATGATCTTGGATTTTTTTTGAAATTACTACGTTCCCCAACAGTGGCATCCGAGCCTAGGTTTTATGTGTTGATGTTATTTGCACGAGTAGAACACAAGTGAGTTGTGGGCGATATAAGTCATACTACCTACTAGCATGTCATATTTTGGTTCGGCGGTATTGTTGGATGAAGCGGCCCGGACCGACATTACGCGTACGCTTACGCGAGACCGGTTCTCCCGACGTGCTTTGCACAAAGGTGGCTAGCGGGTGACAGTTTCTCCAACTTTAGTTGAACCGAGTGTGGCTAGGCCCGGTCCTTGCGAAGGTTAAAACAACACCAACTTGACAAACTATCGTTGTGGTTTTGATGCGTAGGTAAGATTGGTTCTTGCTTAAGCCCGTAGCAGCCACGTAAAACTTGCAACAACAAAGTAGAGGACGTCTAACTTGTTTTTGCAGGGCATGTTGTGATGTGATATGGTCAAGACATGATGCTAAATTTATTGTATGAGATGATCATGTTTCGTAACCAAGTTATCGGCAACTGGCAGGAGCCATATGGTTGTCACTTTATTGTATGCAATGCAATTGTGCTGTAATGCTTTACTTTATCACTAAGCGGTAGCGATAGTCGTGGAAGCATAAGATTGGCGAGACGACAACGATGCTACGATTGTGATCAAGGTGTCGCGCCGGTGACGATGGTGATCACGATGGTGCTTCGAAGATGGAGATCACAAGCACAAGATGATGATGGCCATATCATATCACTTATTTTGATTGCATATGATGTTTATCTTTTATACATCTTATTTTGCTTAGTTTGACGGTAGCATTTTAAGATGATCTCTCACTAATTATCAAGAAGTGTTCTCCCTGAGTATGCACCATTGCGAAAGTTCTTCGTGCTGAGACACCACGTGATGATCGGGTGTGATAGGCTCTACGTTCAAATACAACGAGTGCAAAACAGTTGCACACGCGGAATACTCAGGTTATACTTGACGAGCCAAGCATATACAGATATGGCCTCGGAACACGGAGACCGAAAGGTCGAGCGTGAATCATATAGTACATATGATCAACATAGTGATGTTCACCAATGAAACTACTCCATATCACGTGATGATCGGACATGATTTAGTTGATTTGGATCATGTGATCACTTAGAGGATTAGAGGGATGTCTATCTAAGTGGGAGTTCTTAAGTAATATGATTAAATTGAACTTAAATTTATCATGAACTTAGTCCTGGTAGTATTTTGCAAATCATGTTGTAGATCAATAGCTCGCGTTGTTGCTTCCCTGTGTTTATTTTGATATGTTCCTAGAGAAAATTGTGTTGAAAAATGTAAGTAGCAATGATGCGGATTGGATCTGTGATCTGAGGTTTATCCTCATTGCTGCACAGAAGAATTATGTCCTTGATACACCGCTAGGTGATAGACCTATTGCAGGAGCAGATGCAGACGTTATGAACGTTTGGCTAGCTCAATATGATGACTACTTGATAGTTTAGTGCACCATGCTTAACGGCTTAGAATCGGGACTTCAAAGTCGTTTTGAATGTCATGGAACATATGAGATGTTCCAGGAGTTGAAGTTAATATTTCAAGCAAATACCCGAGTTGAGAGATATGAAGTTTCCAACAAGTTCTATAGCTAAAAGATTGAGGAGAATCGCTCAACTAGTGAGCATGTGCTCGGATTGTCTGGGTACTAAAATTGCTTGAATCAAATGGGAGTTAATCTTCCAGATCAAATAGTGATTAACAGAATTCTCTAGTCACCATCACCAAGTTAGTAGAACTTCGTGATGAACTATGATATGCAAGGGATAACGGAAACGATTCCCAAGCTCTTCGTAATGCTGAAATTGACGAAGGTAGAAATCGAGAAAAACATCAAGTGTTGATGGTAGACAAGACCACTAGTTTCAAGAAAAGGGCAGAGGGAAGAAGGGGAACTTCAAGAAGAACGGCAAGCAAGTTGCTGCTCAAGTGAAGAAGCCCAAGTCTGGTCCTAAGCCTGAGACTAAGTGCTTCTACTGCAAAGGGACTGGTCACTAGAAGCGGAACTACCCCAAGTGATTGGCGGATAAGAAGGATGGCAAAGTGAACATAAGTATATTTGATATACATGTTATTGATGTGTACTTTACTAGTGTTTATAGAAACCCCTCAGTATTTGATACTAGTTCAGTTACTAAGATTAGTAACTCGAAACGGGAGTTGCAGAATAAACAGAGACTAGTTAAGGGTGAGGTGACGATGTGTGTTGGAAGTAGTTCCAAGATTGATATGATCATCATCGCACACTCCCCTATACTTTCGGGATTAGTGTTGAACCTAAATAAGTGTTATTTGGTTTTTGCGTTGAGCATGAATATGATTTGATCATGTTTATTGCAATACGGTTATTCATTAAAGTCAGAGAATAATTGTTGTTCTGTTTACATGAATAAAACCTTCGATGGTCATACACCCAATGAAACAAGTTCATTGGATCTCGATCATAGTGATACACATAATCATAATATTGAAACCAAAAGATGCAAAGTTAATAATGATAGTGCAACTTATTTGTGGCACTGCCGTTTAGGTCATATTGGTGTAAAGCGCATGAAGAAACTCCATGCTGATGGGTTTTTCGAATCACTTGATTACGAATCAGTTGATGCTTGCGAACCATGCCTCATGGGCAAGATGACTAAGACTCTGTTCTTCGGAACAATGGAGCGAGCAACAGATTTGTTGGAAATCATACATACTGATGTATGTGGTCCGATGAATATTGAGGCTCGCGACAGGTATCATTATTTTCTGATCTTCACAGATGATTTGAGCAGATATGAGTATATCTACTTGATGAAACATAAGTCTGAAACATTTGAAAAGTTCAAAGAATTTCAGAGTGAAGTGAAAAATCATCATAACAATAAAATAAAGTTTCTACGATCTGATCGTAGAGAAGAGTATTTGAGTTACGAGTTTGGCCTTTAGTTAAAACAATATGAAATAGTTTCACTATTCATGCCACTTGGAACACCACAACATAATGGTGTGTCCGATCGTCATAACCGTACTTTATTGGATATAGTGCAATCTATGATGTCTCTTACCGATCTACCACTATCGTTTTGGGGTTATGCATTAGAGACAGCTGCATTCACGTTAAAAAGGGCACCATCTAAGTCCGTTGAGACGACACAGTCTGAACTATGGTTTGGCAAGAAACCAAAGTTGTCGTTTCTTAAAGTTTGGGGTTGTGATGCTTATGTGAAAAAGTTTCATCCTGATAAGCTCAAACCCAAATCGGAGAAATATATCTTCATAGGATACCCAAAGGAGACTGTTGGGTACACCTTCTATCACAGATCCGAAAGCAAGACATTCTGGATCCTTTCTAGAGAAAGAGTTTCTCTTGAAAGAAGTGAGTGGGAGGAAAGTAGAACTTGACGAGGTAACTGTACCTGCTCCCTTATTGGAAAGTAGTTCATCACAGAAATCTGTTCATTTGACTATTACACCAATTAGTGAGGAAGCTAATGATGATGATCATGTAACTTCAGATCAAGTTACTACCGAACCTCGTAGGTAAACCAGAGTGAGATCCGCACCAGAGTGGTACGGTAATCATGTTCTGGAGGTCATGTTACTTGACCATGACGAGCCTACGAACTATGAGGAAGCGATGATGAGCCCAGATTCCGCGAAATGGCTTGAGGCTATGAAATCTGAGATGAGATCAATGTATGAGAACAAAGTATGGACTTTGATTGACTTGCCCAATGATCGGCGAGCCATTGAGATTAAGTGGATCTTCAAGAGGAAGACGGACGCTGATAGTAGTGTTACTATCTACAAAGCTAGAATTGTCGCAAAAGGTTTTCGATAAGTTCAAGGTGTTGACTACGATGAGAGTTTCTCACTCGTATCTATGCTTAAGTCTGTCCGAATCATGTTAGCAATTGCCACATTTTATGAAATCTGGCAAATGGATAAACAAAACTGCATTCCTTAATGGATTTATTAAAGAAGAGTTGTATACGATGCAACTAGAAGGTTTTGTCGATCCTAAAGGTGTTACCTAATATGCAAGCTCCAGCGATCCATCTATGGACTGGTGCAAGCATCTCAGAGTTGGAATATACGCTTTGATAAGTTGATCAAAGTATATAGTTTTATACAAACTTGCGGTGAAGTCTGTATTTACAAGAAAGTGAGTGGGAGCACTACAGCATTTCTGATAAGCATATGTGAATGACATATTGTTGATCGGAAATAATGTAGAATTATTCTGCAAAGCATAAAGGAGTGTTTTTGAAAGAAGTTTTTCAAAGAAAGACCTCGGTGAAGCTGCTTACATATTAAGCATCAAGATCTATAGAAATAGATCAAGACACTTGATAAGTTTTTTTCAATGAGTACATACCTTGAAAATATTTTGAAGTAGTTCAAAAATTGGAACGGTCAAAGAAAGAGTTCTTGGCTGTGTTACAAGGTGTGAAATTGAGTAAGACTCAAAGCCCGACCACGACAGAAGATAGAAAGAGAATGAAAGTCATTCCCTATGCCTTAGCCATAGGTTCTATAAAGTATGCCATGTTGTGTACCAGATCTATTGTATACCCTACACTGTGTTAAGCAAGGGAGTACAATAGTGATCTAAGAGTAGATCACTGGAAAGCGGTCAAAATTATACTTAGTGGAATAAGGAAATATTTCTCAATTATGGAGGTGACAAAAAGGTTCGTCGTAAAAAGTTACGTCGATGCAAATTTTGACATAGATCTGGATGACTCTAAGTCTCGATCTAGATACATATTGAAAGTAGGAGCAATTATCTAGAGTAGCTCCGTGCAGAGCATTGTAGACATAGAATTCGCAAAATACTTACGGATTTGTATGTGACAGACCCGTTGACTAAAATTATCTCACAAGCAAAACATGATCTCACCTTAGTACTCTTTGGGTGTTAATCACATAAAACGATGTGAACAAGATTACTGACTCTAGTAAACCCTTTGAGTATAGGTCACATGACAATGTGAACTATGGGTGTTAATCACATGGTGATGTGAACTATTAGTGTTGAATCACATGGCGATGTGAACTAGATTATTGACTCTAGTGCAAGTGGGAGACTGAAGGAAATATGCCCTAGAGGCAATAATAAAGTTATTATTTATTTCCTTATATCATGATAAATGTTTATTATTCATGCTAGAATTGTATTAACTGGAAACATAATACATGTGTGAATACATAGACAAACAGAGTGTCACTAGTAGGCCTCTACTTGACTAGCTCGTTAATTGAAGATGGTTATGTTTCCTAACCATAAACAAAAGAGTTGTTATTTGATTAACGGGATCACATCATTAGAAGAATGATGTGATTGACATGACCCATTCCATTAGCTTAGCACCCGATCCTTTAGTATGTTGCTATTGCTTTCTTCATGACTTATACATGTTCCTATGACTATGAGATTATGCAACTCCCGTTTGCCGGAGGAACACTTTGTGTGCTACCAAACGTCACAATGTAACTGGGTGATTATAAAGGAGCTCTACAGGTGTCTCCGAAGGTACATGTTGGGTTGGCGTATTTCGAGATTAGGATTTGTCACTCCGTTTGTCGGAGAGGTATCTCTGGGCCCTCTCGGTAATGCACATCACATAAGCCTTGCAAGCATTGCAACTAATGAGTTAGTTGCGAGATGATGTATTATGAAATGAGTAAAGAGACTTGCCGGTAACGAGATTGAACTAGGTATTGAGATACCGACGATCAAATCTCGGGCAAGTAACATACCGATTACAAAGGGAACAATGTATGTTGTTATGCGATCTGACCGATAAAGATCTTCGTAGAATATGTGGGAGCCAATATGAGCATCCAGGTTCCGCTATTGGTTATTAACCGGAGACGTGTCTCAGTCATGTCTACATTGTTCTCGAACCCGTAGGGTCCGCACGCTTAAGGTTTCAATGACAGTTATATTATGAGTTTATGAGTTTTGATGTACCGAAGGAGTTCGGAGTCCCGGATGAGATCGGGGACATGACGAGGAGTCTCGAAATGGTCGAGACGTAAAGATCGATATTGGACGACTATATTCGGACATCGGAAAGGTTCCGAGTGATTCGGGTATTTTCGGAGGTACCGGGGAGTTACGGGAATACGAGGAAGAAGCAATGGGCCTTAATGGGCCTTAGTGGGAAGGACCAGGAGGTGGTGCGCGCCCCTCCCAAGCCCAGTCCGAATTGGACAAGGGGTTTGGGGCGCGGCCCCTCTCTCCCTTCCTTCCCCTCTTCCCCCCTTTCCCCCCTTCTCCTAGTTGGACTAGGAAAGGAGGAAACCTACTCCAACTAGGAGTTGGAATCCTACTCCCTGGCGCGCCCCTCCTAGGGCCGGCCTCCTCCCCCTTGCTCCTTTATATACGGGGGCAGGGGGACACCCCAAGAACACACAAGTTGATTCACGTGATCATATTCTTAGCCGTGTGCGGTGCCCCCTTCCACCATAATCCTCGATAATATTGTAGTGGTGCTTAGGCGAAGCCCTGCGACGGTAGTACATCAAGACCGTCACCACGCCGTCGTGCTGACGGAACTCTTCCCCGACACTTTGCTGGATCGGAGTCCGGGGATCGTCATCGAGCTGAACGTGTGCTAAAACTCGGAGGTGCTGTAGTTTCGGTGCTTGATCGGTCGGGCCGTGAAGACGTACGACTACATCAACCGCGTTGTGCTAATGCTTCCGCTATCGGTCTACGAGGGTACATAGATCACACTCTCCCCTCTCGTTGCTATGCATCACCATGATCTTGCGTGTGCGTAGGATTTTTTTTTGAAATTACTACGTTCCCCAACACTTTGGGCCCGGGTGCCATGATTTCAGATCTGAACCGTTTATGTTATCACTATTATATCCATGTTCTAGATCCGATCTTGTAAGTTATAGTCACCTACTACGTGTTATGATCCGGTAACCTCGGAGTTACAATAATCGGAACTTCTTCCGGTGATTACCGTAGATTAAGGAGTTCATGTATTCACCATGTGTTAATGCTTTGTTCCGGTTCTCTATTAAAAGGAGGCCTTAATATCCCTTAGTTTCCAATATGGACCCGCTGCCACGGGAGGGTAGGACAAAAGATGCCATGCAAGTTCTTTTAATAAAGCACGTATGACTATTTACGGAATACATGCCTACATTATATCGATGAACTGGAGCTAGTACCGAATAGCCCTAGGTTATAACTGTCACATGATGAATATCATCCAACAAGTCACCGGTCCAATGCCTACAAACTTTTCCATATTGTTTCTGCTAAGTTACTACTGCTATCATCACTGTTATGCTTGCTACAAAAATACTGCTATCACTGTTACCATTACTATTGTTGTTGTCACTACTATCAAAACTATCATATTACTTTGCTACTAATCACATTGCTGTAGATAATTAATCTCCAGGTGTGGTTGAATTGACAACTCAGCTGCTAATACCTTCAAGTATTCTTTGGCTCCCTTTGTGTCGAATCTATAAATGTGGGTTGAATACTCTACCCTCGAAAACTGTTGCGATCCCCTATACTTGTGGGTTATCAGCAAGCTCCAGCGATCCATTTATGGACATGTTGTAAGCCTCTCGGAGTTGGAATATACGATTTGATAGTGTGATCAAAGCATATGGTTTTATACAGACTTTTGGAGAAGCATGTATTTACAAGAAAGTGAGTGGGAGCTCTGTAGCATTTCTAATATTATATGTGGATGACATATTGTTGATTGGAAATAATAAAGAATTTCTAGATAGCATAAAAGGATACTTGAATAAGAATTTTTCAATGAAAGACCTCGGTGAGGTTGCTTATATATTGGGCGTCAAGATCTATAGAGATAGATCAAGACGCTTAATTGGACTTTCACAAAGCACATACCTTGATAAAGTTTTGAAGAAGTTCAAAATGGATCAGTCAAAGAAAGGGTTCTTGCCTGTGTTACAAGGTGTGAAGTTGAGTGAGACTCAACGCCCGACCACTTTAGAAGGTAGGGAGAAAATGAAAGTCATTCCCTATGTCTCAGCCATAGGTTCTATCATGTATGCAATGCTGTGTACCGGACCTGATGTGTGCCTTGCTATAAGTTTAGCAGGGAGGTACCAGAGTAATCCAGGAGTGGATCACTAGACAGCAGTCAAGAAGATCCTGAAATACCTGAAAAGGACTAAGGATATGTTTCTCGTTTATGGAGGTGACAAAGAGCTTGTCATAAATGGTTATGTCGATGCAAGCTTTGACATCGATCCGGATGACTCTAAGTCACAAACCCGGATATGTATTTATATTGAATGGTGGAGCTGTCAGTTGGTGCAGTTCCAAGCAGAGCGTTGTGGCGGGATCTACGTGTGAAGCGGAGTACATAGCTGCTTCAGAAGCAGCAAATGAAGGAGTCTGGATGAAGGAGTTCATATCCGATCTAGGTGTAATACCTAGTGCATCGGGTCTAATGAAAATCTTTTGTGACAATACTGGAGCAATTGTCTTAGCAAAGGAATCCATATTTCACAAGAGAACCAAACACATCAAGAGATGCTTCAACTCCATCCGCGGTCAAATCAAGGAGAGAGACATACAGGTTTGCAAAATACATACGGATATGAATGTTGTAGACCCGTTGACTAAGCCTCTTCCACGAGCAAAACATGATCAACACCAAGACTCCATGGGTATTAGAATCATTACTATGTAATCTAGATTATTGACTCTAGTGCAAGTGGGAGACTGAAGGAAATATGCCCTAGAGGCAATAATAAAGTTGTTATTTATATTTCTTATATCATGATAAATGTTTATTATTCATGCTAGAATTGTATTAACCGGAAACTTAGTACATGTGTGAATACATAGACAAAACAGAGTGTCCCTAGTATGCCTCTACTTGACTAGCTCGTTAATCAAAGATGGTTAAAGTTTCCTGACCATAGACATGTGTTGTCATTTGATGAACGGGATCACATCATTAGAGAATGATGTGATGGACAAGACTCATCCGTTAGCTTAACATAATGATTGTTATGTTTTATTGCTATTGCTTTCTTCATAACTCATACATATTCCTCTGACTATGAGATTATGCAACCCCCGAATACCAGAGGAACACCTTGTGTGCTATCAAACATCACAACCTAACTGGGTGATTATAAAGATGTTCTACAGGTGTCTCCGAAGGTGTTTGTTGGGTTGGCATAGATCAAGATTAGGATTTGTCACTCCGAGTATCGGAGATGTATCTCTGGGCCCTCTCGATAATGCACATCACTATAAGCCTGTCAAGCAATGTGACTAATGAGTTAGTTGTGGGATGGTGCATTATGGAACGAGTAAAGAGACTTGCCGGTAACAAGATTGAACTAGGTATGAGGATACCGACGATTGAATCTCGAGCAAGTAACATACTAATGACAAAGGGAATATCGTTATAAAACCATATTGGTTGATGGTTCTTGTAAATACAGGCTTCTCCAAAAGTTTGTATAACACCATATGCTTTGATCACATCATCAAAGCGTATATTCCAACTTCGAGATGCTTGCACCAGTCCATAAATGGATCGCTGGAGCTTGCGCACTTTGTTAGCACCTTTAGGATTGACAAAACCTTCTGGTTGCATCATATACAACTCTTCTTTAAGAAATCCATTAAGGAATGCAGTTTTGACATCCATTTGCCAGATTTCATACTCATAAAATGCGGTAATTGCTAACATGATTCAGACAGACTTAAGCATCACTACTTGTGATAAAGTCTTATCGCAGTCAACTCCTTGAACTTGTCGAAAACCTTTTACGACCGAACGCTAAGTGTGCGACCATACGGGTTCAGGAATCATGTAGACATGACTTAGACACCTCTCCGGTCAATAACCAATAGCGGGACTTGGATGCCCATATTGGTTCCTACATATTCCATGAAGATCTTTATTGGTTGAACCACAATGTCAAGGATTCAGTTAATCCTAGACGCAATTCCCTTTGTCCGCCAATATGTTACTTGCTCGAGATTCGATCGTCGGTATCTCCATACCTAGTTCAATATCGTTATCGGCAAGTTTCTTTACTCGTTTCGTAATATAAGATCCCGTGACTAAACTCATTGGTCACATGAAGCTTCTTGTGATTTTATATTACCGAGAGGGCCCAGAGATATCTCTCTGTCACAAGGAGTGACAAATCACAGTCTTGATCCACGCAACCCAACAGACTCCTTCGGAGATACCTGTAGAGCACCTTTATGATCACTGAGTTATGAAGTGATGTTTGATAACACACAAGGTATTCCTTCGGTATCCGGGAGTGGCATGATCTCATGGTCTAAGTAACATATACTTGATATGAAGAAAGTTGTAGCAAATAACTAAGTGATACGATATGATGCTAAGCTTATGGTTGGGTATTGTCCATCACACCATTCTTCTAATGATGTGATCCCGTTATCAAATGGCAACTCATGTCCATGGTTAGGAAACCTTAACCATCTTTGATCAATGAGCTAGCCTAGTAGAGGCTTACTAGGGACACTGTGTTGTTTATGTATTCACACATGTATTTAAGTTTCCGGTCAATATAATTCTAGCATAAATAATAAACTTTTATCATGAACAAGGAGTTATGATAATAGCTAATTTATTATTGTATGTAGGGCATATTTTCAACAAGCATGATTGTAGGAGCCAACATTACCAACCACCGAATCTAAAGAGAGGAACACTCACGAAAACCCTTCAGTGGCTGTTGTAATCCGCAAATCGAGAGGTCAAGCCTGAAGAAGACCGCTGCTCATTGGCGTCGTCCACATGGAGAGCGTCACAACATGCCGGAGTGGAGGCCCTCATCTGACGGCCCCGCCGTATCCTGCCACCACACTTGCCCTCACCAACGATGGAGCACACGTCGCAACCTTACCAGCGCTATCCCCATGGATCTGGAGGGGACATGCTGGAGATTGCTACTCCGGACGTCTTAGGCTCGCCCCGAAGACCACCGGACGGACCCGTCTGATTGGAGCCACCACCCATCGGCAGGAGCTGGAAGCCATGACAAACAACGCTAGACAATCACATCCAAGAAGGATCCAGCATTAGTGGAGCCTCGAACGGCAGCGGAGCCACACGGATCTCACCAGCAGCAGCCGCCTGGACAGATCTGACGAGAAGCAGACGCATGGACGGATCTGGCGAGAAGCAGCGAGACAATCACACCCAGGAAGAATCCAACATTATTGGAGCCTTGAACAGCAGCGGAGCCGCACGGATCTCACAAGGAGCAGCTGCCTGGACGGATCTCACGAGCAGTAGCCAACCAATCACATCCAAGAAGGATCCGGCATTAGTGGAGCCTTGAACGGCAATGGAGCCGCACGGATCTCACAAGGAGCAGCTTCCTGGACGGATCTCACGAGAAGTAGCCAACCAATCACATCCAAGAAGGATCGAGCATTAGTGGAGCGTTGGACGATAGCGGAGCCGTGCAGATCTCACAAGAAGCAGTTGCATGATCACCTGGGGAAGAGGGGGAGTGGAGGAGAAAGAGATCCCGTCGTCACCAGCAACCATGCGGGGCTTTGTCCCGGAGGTGCTGACAGTCGGCGACGAGAGGAAGAGGCCGGCGAGAGGGTCGGTGTGGTGACCGCGTTGGTGCCGCCCTAGTCGCCTAAAACAAGCGGTTGTGTGCCAAGAGGTGGTTGATGGTTGTTTCGTTTCATTAGGAGAAAAGCTCACAACAACGGTTGATGGTTGTTGATTGATTCAGTCTACAATCTACTCCCTTCATTCACAAGTACACGATGTTCTAATCTTTTTCTAAATCAATTATACGTGGACACGTTTAGTGTGTTTATTACTCACTCATTTCAGTCCAAAATGTGGTTTGGAGATTCTTGAAACTTGAATATAATATGCAAAACATCTTATATTTATGAACCGAGGGAGTATTTAAACTAAAAAAACCGAGAGTATTTCACTGTACATCCGTGCATGCACGTTGTGGGCCCAGAGGTGGTAGTCCACGCGACAGCTCGAGCTCGTCCAACCCCACCGGGGAGCACGCGAGGATGACGCGACCCAGCGGCTCGGCGCGCATCGAGGGCGCGCACGGCACCCACTCCCACCGCTCCACGGCGCCCCCCGTCTTCCCCTCCTGCTGCAGCTCGTAGAGCACGGCGCCGTTGGCTGGCTCGGCCGAGTTGTACACGTACCCTCCGGTGGCGTTGCCGCACACCCCGATCGACGGGAGCGTCTCCCCGTCGTCCTCCTCGTCCTCGTCGTGCGGGAAAAGCCTCGCCGACATCTCGCTCGGCATTGCGTGGTGGCCCGCGCCGGGGGACAGATCCAGAGTGTCGCCGTCCACCTCCCATGCTTGGATGACGACTTTGTTCTTTGCCCCCTCGCCTTCGCGCTTCGCTCCGAAGAGGACGAGCTGCTCGGCGCCGGCGCGACCAGGCGCGACGCCCCACGTGGAGACGCCGGCGTCTGGCTTGAGGCGGCGGGTTGGACCCCACCGCCGCATCGACGGATCGAACCAGCTCGCACACCCGGTGGTTCTGTCCGCGAGGTACACTCTGTGATCCGTCGCGGCCACCGAAAGCCAAGTCGCTGCGGCGGACTCGCGGAGCGCCGCCGGCATCGGATCGCAGGCGGTCCAATTCCCGCCCTCGTGGACCTCCACCGCGGCGGCGTCCTCTCCCTCGGCGAGCGCAAGCTGGCACGCGCCGCCGAGGGCGACCACGCGGTCGCCCACCGCGGCCAGCACCGGGTCGACGCGCCACACGCCGGGGGCCTTCATGGCGACGCACGCGGACGTCCCAAGAGGGTCGCCGGCGACGTCGAGGCCGGAGCAGGAGAGCGCGCACACCCGGTCGCCGCGCGCGCCGCGCACGAGGCGCACGTGGGACGGCGTGGCGTGGCGCGGGGCCTGCACGGTGAGCCACGCGCCGGAGTGCGGGTCGTAGGCCGCGGTCCGGCGACGGCGGCCGTGGAGGTGGACCACGAGCCAGGGCAGCCGGCGCGGGCGCCGGCGCAGCGCGGACCGCACCGCGCGGAGCCACTCGCGCGAGACACCCGCCGCGGCGGCGAGATCAGCCGCCGGCACGCGCTCCACCACCGACTCGAGCACGTCCCCGTACAGGTACAGCGCGGCGAGCGCCGGCGACTCCCCGCCGTCGCCGTCGGCCTCGCACCTTTCTTGATGGCGCCGCGGGTGCTTCGGCTCGCTGGCTGGGATGCTCACGCCCATTTTCCAAACTTGCCACGAGCCCACGCACGACAAACGGCACAGCCACTGCTACCCCGCTAGTCCTACGACGCGGTTTAGATCCGCAACCGCACTGACGAGCTAAATAGACGAGGCGGAGTGTTTACGAAGACACGGCCACTTGAGCGGTGGAACCCGAAATAATTGTAAGTGGGACTAAACAAACGTTTATTAACGTGCATCTGGGCTTTGGTTCCTTTGAAAAGCAGGACGACAAGGACGTAAAGACTTATCTTTTCGCCGCCGAACATGAACGGAGCCAAGCCATCTGCGTTCGTCGGGGCCCTGCAAGATATTATCGTCCGCTGCTGCTGACGCTGAGGCAGCTGACCCTTTGTGAATTGTGACTTTGTGAGTAACGTCTCGCGAATGGGACGGCCAAGTGCGTCTTGTCGGCTCGCCTTTGATAAGGCTGCCCGTAATGATAGTACCATAAGTAGTATCATGCATGCCAACTAAGCAATTTTGATGAGATGACATAGAATTAAATAAAAAAAGAGATGCTTCAGTATCATATCATGATATCGTATCATATTAAATGATGTGCTACTTTGTGTCATGCATGTTAATAAATATAGTACTTTATGATACCAACATATGATATTTTGCATTACGGATGTAGTATCATACACTAGTATCATATGCATGATACTAGTATATGCTACTCTTCATTACAACCAGTCGATCGCCCCGTTTAGTTAGAATCCCGATGGATGGTAATTTCTTCGTGACTTTAGTGAAAAGACAAGGTTATGGCTGGAAAACGGACGGTAGCCCAACCTGCTTCACATTCACAGCTAAAATGGGTTTAAAGTTGTTCGAACACTGTACACATTTTTCAGCTACGAGGTCACAGAAGATATACTGTATAAAACAAGTTATTCGTTTGGACTTTAGCCTTTTTCCGTGCAAAGCTGCTCTAGAAGCCCAAACAAAGGCAGGGAGCGTGAGAGTGCGCGATCGAAGCACTATACATACATTAGCGTCCTGAACGACGATCTGTCCACTTTCGCGATTGGCTGCCTGACGTTTCTTGCAGTTCCAGTTCAGAATCATTACTGTCTCCACGGTGCGCGTCCTTGTCAACGAGACATGAACCACTACTTTTCTAGAAGATTTTCCGAGCTTCCAACCGCAAACGATACTTATCTTGTTAGCATGTCAGGCTCAAATGGACGGCACACAATTTTTCTTGCCACTCATGGAGTATCTCTTTTGCGCAAACAAATTTAGCAAGCAAAGGCCACGCTTTCAGAGCCTCGCTGTTCACAATAAATAGACTGGTCAGATTTCAGAAAACGGGTTGTTGAAGAATAAAAATAATGCGTAGATAAGATTCTGGATTGGAGGAATCGCTGTCCGCGATAAATAGATTGTTGAGACTTCAGAAAAGAGGAGGCTGAACGATCCTGTGCGCGGCAGGCACCTGGAAACAGCGGGCAGAGTAATTGGAAACATTTTACTTGCTGTAGCACGACCGAACGAGGCGGCGCCGCCGGGGAAGCGGTCGGAGCCGGGCAGCGCCGCCTCGTCTGCTCCCCGAGGTTTAGTCCATTTCGATCGTTGAGCAAGAGATCAAGATCGGTTGGCCAGGCGGCCCGGCTGGCGAAGGGAGGAAAGCCAGTTCCTGGTCCCTTTCGTGGTGGCTGCAGGCTACCAACCTACGGGTCAGTAGCATGACAAAGTTGTCTGTCAGTCACGTCACCGCAGTAGGATATGCATCCCCAAACGGTTGGACCGAGCCCAAGAGGTGCGACCTTGCAATCAGAGCGAACAACGCCACTGATCGGAGAAAAATACTGATCAGAATAAATCACGGCACGCTCTATCAAGTATCAACACAATGTCTTATCTGAAAATTACAGTTCAGTAGGAATACTACAAATCTTGGACGGAGATCTTGACATGATCCGTACGTGGTCCCGTCAATTCAAATGAATGACTACCAGAGAGCTTGGGATTAAGCCAGCAAAGCAAACCACCATGATATGTGGATACAGGCGAGGCGAGGCTACTTCCTCTTATTCTTGGAGGCGAAGCGGAGGACGAGGTAGAAGAGCACGCGGTAGAAGACGGCCCAGCCGAGGAGGTAGAGCACCATCCTCCACTTGCGGTCCTTGTGCACGCTGATGGTGAGGTTCTCGAGGATGGCGTTGCCGTCGAGCGGCGGGTTCGAGGAGAAGATGCGCGTCCCGCCGAACTCGTTCATCAGGAGGCCCTCGTACGGGTACTTCATCGTGGACACGGTGTTCATCCACTTCCACCCCTGCGGGATGCTCTGGCTGTCCACGAAGTAGCCGCAGAAGAGGAAGAAGAGCGCCGTGAACGCGATCACCGCCGCGTACCTGGGCCCGACCGTCCGTCCAGACACAGAGACATCAGCACGGTCGCAATATAAACTACTGTATGTAATTCTGGCCCAGCCCGCTAACCCATGTTCAGCTACACTGGCCCAGTTTTCCTACATGTACTAATTGGGCTTTGGCCCGGACCAATCCATTTCCTCTTCAAAAAGAAAATTTGTACTTACCCAAGGATGAAGTTTGGCACGATGGAGCTGATGAAGACGACGAAGGAGTTGGTGGAGAGGAGCGAGGCGTAGAGCATGACGAGGAAGTAGACGAACTGGCCGTGGAGCCCGATGGCCCACCAGGTGATGAGGGCGTAGGCGGCGGACTGGAGCAGGAGGAAGGGCAGGTACGTGATCACCCCGGCGACCACGTACGCGGACGCGCGGTACGCGTTGTGCGAGGTCTCCCTGATGAAGATGAAGCGCTCCTGGATGAAGGCCGGGACCGCGTCGTTGGAGGAGAAGAAGAAGACGCACACGGTGAAGATGAAGAAGCTGAGCCGGTTGGTGATGCCCTGCGTGTTGTCCTTGGGCTTGGTGAACATGGTGGCCATCAGGAACCCCATCACCGTCAGCACCATCAGCCGCGACAGGAACAGCTCCGGCGTGCGCCAGATGTTGGTGAAGTTGCGCCGCATCAGCACCCACACCTCCGCCGCGTACGAGTTGGCGAACTTGCCGCGGTGCCCCAGCGCGTTGATGCCCACGCCGGGCGCCCCCGTGGCGGACGCGCGCTGCGCCGGCGACAGGTAGTCGGCCTCGTTCACCGTGTACACCGAGATGCTGCTCAGCGGCGTCGGCGTCCCCATCACGATCTCCGGCCCGTACCTGTGGATTCCCGGAGACAAGCTATGCGGTTCATGCGACCGATTCCCGGAGACAAGCTAATGTTCATAGCACGACGAGGAACGTTTTTGGGTACCTTGGAGGGTTCTGTGACTTGCCGCTTTGATCTTTCTTGGGGCGCCGGGACGGCGTGAACTGCGCGCCGCTCCACGGGGACTTGGAGTGCTGGCTCCTGAGGCTGTGGTCGAAGTCCTCGCCCCCGGGCCCAACCGGTGTCGGAGGGATGCTAGACACGGTGGAGATCCCCTCGGCGGCGAGCTTGCGCGGCTTCAGACCGGTGAGGCAGAACTCGGCGAGGGCGTTGACGCCGAACTCGGACTGGTCGTACTCCTGGATGACGTCGAGGAGGTGCTCGATGGAGTTCTCCCCTTTGGGCACCTTGCGGCCCATGCGGCCGAGGTGCGCGGTCACCTCCTTGGGCCCGCCGCTGTACATTAGCTGCCCGCGTGCCAGGATGATGAGGTGGTCGAGGAGCTGCAGGATCCGCGACGACGGCTGGTGGATGGTCAGCACCACGGTGCTCCCTGCGCACGCGATGTCGTGCACCTTCTCGATCACGCTGTGCGCGCTCGTCGAGTCGAGCCCCGACGTCGGCTCGTCGAGGAACAGCAGCGCCGGCCCGTGGATGATGTCCACGCCGATCGAGACGCGCCGGCGCTCTCCGCCGGACACGCCCCTCGTGCCCTCGTCCCCGATGTACGTGTTTCTTGATGTCTGCACAGCTGTTTTGTTAACACGTATACACACCGTGCGCACGTACGAATGATCTAGTAGCGTCTTTGATTCATTATTACCGTGAGTCCGAGCTGCTCGATGAGGTTGTCGACGCGGAGCTTCTTGTCGGAGGGGGAAACGGCGGAGCCGAGGCGGAAGTCGGCGGCGAACAAGAGCGTCTCGTAGACGGTGAGCATGGGGAAGAGGCGGTCGTCCTGCATGACGTAGGCGGACGAACGCTTGATGACGCTGGGGCTCATCTCGACGCCGTCGAGCGCCACGCGGCCGTCGAGGCTGGAGATGCGCCCGGCGAGCGCGTCCAGGAATGTCGACTTGCCGGCGCCGCTGGGACCCATCACGGCGGTGACGCAGCCTTTGGGCGCGTACCCCGTGATCTCGTGCAGAAGGTCCACGTCCTTCTTCTCCCACTCCCCGCCGACTCCGCGCTGCTTCTTGACCACCGTGTACGTAAGGCTGGTGAACTCCAGCCCGCCGGTGAAGCTGAACCGGCTGCCGCCTTTCGCGGTCGGCTTCTCCGGGTGGTCCATGTCTATCACGGCTTCCAGGTCACGGTGGCCGCCGTACCGGTGGTTCGGCTGCGCCATGGTGTGCTCTCGGACACTAGCTTCTGTCTATAGCTGCCAGTCGAGTATGATGTTTTTTGTAACCATGCAATGCGTGTGCATACTAAAGCGTTGGCCTTCTTATTGGCATGCCACTGCAAGCTTGGAGATTTTGTCCCGATGGTATGAGCCAATTGTCGGGCGTGAGAAATGAGGATGGACAATGAGATTCATCGGAGTGAACGTTGGTGGGGTCAGCTTTTGGTTTCGACCGCCGAGAGGTGATTGGTTGTTTGTCCTCGACAGTATCATGGCCTCGTACACATTGAGGTGTACTAGCAGCTATTTTTGCTTGGAGGTTGCTTCTGGAATGCTGAACTTTTGGAGTTAAGCCCGCCAGAGAAAGGATGCCAGGTGTCTATAATAGAGTATCATGAAGCTTTTTTTTAGCTACCATACTGGAAGTTGGGAATTACCGTGAAAAATAGTCCTAAAAAAGAGGAATTACCTGTGAACCAACTCGTGATTGAATGGTTAGAGAGACAATAGTATCCCCTGCCCACCACGGTTCAAGTCCTGGTGCTCGCATTATTCCTGAATTTATTTCAGGATTTCCGGCGTTCCACTTCGTCTTGCTAAGCTGCCCAGTAAAAATGATTGGAGGTGCCCAAACTATGTGGAAATGATATGAATATAGTATTAACAGAAGAAAAATTATAGATACTCTCTCCAATTCTCAATAGTATGCATATAACTTTCCCTAAATGATACCGTCCGTCGTGGCTGAGCGAAGGAAGAAGTCGTCGGCACAACCCGAGTCTGTTCCGGCCTCCCAGTGACTAGGCATCCAAGATGGCTTCAAGGAAGACGTCACCGCCGAGGAGATGTTGTACGAGTCGCCATGACTCCAAAGACAACAGACAACGTCGGGCAACGACGCCGCCGGCCTGCTCACATGTTGTTCGACAATATGTCCGAGCCTATGCAATTTGACATGGGGGCTATCAATTCCCCTTTGTTTGAATTCGGGCAAACATCGCACACGAAAAAGAAGAAGGTAGTCAAGCCAAGAGGTCCAACATTCACAACCTTTGAAGATGTGTTGTTGGTTGAATCTTGGTTGACCACAAGCCCACAAGCATGGATCCAGTATGTTGAATTGAGCAAAAGGGCGTCAAATATTGATAAAAAATCCACAAACTCTACCATGAGCAAAAGCACTATGTGAAGCCGCACCCCATTTGTACCAAGCGTAGTGAGAGCTCTCTCCAATATAGATGGTCCATCATCCAGGAGAGTGTGAACAATTTTGTTGGTTACTATACACAAGTGGTTGGCCGGAACCAAAGTGGCATTGGAGTTCAAAGCCATGCAACTTTGACCGCGAGTTTGTACCAACAAACCGAGAAAAGACAGCCACTTTATCCTTGGCTAAAATTTAGTAGGAAACTAGACTGGCAAACCATCACTGAAGAGCTCAAAAACAGCCCCAAGAAGATGAAGAAAAATGATGGCTCTAGCTCCAATCAATCTATGGGATTTGGATGACGAAAAGAGTAAATTGGAGGACGGACATACAAAACCACCGTGCCAAAGAGAAACCGGCTGATGATGGGAAAAAATGGAATAAGGAGAGAGTTGTGCGTGATGGCGCGACAAGCAAAATGTTTGGCACATGAATGGGTATTTTTTTCACCAAGGAGGTGAAGAAGGAGGAACAAACTCTTCATAGATGTGCAAAAAGGAGGGAATGGAGTTACCCCGGGAGAGGGTGAAAAATAAATTGAACATTGAGAGAGAGAGAGAGAGAATAGACTTTGAGAAGTACTAAGAGAAATATGCAAAATGGGAGCTTGAAAAGACAACGGGAAAAAATAGAGGAGTCGAGAATCATGTTGCAGGACACTAGCCTCTTGGATGATGAAGGCAAGAAGCGTTTCATCAACATAAAGAAGATTAACAAGCACAACAATGGAGGCGTTTGATTCATTCGTGTATCACCTATCTATGCATGAATTGCTGATTTTTTTAGCATGTGTTGAATTGTTGAATTATGGTTTATTACGTTCGGTCGAGTTGTTGGATTGATGATGAACTTGTGCTATGTGATAGGCGTTCATGAATTTGCATGAATACGAGGGTTGGCATGTGAGGATTGTGGTTGTCCAGGGAGACAAATGAGGAGCCTGCCGACGCTGTCTTGCGGGCATGTCTGGGCGCGCCCGCGGACTTTAGGGGGTCAGATTTGCCCAGTCTGGTCATAGATGCGCTTAACCAGGTCAACTCTTTTTAATATAAAAAAAATAATCCCATCAAAGTACTAGTTTAGGGGTTTATCTTGGACCCTACTATCTGGGAATAGTCGTCAAGGAGTGACTCCCATCGATCGTTTATGTTTGTCAGGGGGAGTAGCTCTGAACGAACGTTCTGCCCCCTCGATCATTCTTTAGGGGAGGGCCAAGGTAAACCACGATTGCCCGAGAGGCCCAATTAACTGATTTTTAAAACGCCATAAAAATACACCTTTTTTTTTATAAAAATAGAGGAAACAAATAAATTTATAAAATGCCATGGTTACGAAAATATGAAAAATGCCATGCTACTTTATAAAACTGCCATTTCTCTAATTTATAAATTCACAATGGTATGATTTAAAAAAAGTGTCGTGTGATCTTATTTTTCATTTTTTATCAAAATTTCCCATGGATATTTCACTGTGCAAAAAATGCCATGTTTTTGGAGAACATTTTATTTTTGGCATAAACAAAAAAAAATGCCCATGGGTAAATTTTTTGCTTTATTTGGTCCATTGTGCAACAATTTATTAAAAAAATCGTGTCATTGGAAAAAATTGGCATGCCAATGAAAAGTGAATTTGTCAGCCATCCTCTTGAATAAAAATGTCATGCGAACAAGAATAAAACTGCCACACTCTCAATAATCAAATTGACATCTTCTTAACAAAAAAATGCCATGTTATTAATAACAAAAATGCCATGCGCTCAATAATAAAACTGTCATGCTATTAACAATAAAGCTACCATGCTGTAATAAAACTGTCATTCACTTAATAATAAAAATGCCATGTGAGAAAGCAATATATTTTTTTCTCAAAAAAATGGTATGAATAAGTGATAAAAATTCCCATAGTTTGCCATGGGGCATTACAAAAGGACTAGAAATTGCCATGTTATGGAACACAAAAAAATGTCATGGATTAAAATTAAAAAGAAATTGCCATGTTACCTATAACTAAAAATGCACATGACAAGTTAAAAAAAATCCCCAGTAAAAACATCAGGATTTTTTCTTTCAAAATAAAAAATCAGGTTTTTTGGATTATTCTTCAAAAGGAAAATCGAATTTAAAACAAATTTAGCTTTGAAATACATATGGCAGTCTGGTAGCAAGTGTTAACAAAACCCCACTTCAGTGGAGTGGTAAGCGCCCTCCTCTGAGAAAAGGTGTAATAGCGAACGACTCCAGCTAATCTACGTGACATCGGCTTGTGTCAAGATTCGTACAACGATGGGGAAGGCGTTCGCTGGGATGAGCTCCCTGGCTGCCGTTTGCCAGATATTATTTCCGTTTTATCTCAGAATAGTTGGGAAGAAATCGAGGGAAAAAGAGCACAGGCGAGAGGATAAACGTTGCGGATTGTTGTCCACCACACTATACCGAGGAAACTAATGAGAAAACAGCCCTCCTCGTCTGGAAAGGCCTTTTTTGCCTTGAGCCTGCAAAAAGATGAGAACAATGCAGCTTCGAGCCCCTGCTAGAACAGCATAGCTGTAGCAGATATGAGATAGCCGGCTACCAGTCCCGCAATCGGAATCCATGGCGCCAGCAGCGACCCCGTGCTCCCCGCGTCTCCTGCT
The DNA here is from genome assembly GCF_002162155.2 of Triticum dicoccoides. Classification (NCBI taxonomy): domain Eukaryota; kingdom Viridiplantae; phylum Streptophyta; class Magnoliopsida; order Poales; family Poaceae; genus Triticum; species Triticum dicoccoides. The sequence goes on along the minus strand of NC_041384.1, from coordinate 485,198,027 downwards.
CGCCTCGTCTGCGTCTCCGCCTCCGCTCTTCCGCGTCGCGGCCCGCCCCCTGCTGCTCGGTAGCCGCGGCGGGGGCGTGCGCCTTCGGGTTCGATGCGGAGCGGCGGACGAGGAGGCCGAGGTTCGGCGTGGGGAGCAGGTGAAGGCGTCTGTGGAGGAGATGGCGCCCGGCCTCGACCTTGTCACACTCGCGGCCTGCCTCGTGGGCCTCCTCACTGGCGTCTCCGTTGTCCTCTTCAATCTTTCGGTAGGTGCTTGCGAACCACACTATGGTTTGGTTCTTTCAGAATTTGAAATTTGTCCAAGAGTCTCTCAACTACTGCGTGAACTTCTTTTTTAACACAGTACAAGCGCATACGCACATACACTCACCCGATGAACGCACGCCGGCACATACACTCACCCGATGAACGCACGCCGGCACACCCTACTCCTATGAACACCTCTGAGAGACTTAGTCGGCACACCCTACCCCTACGAGCACCTCTGAGAGACTTAGCCGGCACACCCTACCCCTATGAGCACCTCCGAGTGACTGAGCCGGCACATTATCTTGAGATTGACGAAGTCGCCACACACGCCTTCATAGTCGACGGAACGTCTCCCCCCACTGAGCACACATTGCCAGAAGGTCTGAAATAAATCCAGAAAAATGCGAGCACCAATGCCTAAGTCTAGGACTTGAACTTTGGTGGGTTGGTTCCACCACAAGGAACCTAACCATCAGAGCTACGCTCAATTGGTATGTACTTATATGGGTTGGTTGCTGAACGTATTACCAGAACTTTGCTTCTGTACACCCCCTAGAAAAGTTTACAAATTTCGATGTAGATTAGAAGTTACATCTTCCAATAAAAAAGGGTAATATAGTCTTTTGTATCCACATAAATCTATTCAGTACGTTTGATCTACATGCTAATATGGTGATAGCCTTTTTAAGTAACTTTAAGATTCGTGTAACAAATGCTCAAGGTGTTTTTCAGATAATGGTACTGAACTTCCCCTCGGTGTTTGCATCCGAACTCCGAAGATGTACACATCAAATTTATTATTCATTACAATATTCACACTCAATGGCTCTGAAGGAAATTACAAGCTACATAAAGCTTGTACAAAAATCAAACATTACATATCAAACCATCATCGCAAATGGAACATAAATCCCCTGGTAGTCCAACTCCATCAGCTCCTGCAGTAAGGGCCATGACCGTAACCAGCTGACACAGATAAGAAGATAACCGTTGTCATTCCTGTATAAGGTATAGGGTAGCGAGTTGTAAAAGCTTGATGATCCAACCCAACCATGCTCATGTCAGAAGCTATTTCGTGGAAGGTAATCAGAAGCACTCATTACAGCTCAGTCACCTGCGTTTTATTCTATCAAGTAATTGAACTTCATGTATCCACGATTTAGTTCGTCATATCGAAAATTAGCCTCCTCCCCTTGAAAATGAGGGCTGCCTTCACCACCTTAAAAAAACGATGGCACCTTCCTACCTGCAAAGTTCTAGCTTAATTTGTTTTTCATTCATAAGTTTGGATGGATATTGATGCTGGATATAGGAATGAACAATACCTTCGAAGCATTGCTCATATCTCCAACATATAGCTCAGGGGGGCTAGCAATTTCTTTCAACTCAAACTCAGGATAGCCTCATGTCATGTTCGGATCTACAAGGAGCAGGCTGCAATTGTGTAGCCGTGTCCAGCTGAGACACGATGCCAAGGGTGGTGGATCTAGCTGCCTACCAGTTTGGAAACAACCATGTCCTAGCTGGACATGACACTGGCACAGCTAGATGTCAGACCATGGATTCGTCACATCAATTTGATGGCTTGCTATGTTGAAAGATACCCAAAACCTATAAGGTTCAAGTAATGTTTCAAACTGTTATGAAGTTGGGTCAGAGTATCTTTTTTGTTTTTGTTTTGATCTTTTGGAAATGGAAGCTTTTATTGATTCAGCGCCATGTATCTAGAGGATACAATCACAAAAGAGTTCGGCTTCTGGAGGTCAGAGTATCTGTTTAGGCTGCCACCTATATATAAGAGGGAGCTGTGCCAATGAATAAAACAAGCAACATAACTCCAAATCAGTATTTCTCTGAATTTCTCTCGTGCCTCCCCTCTAGTCCCCCTGAGTACCTGACCAACATGGCCTTAGGCTGAAAACGTTCAGTATATTGCGACACGTGTTACGTTACAGTACAGGATGCGGCACCCCATCTTTGGCTAGGTTCCAATTCCGAATTCTGTAGGTGTCCACCAAATGCCGAGTGAACTTGAAGCTCCAGGTCTTAAGTCGGAATGATACAATGTGAAAGTTTAAGCACCTTGTTGCATTTTGCTACTGATGGGAATCACTTTTAAATATTCACGTTGTTAGTTTAAGTACATGTTATTGCTTCTTTGGATGTAATTTTTTTACCATAGGTTCATGAAATACGTGACCTGCTTTGGGATGGCATACCACTGCGAGGCGCTTCGTGGCTGAGGGAAGAACCCACCGCTGAAATTTGGCAGAGAGTGATATTTGTTCCCGTCAGTGGAGGCATCATAGTTGGAGGGCTGAATACGCTAAGAAGTTCTATCAAAACAAACTCAGATGGCTCTGTTTCTAATATGAAAGGTGTGTTTAGGCATTCTTGAAAGCTGCGGCGGCATCTTTCACTCTCGGAACTGGCAACTCTCTGGGGCCTGAGGGACCCAGTGTGGAAATAGGTTCTGCTATAGCGAAAGGATTTGGAAATGTGTTTGGGTGGGAAGGCGGAAAAAAGCTGTCTCTTGTGGCAGCTGGGTCAGCAGCTGGCATTGCATCTGGTAATTTCTACATCCCCAACTGTTCATATATTTTGTTGCAAGGTATGTTCCATCAATATGATGGATTAACCATCGGGTAAGCATGTCATAATTTGCTTGATTTCTTCATGCTTATATCAAATTAATTTTAAACTACAGGGTATCTTGTCATAAAAAAATCAGTTCCCTATAGATAGTTTTGTCCACACATATTCACATTTTGATGTTGGCCTACTATAATTAGTTATATATAACTAGAACTTAGTTGCATGCGTTGGTGGAATTTTAGGGACATGTTCCTCCGTCATGTAACTTAACCAGCCGCAAGTATGTGATTCACCCGTTATTGTTTTTCGAAAAGGATTCACCTGTTATGAGTACTCTGATATGGTCAACATGTCCAATGGTAAAGTAAAAATATTCCGTGTCTTCTGCTTTCTGATTCCATTTACTTATATTTCAGGTGATTTCCTTTTTAGGTTTTAATGCTGCTGTTGCTGGGTGTTTTTTTGCGGTGGAGTCTGTTTTGTGGCCTTCATCTGGCGATTCTTCATCCCTTTCCAACTCAACACCTATGGTGATCCTCAGTGCAGTGATAGCGTCTGTTGTTTCAGAGATTGGTCTTGGTTCTGATCCTGCTTTCACTGTTCCAGAATATGATTTTCGCTCCCCAACAGGTACTTAATGTTTGTTATATTTGAGATTTTTAGTTCTGTTTATGAATATGAAGTACTTCCTGGCATCCTGCAATATTGGTTCTTATGCTTCACAGTTTCTTATGACGAAGTGTCTGCTGTTTTAAATTGTTCCCACCAATAACATTTCCCAAATAACTTCATATGTTGAAATGAAATAAGTCATGTTCTGTTTCTTTTTCTTTCAAAAGGAGGGTAGAAATCCCCAGCCTCGGCATCAATCCATGCACACATCCCTCAATAGATTATTGCAAGGTTTACAAGTATCCAAATAGTCATCAAAAGCAAAAATGAAAGCTAGAAGGGCAAGGACAATGCCAGACACCATCCAGCAGTCAGCAACTGGTGTAGCCATTTGCTAAGTCATGTACTGTACCAGCTGAAAATTCCTAAAATAGGACACCAACAAATCCTGCGCATTTTTGCTCTTGAACTACCTGATGCTCCTAAAGCAACCTGCTGTCCTGCAATTTGTTTTAGCCTCATATAGTCATATAGAATGCCTATACAATCTTCCAGATGGTAGGCTGGTCTCAGTAACTTTTAATGGTACTCTCATTTTACATTTTGTTTTTCGTGCTCCAGAGATTGAAAGTATGAGGATATTTACATGACTTCATAAATGTCAGAACTTCCTCTATATCTCTTGCTGGGCGTGTTCTGTGGAGCGGTGTCAATCACCCTATCTAGGTGTACAGCAGTAACTATGGACATGGTTGAACGCTTACAAAAGACAACAGGATTGCCGATGGCTGTATCCCCTGCCTTAGGTGGCCTTATTGTTGGTCTTCTCGCTCTTGTATACCCTGAAGTTCTGTATTGGGGCTTTGAGAATGTTGATATTTTACTGGAATCGCGGCCATTTACAAGTGGTCTCTCAGCAGCAGTGTTGGTTCAGCTCATTGGAGTAAAAATATTGGCGACGTCTTTGTGCAGGGCTTTTGGATTGGTTGGAGGTTATTATGCACCATCCCTTTTTATTGGTGCAGCTACAGGCATGGCATATGGCAAGTTCATGAGGTTTACATTTACTGGCTCTGAAGCACCGTTTCATGTCCCCTTCCTAGACGTAGCGTCACCTCAAGCATATGGTCTGGTAATGCCCATCAGCATATTACCTTTCTTCTTCTCAACTACTCCTTCCGTTAATTTTTAGAAAGCACCAGTACATCTCCAATGATTAACTTTGTAAATTTTGACCAACAATTAGTCCAGCAATATACATATTTAAATTTAATCACAGAAAACTGATACTGTTAGATTCGTATTTTATAACATTTGTGTATGATCATTATTTATGTAGTTATCAACAAATACTTCCAAAGAAACAAATGGCCACTGTTCAGTTTTGCAGATCATGCCAAGTCAAATCCTGCCTCCCATTTTTGCAACAGAGGAAGAAGTTCAATGTCTCTTTGTATGCTTTTGTAGTGTTAATGATATTGTAACCATGTGGTGGCATTTCCATCTCTTGTGCTTGTTTTGTAGTCACTGCTCAGCGATTTTCAAGTTCTAACTTTTTTCCTTTTGTGTGCTGTTACACTAATGAAGATATTATGCAAGCAGTATTATCATTGCTTATGTTTGTTTTCCTTTGTTTCTATCTTTGCAGGTTGGTATGGCAGCTACACTTGCCGGTGTATGCAAGGTGCCTCTGACATCTGTCCTCCTACTGTTTGAACTAACGCAGGACTATCGTATAGTTCTGCCTTTGCTTGGTGCTGTTGGACTATCATCTTGGATTGCTTCTTCTCAAAGGTTCTCTACCAGCGGTAAGGGTAAGCTGGATTCATTGGAGGAGAAAACAAGCACCATTGAAGAGGCGAAAAATGTGCCCACTCAAACCCAACAACTCACTTCTGTGGATAGTGTTGATGCTACTGCAGAATTATGTAAACTAGAAAGCTCGCTTTGTGTCTATGATGTCAAAGATGATAACGTGCTGGAAAATCTTACTGTTGCAGAGAGTATGAAAACTAGATATATTTCTGTCTCATTGAAAACTCCAGTAGTTGAGGCACTAAATCTTATGCTTGTGGAGAAGCAACCATTTGTTATGATAACTGAGAGCAATAAGTCTTTATTAGGCTTGCTAACAGTCAAAGATTTCCAGGATTTCTGCAAAACTGTAAAAAGTACCAGGATGCAACCTGAGGTGAGAATTACCACCATTTTCCACTGGTTCATTTTCTCTATTTGCATAACCTTGATGTTTTAGTTTATGGGAAGACATACTTTTCTTATTTGTGCACACTTCTTTTCTGTCCTTTTTGATTTCCAAGTAACAGAGCACCCCCTGCCCCAGTTTCATGACAGATACCTAGTGTCCGAAGTATTTGCATCCATATGGCTATTTTGGATGCAGAACCAAAAGGAGACATACTCAGTCTAACCCTGTAAACCACATCACAGTTCAGATACATCAAAGAAACAACTCACAAACTATCACATGACAGCCAACAGACTATCACATATGAAGAATCCTATTTTTGTGATGGATTGGAACATGTCAAATATATTCTGCACAAATTAATTAGTCCCTGGAGCTCCGAGCCCTTGACCACTTTTCGTCTCTCAATCTGTGATGGAATAATCATGACAATAGAAAAATGATGACGAAGCCATCTGCAAATTCCTTAGTCACAACTCCAAAAGAGTGCAAGGATTTGCATTCTCTCTCACAACCTGTTTGAACCATAGGACCTTTAGATCCTTGCCCTATATACACAAAAGTCTTGCGCTAAAGAATAACCTAGGTTCTAATCTGGCGTCCTAATTATTTTATCTTGGTTGGATGAGATTGCCTATTGCTTGATTACTTGGGTTGGGCGATCCCTCTTTTTCTTTTGTAGGGCGTATTTTGATTGGTTTAAGACAAGGCTTTTACCAACAATTACTATATTAGTATGTAATTTATGTGACATAAAATTGATATCATTAGTTTCGTATTTAGAAATATTTATGATTGTGATTTCGTATTACTAAACCACTTATTAACCGAGTAATTCTTGGTCAAAGTCTTGCCTTAACCAATAAAAAACGCACCATGCAAAAAGAAACAGAGGGAGTAGTTTTTGGTTCCCCACCTGTCCTCCCTCGGTGAAAATAGGATCCAGTCTGATTGGAATTAATACAAGAGTCCTTTAGTTACACCTCTCCCAAGTCCAATAGGTTCAAATATATTTGTCATATTTCTAAACACTGAAGTTTGTGTGGTTCATACATACTTCAAACTCTTTTTTATTAACAGAGAAAAAGATGGGTTTCTTATTTCCTTAAGAGGTCAAATGGTAATCCAAAGGGTGTTAAGCTTATAAACTTGATGTGGTTCTTATTTTAGTTACTCATTTCTGCTCATGCTGGAACAGGTAGATGAATGTCTGGTATCTCATGTTTGTGGAGTCGTTAGATGTAAAATATGATCTGTGACACCTCATATGCCACTTACTACTGCTGAAAAGATTATGGATTCTCATGGAATGGACCAGGTTCCTGTAGTTTCAGAACATGTTAATCATCAGGATGGAGGAATCTTGATTGGTTTTGTAGATAGAGAATGCATCACCATTGCTCGAAGGTAAAATTAAATGTTTGGATAACTATGTTTCCAGATTTCAACTCTCAGTAATGAATAAGGTGACAAATTACTTGTTTTCCAACTTATAACCAATGTAGTGATGTTTTCCTTCCATGCTATGTTCTCTTTCAGAGCTTTGGCAGCAAAAGAATTTTTCAGTTTCACATCGGAGATCAGAAGGGAAGAGAGTTGATGCGGATTCACTTAGTAATTTGCTTGATATTCTGGAGATTTCATTTGCTCATGTCCGCTTATGTGATTAATCTGGTCAACAGCCGAGAAATCATAATCGACCAGGTTTATTTGGTAACTTAAGAATTTCAGAAAGTGAAGTAGCTGGCTGAAGTCTCTTCCATTTCTATCAAGACTGTATGTGCATGCGCAGTGCATTGCTGCATTATTGTGGTAAGAGCACGCTATGTTCTCAGTAGTTGGATCGCTGCACCTTGCACCTAACTTGTGCATACCACTGTTCTCCTTTTCTGCAAAGCGCATTGGCACTTGGGCGTGCCTACTACACAGTATAATTCTTCAACTGAGAATTGAACTATTCGTCAACGTAGACACTCGAAAGATAGGCAACAAGATCAGGCTATGTCACACTCATATTTCTCTTTGCATGTTATTAGTAGTTTGAATCAAATGAACCGAATTTGCATAAGGGAGGGTTTGTTTGGCGGAATCTTCTAATAATTATCGTGTATTCTTTGCAGTCTTACATAGCAAGTTGTTTGTTAAAACAACCTTCCTGTAGAAAAACAGTTTCTATTCGTATCTTTGTGCCAAAAGAACCTTTATTGTTGTACTTTTATCACATGTTTTGAAGCTAGTTTCAAATTTTGAACAACAGCAACAACAAAACCTTTTGTCCCAAGCAAGTTGGGGGCAAGCTTAAATTTTGAACCTAAATTTAAATTGGAATATTCCTTTATCTGCATACTTGAACTCTAAATTTATATTTGGAAATTCGAAATCTTGAAATTTATATCGCAATTGTGAAATTTGGAAATTTAAATGCC
>NC_041384.1:485161679-485189657 GCF_002162155.2 Triticum dicoccoides | reverse complement strand
AAGAGCATTTAGATCACTGATCACTAAAGTAGTTATCTAAATGCTCTATATTTCTTTACAGAGGGAGTATTTCTGTTTTTCAGATTCAAACTCGATAATTGGTTGGTAGTTCCAAAACTTAGCTCAAACTATGTAATTTAAACTCGAATTATACTAGAACACAATTCATTGATCTGTGTTCAAGTTTCGAAATGCTCGAACTACATTTACTTGTAATTTATATCGGGAAAATCCAAACGTCACCTGTGATCCATGCAAGCCGTACAGCCGTGTAAAGGTGGACATAAGCGTGTCACTCGGTGTATCAGGCATTGTGCACTACTTGTGCTCCTGACATCTGGGCAACCACGAGGTCAGTCATAGTGAGGAGTAACTTAAACTAATAACATGTACTCCCTTAGTTCCTAAATATAAGAGCATCTCCATCCGCGCCTCCAACAGGCCCTTCTCAGGTGATTTTGCTGCGCCGGCGTCAAAAAATCGGCCTAGTCGCGCCCCAGTAGCCCGTTTTTTGCCGCCTTGGGCCGAAACTGACACCGGCGGACCCAGGCCGAACCCGACGCGCTCGGGGACGCTGGGGTGAACAGTTTTGGCGCGAATGAGCCGTGGGCCAGCTGCCTCAGCGAGACGACACCTCGTCTTCCCCAGCGCGCCTCAGTTTCCCGCGGGGAATCAATGGTAAGGCTGCCGCCGGTCAGCCTTCCATTGATTCCTCACGGGTCGGCGCGTCACGGGCTGCGCGGTGACGCTTCCCCTCCCGCCACGCGTACACACGGCGCGGGCTATAAAGACCTGCCGCTCCCCCTCGCCCTGGCCACACCATCCCGAGCCCAAACCAGTAGCCGCCGAGCTCTACCCTCTCCCGTCCGTGCCGCCGAGCTCTACCTCCCCTCGTCCTCCCCTTCCCTCCTTCCCTCTCCAGCGATGGCCAAGCGCTTCCTCGGCGACGCCGCGGCGGCCAACGGCTTTGGCCGCCGCTCGCTCTAGTCGTCGGAGGCGTGGCTTCTGTTCGAGGCCAACATCCCGGCACCGTCGGACATGCGCGTCGGGCCAACGGGATGGAGGCTCAGCAACGGCGGCGTCCCCATTCCCCCGGTGTCCGACGTCGACGCGCGCCCCGACTTCTTCGCCGCAGAGGTCGACCGCGTGCGGTCAGCCCTGACTGAGGAGCAGCGCGCCCTCCCCCGGTACGCCGCTGACAACCACACGGCGTGGATGGAGTATTTCCAGCGGCGGCAGGCGCAGCGGCTGGCATCCACGAACGGGGCCCCGATGATGGGTGCGTCAAGAACAGCGACGGCCCTCGCCTCTGGTGGGGCGTCCCCGGCCGTGCACTGCACGGGGTGCTGGAGTACCTCGAGGGCGGCAACAACCCGCCGCTGGCATACCCTGCCGCGACGCCCGTCCCCCCTCCCCCCCCCCCGCCGGAGCGTCGGGTCGTGGGTGTCGAGGAGGTTCGGCTCTTCCTCCTCCCACTTATCCTCGTTGGCGCTCTTTGGCGTCAAGACCGAGCCCGCCACGGAGACGCCGCTCGGTCGGCGCACCCGCAACGCCGGCATCGTCATTAACGAGGGCGGCCGACGCGCCCCCTCCTCGACACCTCCGCGCTTCGTCAAACCGAAGACGAAGCCAGGGCTCCCCTGGACCGCCGGCGGCATCAAGGAGGAGGAGCTCGATGACGAGGCGGCCTTGAAGTGGGCGCGCGACGACTGGGCACAGACGGAGCTGGAGCGCCAGATCGCCGCTTTTGAGCGCTTCGAAGCCCGGCGCCGCGGCCGGGACGAGGGAGGCGTCGTCGTCCTCGACGACCGCGACGACGACGACGCGCCGCCGCTACCACCGGTTCGCCTTGGAGACGCCGGGCAGGGGTCCAGCAGGGGAGGCCGCGCCATCAAGAAGGAGAAGGCCGCCGCCGCCGACGAGGATGGCGGCGACTTCATGGCGCTCAGCGACTTCTTCTCCCCGTAGATGTATTTTTTTAAATAATTTATGTAAACACCGAACATGTTTAATATGAATGTCAAGTTAGCCGAATTTATGCCAAATTTGGCCGAACTTTGCCGAATTCATATGTTTTAAAATAAAAAAATGCGCGTCCAGGGCGACCCTGGGGCGAGCGGCTGGGAACCCGCTCGCCCCCACGCGTCAATCTACCGCCGGCATGCCCCCAGAGGGCTCTTTTTCGGTGCCCTGGGGGGCCGAACGGCCGGTGATGCTCTAAGTCTTTTTAGAGATTTCACCACGGACTACGTACGGAGCAACATGAGTGAATCTACACTCTAAAGTATATCTATATACATCCGTATGTAGCTTGTAGTGAAATATCTAAAAAGACTTATATTTAGAAACGGAAGGAGAATATGTTACTAGTCTATGTTATTATCTTCATAGTAGGTAGTGTCATATGTGTGATAGTATAGATACCTTCATTTATTTATTTCTAGAGTCATTTTTCATTGGGAATCACTATGTGATGGTAACCATTTGTCTCTCTCTTCTTTAATTATTTTCCATATCATATTTTTTCTTATGTGACATCCGTCTAGGTGCATAAATCATTTTTGGTTGTGCACCATGATCAAAGAGGAGGAAAAAACGAGATGACTTAATATTTATTTGCTAATTAATATCATTGCACGTGATGAACTGACCATCGCATGTCGTGTTTGGTAGTCTCAAGTCATTAAAACATGTACGCCCCACATCTCTTATTGGTTGATTCCTTTATTTATATCAAGAAACAAGAAATGAGATGTGAGTTAATGCACTATGCCTAAATGTTTTGGGATTATTTGGTTTTTGTAAGATGACTTGTACACCTAGACGAAAGGAGTACTACCTATATTACTCTCAGTGTGACTACTCTAAAAGGGGTTCGTACATGCCACAAAACTGAATTATATGCAGCCAGTTCACACTGCCATGATTAGCCAACTCACATAGTCTTCTCAGTGCTTCACTGTGGACAGGTGTTAAGCATGCCACATAAACGAAAAAATGACATGGCATCACATTTAAGAAGGGGAGAAAGCACTTTGGTGACCCAGAAAGAACGAATGCCAAGCGCGAGAACCTAGGCAAACAACTTAAAATGAAACAATTTGACCAATGCATGAAAAACTTTAGGTGCCAACTCATTAAATAAAGTATGCTTAGCAACAACAAGTTAAGCACCTATGCATTGGGGAGTTGAATTGCTAAGGCTGGTCATAGTGGGGAGTAACTTAGACTAGTGTCATACGTATGACACTAGTTTATGTTACTACCTTCATAGTGCAAAGTGTCATAGAAGTAGTATCATATATGGTTGCATTTATTAGCTTATAGACTCAACATTTCTTGGGAAGCGCTATATGATGGTAACATAATATGTTACTCCAAACACCTCTCTCCTCATTAACTAGGTGCCACATAAGTAAACTTGTCTTGGGATGTGTTATGTTACTAGCTAAGTTACTCCCACTATGACTAGCCTAAGAGCATCTCCAGCCGCGCCCCCAACAGGTCCCCCAAGTGATTTTTTCGCGCCATCGTCCAAAAATCAGCCCAGTCGCGCCCCTAGGAGCCCGTTTTTCGTCAGTTTGGGCCGAAACTGGTGCCGGCGGACCCAGGCTGAACCCGGCGCGCTGAGGGAGTTCGGGGCGCCGGAGCAAGCGATTTTGGCGGCGAACGAATTGCGGACCCGTCGAGTCAGCGACACTCGCCTCATCGTCCTCACAATGCCTCGCTTTCCCACGAGGAATCAATGCCAAGGCTGTAGACGGTCAGCCTTCCATTGATTCCTCACGGGCGACGCGGCGACGCCCCCCTTCCTGTCACACGTACACACGACGCCCGACCGCTATAAAAGCAAGGCACCCCTCGTCTGTGGCCACAGCTGCCCACAGCCGCCGTGCTCTGCCTCTCCGATGTGCTCTGCCTCTCTCTCCTCGTGCGTAGCCGCCGCCGATGTTCCTTCCCTCTCTCGCCGAGCCCAGCCGCGACGATGGGCGAGCGATTCCCCGGCGATGGGGCGGCGGCCAACGGCTTCGGCCGCCGCTCACTGCACGAGTGGGAAGCATACTTGCTGTTTGAGGCCAACATCCCGGCGTCTCCCGACATGCGTGTAGGGCCGGGGGGGGGGTGGAGGCTCAGCGCCGGTGGCGTCCCCATCCCCCCGCTGCCCGACGTCACCACGCGCGCCGACTACTTCGCCGACGAGGTCGACTGCGTGCGGGCTTCACTGACGGAGGAGCAGTGGCCCTCCCGCAGTACGCCGCCGACAACCATGAGGCGTGGGCGGCGTACTTCCAGCACCGATAGGCACAACGGCTGGCCTCCACCAACGGGGCGCCGGTGGTGCGGGGCACCAAGGATAGCGAGGGGCGCCGCCTGTGGTGGGGCGCCCCCCGCCGCTCGCTTCACGCCGTTCTCTGGCACTTCGTGGGTGGCAACGACCCGCCATTGACGTACCCTGCCGCCCTGGCCCGGCGTGGCGGCCAATGGATGCCTAGGAGGACGACGTCCTCTTCTTCCTCCTCCTCCCGCTCCTCCTCCTCTGGGTCGCCGGCGCTGTTCAGCGTCAAGGCCGAGCCCGCAGAGACGCCGCTCGGCCGGTGCACCCGCAACGTCGGCACCATCATCAACGAGGGGGGGGGGCTCCTCCTCAGCTCCTCCCCACTTCGTCAAGCCGAAGACAGAGCCGGCCGCCGTGAAGACAAAGCCAGGACTCGCCGCCGTGAAGACGGAGCCCGGGCTCTCCGACGAGGCGGCCTTGAAGTGGGCGCGCGAAGACTGGGCGCGGACGGAGCTGGAGTGCCAGTGCCGCACCTTTGAGCAGTTCGTCGCTCGGCGGCGGGGCCGCGATGAGGGAGGCGTCGTCGTCCTTGACGACGACAACGACGAGGACGCGCCACCACCGATCCGCTAGGGCGACCCCTGGTAGGGGTCAGCGCGTTCTTCGGCCCGTAATTGCGGCCTTTGTTTTTTAAAGTATTTTCATATTCCTATGTAAAAAACTATTTAAATCGCCTAAATAATTTCATGTTCGACGAATTTTAGCCGAAACTTTGTCCCATTTGCCGAATTTTAGCCAAATTCATTTTCAAAAAATATTAAACAAGTCTTCTGGAGGCGACCCTAGGGCCGGCGGCTGGGAATCCGAAAGCCCCCAGGCCGATTTTAGTGCGGTTCGCCCTCAGGCACGATTTTACGAGCCGCCTGAGGGGCCAACGATTGAAGATGTTCTAAGGTATTTAATGCACTTAGTACCTCATCTAAGCACCTTTGCATTGAAAGAGGTCTAAGAATCTTCCGCGTGCAAAGAAATTACTGCTTCCTTTTAGAGAAAAGGCCATAACCCGACTTTATAAATAAAGCCACAAGATAGAGTCACAAGTCCAAACACCAACATAAGGCAAAGCCCGCGTGCAAAGAAATGACTACTTCCTCAGTGTGTACGATCAGGCAAAGTTGAGCTGCAGTTATGCAGGCTGCCTGCTTCCATATGCATGTGAAGACATTTTGTTCAGCGAAAGGTTGCGAAGTCTTGCATTCATAAAACAAATAAATATATCAGGAATGACTATAGCTTAACCAATTTAGAAGTTATTTTTCGGTTGATGTCGGTTGCCTTGTGATCAAGACACTTTTCATCCATTTGCGCTCAGCACAAAATTTCATTGTTCAGACTGAATGGTTGTTAAAGTCAACTTAGGAGTTAGGTCAGTTATTTCTTATTCGTACTCCATCCATCTCATAATAGTACAAAGTTGTACTAAGGCTAGTCAAAGTGGAGAATAACATAGACTAGTAAGAGCATCTACAACAGCCGCGCTATATAAGCTTTTGAGATTTTTGTGTGCGCGCGACCGTTCTGGGAGTTCCAACGGAGGCGCAATAACCGCGCGCGCGGCATAAAGAGTTCAACGTGCGGTCCGAAACGTCATCGCACGCCGTTTATTTGCTGCACCCGCTTCCGCGCACCGTACACTCGAGCGGCCGCTCGCGACTTCCACCTACCCCGACCCAGGCGCTGGCGCCGTCACCCGCACCACCCCATTTGTTCCCGCGACCATTCCAACGCTTCTCTGGCCTATCCCCGCGCCGCCGCTGCTTCCTCCGTCTTCCTCTAGTCGCCGCCGCCTCTCGCGCACGCCATTCCTCCGACGAACAGCGTCCGGCCGCCCACTGCCGCTGGGCGCCCATAAGGTGTTCGACAAAACACTTGCAAGGTATGTATTGCATCAACTTCACATTTTTACATGAATTTGGTGCATGTTGTTTGTAGTTTTTATAGCCTAGTTTAAATTGAACATTGTAGATGAGTTCGTCATATGATTCTTCCGAAGAAGAATTTGATTTGAAGAGGAGGCGGATCTTGCAATGATTCTAGCTATGCACATCGATAAAAAACCGAAGCACGGTGGTTCGGTTATGGGTCGGCAGAAAATTTGGAGGGATAGGATCGATGCCCACAATAAATTGATGAGGCACTGTTTTGTGGATAATCCCGTGTACCCCGAGTTGTATTTTCGACGTCGGTTTAGAATGAGCACCGAGTTGTTCAGGCGCATTGCACAAAAACTAGTGAGCCATGATCGGTTTTTTCAACAAAAGAGGAATGCCACCGGAGAGCTCGGGCATAGCACCTTTCAGAAGGTGACAGCCGCTTTGCATATGTTGGCATACGGTATTCCAGCTGATCTAGTTGATGACCACTTGGCCATGGGTGAGAGTCAAGCCATCATGTGTGTCAAGCGCTTCGCAGTCGGAATTATGCAAGTGTTTGGCCCGGAGTATTTGAGATCTCCCAATGTTGAATACGTCGCAAGGCTCTTGGAGATGAACAAAGCTCGCGGGTTCCCAGATATGCTTGGCTCAATAGATTGCATGCATTGGAGTTGGAAGAACTGTCCTAAGGCATGGCATGGGCAATTCTACGGCCAAAAAAGTATAATCCTTGAAGCGGTGGCCGATCAAAAGACTTGGATTTGGCATGCTTTTTTGGAATGCCTGGATCTTTGAATGACATCAATGTTGTTAATCGGTCACCTGATGAATAAGGTTGCAAATGGTGAACTGCCACTGGTGCAGTTTGTAGCAAATGGCCATACATACAACTATTGCTACTATCTTGCGGATGGCATCTACCCAAAGTGGCAAATATTTGTGAAGCCGTTGAAAAAAAACAGAAGGTAAGAAAAATCTTGATTTCCATGATGCTCAGGCGGCGGCTAGAAAAGATGTGGAGAGAGCTTTTGGGATTTTGCAAGCCTAATTTGCCATTTTGAGAGGACCGGCTAGATTTTGCGATCAAAAGATGCTTTGGTACATCATGCACGCTTGTGTGATCATGCACAACATGATCATCGAGAATGAGCGTGGCCAAGATTTAGAGTACTCTTAGTATGAGCTCTTCGGACATCCGGTGTGAGTGCGGCGGAGGGCTGCGAGGGTGGCCTGTTTTGTTGCCTCCTATCATGCCATTTGATGTGCCAAAACGCATAATGATCTTCAAAAGGATCTCATCGAGGAGTGGTGAGCATGGAATGACCGACAAAGAGCATCATGAGTTGTATATTTGATGTTCTTTTGTTGAACTATTTGTTCTATTGCAAGATAAACTATTTGTTTGAGTTGTAATAATTAAAATTGAACTATTTAGTGTTGATTTATTTTGTTTGTGTTTGATCTTCTTCATTGTGTTTGGAATGCATATGTTGTTTGTGTGAAAGCGCGTCTGTAGTTTTTTTGCAGCGGCTGCTGAAGTGGCTCGCGCGCGCTAAACTTTTCAGCAGCCGCTGGAGCAAGCGCTAATCGTCGTGTAAAAACTGGCGACCAGCGCGCTGCAAACGCTTTTTTAGCGCTCCGCGCGTTGCGCGGCCGTTGGAGATGCTCTAACATATGTTACTAGTACTGTTACTGCATCCATAGTGGGAAGTGTTATAAGTGTAGTAACATACATATCTTCATTTGTTGGTTTATAGACTCATTTTGCATTGGAAAATGCTATGTGATGATAACATACTCCCTCCTTTCATCTATATAGGGCCTAATACATTTTTCAAGGCCGACTTTGACTATTGACAAGATTAATAATACATGACATGCATAATGTGAAAACTATATTATTGAAAGCTCCTTTCACATATGAATTTGACAGTATGATTTGTGTAAATTGCATGTCATATATTATTGCTCTAACATTTGGTCAAAGTTAGTCTTAAAAACGCATTAGGTCCTATATAGATGGAAGGAGGGAGTATTATATTACTCTATTACTCTATTTGTCTCTGTCCTCTTTAAATTCATGACACATCATCTTTTTTACTTATGTGACATGTATGTTACTACTTATCTTACTTTTACTATGACTAACCTAAATCAATGACACCTATTTTGGGACGTAGTGAGTATAATTGGACTCCTAGAACTAAGTCTGAAGAACATCAATATTTGGGACGTAGTGAGTATAATTGGACTCCTAGAACATGTATGTTACTACTTATGCTATTTTTTTTGAAATGCCTGGATCTTTGAATGACCTCAATATTTGACATAAATGTGTGAATGGGAAGGGTATCAAGTCCAACCTCATTTATGAAGTCTGAAGAACAAAACATGTCTGTTTCGTTTCATACATGGACCAAAATAAACTTGAGTATATATAATATTTTTGTGAGAAACTTGACGAAATTTCCGAGGGACCGGACTTAGTTCTAGGAGTCCAATTTACTTGCCATAAAACTTGAACTCCTGTTAACTATTTTCTAAGGGAAACTCATGTTTACTATTTAGTAGAAGCAATCATTACATCTCATATATGCTCTCTTTTTTGTTGTTGAAATGTATACGTGGATTGCCTAGCTCTTTTCATCAATTTGGACTTTTGATTGCGCTGACTAGTGCATGAAGCTTAATATAGTATCCGGGCCTAAGGTCTTGAGTTCAAGTTCCGACTTTCTCAATTTATCCAAAAATAACTTGGGTTGTGTTATAAATGCTCTGGCTAAACCTATTGATGGGAGAGGCGAAATTGTAGCTTATGAATCTTGCTTAATTGAATCTCCTGCTCCAAGTAGAATTTCCAGGCGTTCCATATACGAACCTCTTCAAACAGGGCTTATTGCTATCGATTCGATGATCCCTACAGGGCGCGGTCAGCGAGAGTTCATTATTGGGGACAGACAGACTGGCAAAACACTAGTAGCCACAGATACAATTATCAATAAAAAAGGGAAAGATGTAAGAAGAACGAGAGCGAGCCTTCACGAAAGAAAATGCAAGTGAAAGAGAATTGTCAAAATTTCCTAAAAGCGGTGGTTCTTTTCTTTATGGATCGGGTAGATCCATATGACGGTTCGATTCCTCCGGATGGAGGAGGTGCCCCCAATGGTAGTGATAATAGTCCTCCTGGAGGTGTGCCTTCTAACGTATCAAATTGTTTTCACATTCTTAGCAATTTGAGAGAAAACCTCGTGTATTGCATGTGTATGCTCAATACTCAAAGGGGGTGTCGAAGTGTATATGTGGATTTCCTAGCTCTTTCCATCAGTTTAGACTTTTGGTTATGTTGGCTAGTGCATGAAGCTTAACACCCGCCCCTCCCTAAAAATGCTCTTTTTTGCATGGGTTCGCTAGAGCCTGGGAGCTAGGTTAGAGTGAGAGCGCTCCCTCCTCATCCCCTTCCCAGCCATGGCGGCCACCCACTCTGTCATTATGGCCCGCCTATCCCCTCCCAGGTCATTCTTTGGATCCAGCTCAAGCCATGGCGTGCGGCCCTGTGCAAGCTCGTCCTTGCCCAATGGTCTGACGCAGGCCCTAGACTCATTTGTGCCTGTGTCCGTGGTAGATCCGGCCTCGTTGTTGCGAATCCTGCTATGAGGAGAGCCATCCCACGCCGCGCGCTCATGCGGTTCACCGGATATGGGTGCGTCGCCTCAGATTGAGCAACAGTGCCTGAAACCCATCGTGGTCACCCCTCCCTCCCGGTCAACATTTCCTCTTCGGGCGAGTGGGAGGGATGGACAGAGGTCCAATCCCGAAGAAACATGCGTGCAAGCAAGGAGCCATCGGATATTAGCACGCGTTCGTAGTTGTGCCGCTTGGACTGGCGTCCGGACATTAATGTCGCGCCTGATCGCGAGGCCTTCTTAAGCCACTTTAAGGGCAGGTGTTTTTGTTGCCTCAGTAAAGACCACCACAGAAAAGATTGTCGTGATCCCCTGTGCTAAATCATTTGCGAGTAGCTGGGGCATTTCGGTAGAGAGTGCCCTCAAAATCCTAGAGACGGTGGCCCGGGAGGGGCTGCCCTGTGCTAGGCTTGGTCTGGTGCAACCTAGGGAGTCGGTTCAAGAGTGCCTTTGCTCCCCTTCGTCGTCGCTTCCACCCGCCCCTGCTCCGGCCATGGATCGCTTCCTCCACATCGACTCGTCAAGGTGCGCATGCACCAGCCACAAGATGGTGGTCATCTCCCCCGCTCTGGAGTACGCCGAGTTCATTATGTGGAAACACACAACTACCCTGTTTGCCACAAAAACACACGCCACCAACCCCTTGGCTATGGGCAAGGCGATCGAGGAGCAGCTCTGCACCCCACCACACCAGCTATGCATCATGACGCACCACCCAGGGGCCGTGCACTTGGATCTGCCGGCGCACTGTGACAATGCCCTGCATCACGACATCATCAAGGTGGATGACACCAAGTTCTTTGTCAAGGCATGGAACGCGGAAGATCACGCCACGATCCTCAAGCTCACCCTGCATGTTCGCGTCATCGTCGAGGACCTACCAATGCAGTTCTAGTCCCCGGAAGCCCATGCTTAAAGGGAGGTGTTCAGCAATTTTGGCCGCGTCGACCTCCTCGCAAGCCGCACACATGAGCGTGGCCACATGAAGACTTTCGTGTGCTGGCTGTGAGTGTGGGACATTGCCCACATCCCGGCAAAGCTGCACTCTGGGTGCTCAATAGGGGTGCCGACCGGGTCAAAGAGATACTCAGCTCCTCACCTTTGGACCACAACGTGCCGCCGCCGCCAGACGTGCACTGCTATGACTTACTGGTGCATATGGACTGAGTGGAAGATTGGACGCCGCTATCACCTCGCTCCTCCCACTCGAGCCCGAGTGGGCCGCCCTCCTCCTCCTCCGACTACAATCGCTCGCTCCCGCTCACAAAGCTGGGGACCTAGACCGCTAGTGTGGAGGACGGCAAAACCGTGGCCTCCGCCTCACTCCGAAGGTCTCCTCGGGCCGCAACAGCTTCCCCTAGGCCGACGCGCGCCACGACTCCAACGACAATGACAAGTGCTCCTGGAAGGACATACTGTTGGGCTGGGGCCACCACTACAGGAGAAAGGCGCCAGATGTACAGGAGGTGTCCAGGCGTCGTAGCAGGACTGTGGCAAGCCACCACCATGAGGGCCACACGAGAGGTCGCTCCCTGGAGGAGCATGTCACCACCACTCGCCACGCCATCTTGTTGCTGCCACGACAAGTCGTGCCCCCCTTTGGAGCCGCTAGGGTGCATCCGCGTGGTGGCCACTGATGTCTACTATGCAACTTTATTCTTGTAGACACGTGTTGGACCTCCAAGCACGGAGTTTTGTAGGACAGTAGCAATTTTCCCTCAAGTGGATGACCTAAGGTTTATCAATCCATGATAGGTGTAGGATGAAGATGGTCTTTCTCAAACGACCCTGCAACCAAATACAAGAAATCTCTTGTGTCCCTAACACACCCAATACAATGGAAAATTGTATAGGTGCACTAGTTCGGCGAAGAGATGGTGATAAAAGTGTAATATGGATGGTAGAAATATATCTTTATAATCTGAATAAATAAAAACATCAAGGTAGCAAATAGTAAACGGGCACAAAAATGGCATTTCAATGCTTAAAAACAAGGCCTAGGGTCCATACTTTTGCTAGTGCAATCTCTCAAAAATGCTAACATAGTTGGATCATATGATTATCCCTCAAAGTACAGCAAAGAATCACTCCCGAGTTCCTATTAGCGGAGAACAAAAGGTAGGAATTGTTTGTAGGGTGCGAAGCCACCTCAAAGCTATTCTTTCCGATCGATCTATTCAAGAGTTCGTACTAAAATAACACAAAGCTATTGTTTCCGTTCGATCTATCCTAGAGTTCGTACTAGAGTAACACCAAAGCGTATTCATATTCATAATACTCAATCCACACAAAGAACTACAAAGAGTGCCCCAAGATTTCTACCGGAGAAACAAGGACAAGAACGTGCATCAACCCCTATGCATAGATTACCCCAATATCACCGCGGGAATCCACAAGTTGAGTGCCAAAACATATATCAAGTGAATCAATACGATACCCCATTGTCACCATGAGTATTCAATTGCAAGACATATATCAAGTGTTCTCAAATCCATAAAAGTATTCAATCCGATGACAATGAGATCTCAAAGGAAAAAACTCAATTCATCTCAACAAGATAGAGAGGGGAAAACACCATATGATCCGACTATATTAACAAAGCCCGCGATACATCAAGATCATGACATCTCAAGAACATGAGAGAGAGATTAAACACATAGCTACTGGTACAAACCCTCAGCCCCGAGGGTGGACTACTCCCTCCTCATCATGGTGGCCGCTGGGATGATGAAGATGGCCACCGAAGATGATTTCCCCCCTCCGGCAGGGTGCCAGAACGGGTCTAGATTGGTTTTCGGTGGCTATGGAGCCCCGCGGCGGCAGAACTTCTGATCTAGGTTAACCTAGAAGGGTTTTGGAATATTTGGGAATTTACAGTGCAAAGAAGGGGTACGGGAGGCCACCAAGGTGGGCACAACCCACCTGGGCGCGCCCTGGTGGGTTGTGCACCCCTCGGGGCACCCCCAGGTGCTACTTTGGCCCATCGGGAGTCTTCTAGCCCATAAAAAATCCACAAAAAATTTCGCGGTGTTTGGACTTCATTTGATATTGATTTTCTGCGATGTAAAAACAAGCAAAAAACAACAACTGGCACTGGGCACTGGGTCAATAGATTAGTCCCAGAAAATGATATAAAGTTGCTATAAAATGATTGTAAAACATCCAAGAATGATAAAATAACAACATGAATACTTCATAAATTATAGATACATTGGAGACGTATCAACATCTAAATGATAAAAGAAATAATTTATGAAGTGTGAATGCTAGCAAAGTGCACAAGTTTGATCAATGATAATTTCAATCACTTTTCCTAGCATCATAACAAAAATTCTTTCTTATGAAACTTCTCATGTTATAGTGGCAACCAATTCACATGTTAAGGTTCAAACAATGAATTCTCTTGAAACCCAACAACCTATGTTTTTAGTCACCAAGCAATTGAATTCAACTTATTCAACAGAGTTTAAGTAAGATCTCCACATACTCAACCATAATATAGTCTTCTATGATTGCTAAGACTCACCGCATACACATGAATAAAACGTTTCAACCGAACACATAGAAAGATAGAGGCTTATTGTTTTGCCTCCCGTATTCACCTCAAGGGTGATGTCAACAATAATAACTCATGCTACCCATATTCAACTAGACATATGTTCCTAGATCTTTCCTCACCACATGATGCTTGCCAAAAGATAAAAATAAAAAGGAATAGAGAGAAGAACTTTGACTCTTTGCATAAAAGTAAATACATAAAAGTAAAAGATAGGCCCTTCGCAGAGGGAAGCAGAGGTTGTCATGCGCTTATTTGTTTGTATGCTCAACCCCTTAGTGCAAAATAATGTCACGTTATATTGCCCCTTATGATAGCAACATTTATTATGCAGTCCGTCATTTTTATTACTTTGCCATCACAAGTTTGTACAACGCTCAATTTTCTCTTACACTAAATGATCTAACACTTTTAGAAGCAACTTTTATTGCCTTATTGCACCGATGACAACTTACTTGAAGGATCTTGCTCAATCCTTAGGTAGGTATGGTGGACTCTTGAAAAATAAGATTTGGGTTTAAGGGTTTTTGGATGCACAAGTAGTATCTATACTTGTTGCAGAATTTTTGGCTAGCAAAGATGGGGGGCAAGCACCACATGCTGAAGAATCTATGACAATATAACTTCTATGTGAATATGAACAAACATAAACCATTATGTTGTCTCACTTTTCCAACGTCAACAATTTTGGCATATAATATTTTGATGGGGGCTCACAATCACAAAATATTTCCATGATAGTGTATTTGCATGTAGTTCTCTTCCTTATACTAATTATTCGTGAATTGCTTGTATGACCAATATTGTGATTGTCAAGACTCAAAATATTTCACTTTCTAAACCCAATGTTAAGCTACCACTAGGCATGATATGATTTCAACTTCATGATATTCAATTTATTCAACAATTTACTCATAGGATATAAGTGAAGCACAAGATTAAATGACATAGAAAAGAGCTTCGTTGACGGGATGTGAATGCCACTTACTTAGCCTCCCTTGCAACTATTTGAGGACTATATTTTATTTAAAAACTTTCGATCTAAGTACTTTATTAAAACATCAAGCAAAACAAAATAAAATGACATTCCAACAATAGCACAACTCATGTGAAGAAGCAAAAACTTAGGCTCAACCGATACTAACCGATAATTGTTGAAGAAGAAAGGTGGGATGCCTACCGGGGTATACCCAAGCTTAGATGCTTGAGACTTCTTGAGATATTATCTTGGGGTGCTTTGGGCATCCCCAAGGTTGAGCTTTTGTGTCTCCTTAATTCCTCTCATATCGCGGTTTTCCTAAATCTCAAAAGCTTCATCCACACAAAACTCAACAAGAACTCGTGAGATAAGTTAGTATAAACCAATGCAAAAACCTTATCATTCTCTACTATAGAAAATCACTAAAATTACTATTAAAAATTGCATACTAAATGCCTCTGCATATTTAATACTCCTATCCTCAAATAGAACCATTAAACAAGCAAACATATGCAAACAATGCAAACATAACAGCAATCTGCCAAAACAGTACAGTCTGTAAAGAATGCAAGAGTATCAATACTTCTTTAACTCCAAAAATTATGAAAATTTAACACACTGTAGAAAATTTATCGGAGCTCATTTTTCAAAAAGTTTCAACATTTTATCACATTCTGAATGTTCTAGGGAATCTTTGCAACAGCGGTAAACTTTCTATTTTCAAACAGCAACATGTATACTTGCAAAATAAGCATTGCAAAGGCTATCATTGCCGCTTTTATTGAAATAAAAGATGCAAAACATTATTATAAATAATAGAAAAAAAATTCTAACAAAATAAATTAATGCTGCAAGCAAAACACATATCATGTGACGAATGAAAACATAGCTCCAAGTGAGGTTGCCGATAATGTTGGAGACGAAAGAGGGGATGCCTTCCGGGGCATCCCCAAGCTTAGTTGCTTGGATCTTCCTTGAATATTTCCTTGGGGTGCCTTGGTCATCCCAATGCTTAGGTTCTTGTCACTCCTTATTCTCCTCATATTGATATCTCACCCAAAACTTGAAAACTTCAAACACACAAAACTTAACGGAACTTTGCGAGATAGGTTAGTATGATAAAGAGCAAACCATTCCACTTTTGGTCGTGCCAAAGACAAGATTAATAATTGTTCTCACACAATGCCTACTGTATCATATTATTTCTAAAATTTGTATTGAGCAATATAAGCCATAGAAACCAGAAAACAAGCAAACTATGCATTGAAAACAGAATCTGTGAAAAACAGAACAATCTGTAGTAACCTGTACTCAAACCATACTCCTACTAGTCCAAAAATTCTGAAAAATTAGGAAAACCTGAGAAATTTGTCTATTAATCTTCTACAAAAAGAATCAGTATTTTATCACGCTTCTGTTAAAAATTAGAATTGTTTTCCTGAGCGCAAAAGTTTCTATTTTTCAGCAAGATCAAAGCAACTATCACCCAACATGATCCTAAAGGCTTTACTTGGCACTTTATTGAAACAAAAGCAATAAAACATGATAAATACAGTAGCATAATCATGTGAGCACACAAAAACGGTAGGTAGAAGTGTTGGGTTGTCTCCCAACAAGCGCTTTTCTTTAATGCCTTTTAGCTAGGCATGATGATTTCAATGATGCTCGCATAAAAGATAAGAATTGAAACACAAAGAGAGCATCATGAAGCACATGACTAGCGCATTTAGGTCTAACCCACTTCCTATGCGTAGGGATTTTGTGAGCAAACAACTTATGGGAACAAGAATTAACTAGCATAGGAAGGCAAAACAAGTGCAACTTCAAAACAATCAACACATAGAGAAGAAACTTGATATTATTGAGATATGTAAGAGAATAAGTTCCTTCCTCATAATAATTTTCAAAAACATCATGAATGGATTCAACAATATAACTATCACATACATCACTCTTTTCATGATGCACAAGCATAGAAGATTTATTACTCTTTATGGCATACATGTCATCATAGACAGCAACTTCATTGTCATAGTCAATTGAAGCCTCTTCCAAAATAGTGGATGTATCACTAAATAAAGTCATGACCTCTCCAAATCCACCTTCATCAATATTGTAATAAGATTCAACACCCTAAAAAATAGTGGGGTCACTACTACCTAAAGTTGACACTCTTCCAAACCCACTTTCATCAATGTAATCATCATAAATAGGAGGCATGCCATCATCATAATAAATTTTCTTATCGAAAGTAGAAGGAATCAAAGGATCATATTAATTAAGCAAAGCATCCCCAAGCTTAGGACAAGCATTATTTCCAGCAAATAAATCTTCAAACATTTCATACCCATCAAACATAGCATCCCCAAGCTTGTGGTTTTGCATAACATCACAATCATTCTTATCAATAGCATGAATGGCACCAATAGTATAGCGAACATTATTATCATATTCTTCCAAGCAAGTGCTAAAAGGATTTTCAAGATCATAAGGGATGTCGTTGCCTTCCCAATCATAATCATCACAATAAGCAATAGGCATAACAAAATCATCATCAATATCATCATCATCCATCAACATATTTGATTCACTTTCATGAGGCACAACAACAATAGGAGCAACATTATTTGGGAGAGATACCTTTTACCTCTCTTCTTTCTTCTTTTCTTCTTCTTCACCACATCATGTGTGGGTTCAATTAATCTTTTCAAGCTTCTCATTGGAGAGATTGATTGGATAGAGAGCTCCTCCTCGTTACCTGATTCATCATAATAAACACTAGGAGGGTATTGGGAAATATTTTCCCTTTAATCAGTACTCTCTTCGTACTCTATTTGTTTTCTTGTCCTTAGATAGTTGGCAATATAAGGATTCTCAATGCAATTTACTGCACAAAACATATAAATTTCCTAGATCAAAATCAAGAAATCTCTCAAGACTAAATTTTGGAATACCCTTAGTTATACGTTTCATTTCTTCATACCCCATAAGAAGACTAAGATCTTTATGATGCTCAAGGGTAATCAAGTTATCACAATTTTTGGACACGATTTGATCATGAAAGAATTTGCATTGGAGATTTAAATGACCACGCTCATTGCAAAGTTCACAAGGATGGCCAAAAAAATTACATCTTTCCACACAATCATCTAGCTTATCTTGCAGCCTTTTTGTTTCTAAATATTTATGCTTCTTACAAAATCTATCTTCCCTTTTTGGTGTGCAAAGGCACTCCCAATTCACTCCAGAAAAAGTGACATGCTTATAAGAAACATTTTTTCATGACTTGTGCAATCATCATTAGCATTTTGGATATTCAAAGAATTTATACTAACAACATTGCAATCATGCTCATCATTCAAATGTTTTGTGCCAAACAATTTATTGACTTCTTCTTCTAATAATTGAGCACAATTTTACAAACCATCATTTTCAAGAAAGATATTATAAATATGATCAATAATATGATGCAACCTAAATTCCATTTTTAGTTTTTTTATAAACCAAACCAGTGATAAAGCAAGAAACTAAAAGATTCAATTGCAAGATCTGAAGATATACCTTCAAGCACTCACCTCCCCGGCAACGGCGCCAGAAAAGAGCTTGATGTCTACTACGCAACTTTATTCTTGTAGACACGTGTTGGGCCTCCAAGCGCAGCATTTTGTAGGACAGTAGCAATTTTCCCTCAAGTGGATGACCTAAGGTTTATCAATCCGTGAGAGGTGTAGGATGAAGATGGTCTCTCTCAAACGACCCTGAAACCAAATACAAAAAATCTCTTGTGTCCCCAACACACCCGATACAATGGCAAATTGTATAGGTGCACTAGTTCGGCGAAGAGATGGTGATAAAAGTGTAATATGGATGGTAGAAATATATTTTTATAATCTGAATAAATAAAAACAGCAAGGTAGCAAATAATAAACGGGCACAAAAACGGTATTTCAATGCTTAAAACAAGGCCTAGGGTCCGTACTTTCGCTAGTGCAATCTCTCAACAATGCTAACATAGTTGGATCATATGATTATCCCTCAAAGTACAGCAAAGAATCACTCCCTGAGTTCCTATTAGCGGAGAACAAAAGGTGGAATTGTTTGTAGGGTGCGAAGCCACCTCAAAGCTATTCTTTCTGATCAATCTATTCAAGAGTTCGTACTAAAATAACACAAAGCTATTGTTTTTGTTCGATCTATCCTAGAGTTCGTACTAGAGTAACACCAAAGCATATTCATATTCATAATACTCAATCCACACAAAGAACTACAAAGAGTGCCCCAAGATTTATACCGGAGAAACAAGGATAAGAACATGCATCAACCCCTATGCATAGATTACCCCAATATCACCGTGGGAATCCGCAAGTTGAGTGCGAAAACATATATCAAGTGAATCAATACGATTCCCCATTGTCACCATGAATATTCAATTGCAAGACATATACCAAGTGTTCTCAAATCCATAAAAGTATTCAATCTGATGACAACGAGATTGATAACCCACAAGTATGGGGGACCGCAATAGTTTTCGAGGGTAGAGTATTCAACCCAAATTTATTGATTCGACACAAGGGGAGCCAAAGAATATTCTCAAGTATTAACAGTTGAGTTGTCAATTCAACCGCACCTGAAAGACTTAATATCTGCAGCAAAGTATTTAGTAGCAAAGTAATATGGAAGTAACGGTAACGGTGGCAAAAGTAACAGTAGAGGTATTTGTAGTAATTGTAACAGTGGCAACGGAAAAGTAACCAAGAAAAGATCAATATGTGAAAATCTCGTAGGCAATGGATTAGTGATGGATAATCATGTCGGATGTGATTCCTCATGCAACAGTTATAACATAGGGTGACACAGAACTAGCTCCAGTTCATCAATGTAATGTAGGCATGTATTCCAAATATAGTCATACGTGCTTATGGAAAAGAACTTGCATGACATCTTTTGTCCTACCCCCCATGGCAGCGGGATCCTATCGGAAACTAAGGGATATTAAGGCCTCCTTTTAATAGAGTACCGGAACAATGCATTAACACTTAGTGAATACATGAACTCCTCAAACTACGGTCATCACCAGGAGTGGTCCCGATTATTGTCACTTCGGGGTTACCGGATCATAACACATAGTAGGTGACTATTGACTTGCAAAATAGGATCAAGAACTCACATATATTCATGAAAACATAATAGGTTCAGATCTGAAATCATGGCACTCGGGCCCTAGTGACAAGCATTAAGCATAGCAAAGTCATAGCAACATCAATCTCAGAACACAATGGATACTAGGGATCAAACCCTAACAAAACTAACTCGATTACATGATAAATCTCATCCAACCCATCACCGTCCAGCAAGCCTACGATGGAATTACCCACGCACGACGGTGAGCATCATGAAATTGGTGATGGAGGAAGGTTGATGATGACGATGGTGATGGATTCCCCTCTCCGGAGCCTCGAATGGACTCCAGATCAGCCCTCCTGAGAGAGATTAGGGCTTGGCGGCGACTCCGTATTGTAAAACGCGATGAATCCTTCTCTCTGATTTTTTTCTCCCCAAACGTGAATATATAGAGTTGGAGTTGAGGTCGGTGGAGCCTCAGGGGGCCCACGAGATAGGGGGCGCGCCCCCACCCTCATGGACAGGGTGTGGGCCCCTGGTGTTGATTCTTTCACCAGTATTTTTTTATAAATTCCAAAAATATTCTCCGTGAAGTGTCAGGTCATTCCGAGAACTTTTATTTCTGCACAAAAATAACACCATGGCAATTATGCTGAAAACATCGTCAGTCCGGGTTAGTTCCATTCAAATCATGCAAGTTAGAGTCCAAAACAAGGTCAAAAGTGTTTGGAAAAGTAGATACGATGGAGATGTATCAACTCCCCCAAGCTTAAACCTTTGCTTGTCCTCAAGCAATTCAGTTGACAAACTGAAAGTGATAAAGAAAAAAATTTACAAACTCTGTTTGATCTTGTTGTTGTAAATATGTAAAGCCAGCATTCAAGTTTTTAGCAAAGATTATGAACTAACCATATTCACAATAACATTTAGGTCTCATGTTTACTCATATCAATGGCATCATCAACTAGTGAGCAATAATAGTAAATCTCGGATGACAACACTTTCTCAAAACAATCATAATATGATATAACAAGATGGTATCTCGCTAGCCCTTTCTGAGACCGCAAAACATAAATGCAGAGCACCTTTGAAGTTCAAGGACTGACTAAACATTGTAATTCATGGTAAAAGAGATCCAGTCACAGTCATACTCAATGTAAACTAATAGTAATGCATGCAAATAACAACAGTGCTATCCAACTGGTGCTTTTTAATAAGAGGATGGTGACTCAACATAAAAGTAAATAGATAGACCCTTCGCAGAGGGAAGCAGGGATTTGTAGAGGTGTCAGAGCTCAATTTTTGAAATAGAGATAAATAATATTTTGAGTGGCATACTTTAATTGTCAACACAACAACCGAGAGATCTCGATATCTTCCATGCTACACACATTATAGGCGGTTCCCAAACAGAATGGTAAAGTTTATACTCCCCCACCACCAACAAACATCAATCCATGGCTTGTCCGAAACAACGAGTGCCTCCAACTAACAACAATCCTGGGGGAGTTTTGTTTGCAATTATTTTAATTTAAGCATGGGACTGGGCATCCCGGTTACCATCCATTTTCTCGTGAACGAGGAGCAGAGTCCACTCCTCGTGAGAATAACCCACCTAGCATGGAAGATATAGACAACCCTAGTTGATACATGAGCTATTCGAGCATACAAAACATAATTTCATTTGAAGGTTTAGAGTTTGGCACATACAAATTTACTTGGAACGGCAGGTAGATACCGCATATAGGAAGGTATGGTGGACTCATATGGAATAACTTTTGGGGTTTATGGAAGTGGATGCACAAGCAGTATTCCCGCTTAGTACAAGTGAAGGCTAGAAAGAGACTGGGAAGCGACCAGCTAGAGAGCGACAACATTCATGAACATGCATTAAAATTAATCAACACTGAGTGCAAGCATGAGTAGGATATAATTCACCATGAACATAAATATCGTGGAGGCTATGTTGATTTTGTTTCAACTACATGCGTGAACATGTGCCAAGTCAAGCCACTCGAATCATTCAAAGGAGGATACCACCCTATCATACCACATCACAACCATTTTAATAGCATGTTGGCACGCAAGGTAAGCCATTATAAACTCTTAGCTAATTAAGCATGGCATGAGAAACTATAATCTCTAATTTTCATTGCAAACATGTTTCATTCATAATAGGCTGAATCAGGAACGATGAACTAATCATATTTACAAAAACAAGATAGGTCGAGTTCATACCAGCTTCTCTCATCTCAATCAGTCCGTCATATATCGTCATTATTGCCTTTCACTTGCACAACTGAATGGTGTGGATAATAATAATAGTGCACGTGTATTGAACTAAGCTGGAATCTGCAAGCATTCAATACAAGGGAGAAGACAAGGTAATATGGGCTCTTTGTTAGATCAACAATAATGCATATGAGAGCCACTCAACATTTTCATCATGGTCTTCTCCTCTCGACCCCCAAAGAAAAGAAAAGAAGCAAAACTATTTACACGGGAGAGCTCCCAACAAGCAAAAGAAGAACGAGAAATATTTTTGGGTTTTCTTTTAATTATTACTACTACAGGCATAGGAAGTAAACTAGCTAAAAGCTACAACTAATTTTTTGGTTTTTCTTAAGGTTTTTCAAACACACAAGAAGAAAGCTAGAAAAGAAAATAAACTAGCATGGATAGTACAATGAAAAAGTATGAGCACCAACAACTGGCATGAGTGTGTGAACATGAATGTAATGTCGGTGAGAAATATGTACTCCCCCAAGCTTAGGATTTTGGCCTAAGTTGGTCCAGGTCCATGGCTCAAAGCTGCCCTCTCCGGTGTACGGAGGAGTGTCCTCTGGGTGCCACTAGTTGGCGATCTCCTCCGGATCCCACTGATAAACAGACCGTCAATAAGGGTCAAGGGGTGGCTCCGGCTCAGGCTCTGGAGCTGGTGTCCGGCTCCAGTATGCATGAACGGCCTTCGGCAAAACGAGGTACGTGCCTGAAAATATGTTAAACAAAGAGGACGCGGGCAAGGTAATAATATCACAGTAATTTTTATCAAATATCAATTTATACTTAAGCATCTTGTTCTTATCTTTAACAATGAAATCATGTGCTACCATACTCTTATAATCTATAAAAATAGGGGGCAACAACTTTTCCTCTTTCTCATAATGCCTAATAGGTATCCTAAAGTGTGCAGCAAGGCATGAAGCAAAGATGCCTCTGAAGATGGGACTGTTTGTTCGGTTTAGATTTAATCGTTTAGCAACAATAGCACCTAAACTGAAAGTGGTATCACAAAACAAAGCATGGCGCAAAATAACAATATCAGGAGCACTGAGATTTCCACTGTTCCAGCGACCAATTAAGCATCTACTAGCAAATATTGCAAAGTAGCATAGAACGAGAAAATGTATGCTAGTAATTCTTGCATCGGAAACTTTCCTCGTTTCCCCCATAGCAATCGTATCAATAAACCCCTCCACTTCATTACGACGTGGTTCCTCTATGCTGCCCGCAAAGGGTATCTTAAAGACTCGACAAAAATCATATAGTGACATCTCCTTAACCTCATCATATAAATGAAATTCCACTGAAGGTGGTGATTTCTTAGCATGAAAGAAAAAAATTTGCACGAAAATATTAGTGAGGAGGAGATACTGTTCGCGCTGGTCGCGGAGGAAGTCGATGAGGCCTGCATTCTCAGCCAAATAATAAAAGTCCTCATAAATCCTGGCTGCTCTCAAGAACTCATCACAAGGCTATTCGCACGGCCGAACCTCCACAGTGCGAGGGAGATTATATTTGGGCTTCTTATTCTCTTCACTTTGCTTATCCTTCGAGCTTCGGCTCGAAGAGCCCCTCAACAATCTTTTCATTTTCTTTCTCTGAAAAATTTCTGAAATTTTTAGTGACTCAAAATAAAAGTGAACCAAACTCAACAAGATTGATAGCAACTACTCCCACAAGTGCCTATAGGCCATATCATGCGTTAGAACTACTTTTGACCACATAAATTTGACATGCAAGCTCAAGAATAGGGTCACCTAAGCAGCAAAAATTTGCAATAAATAAAGCACTAGAACAAAAACTAATTGGACCATTGGAGGAGTCACATACCGAAGAACAATCCCGCAAAGCAATTTTGTGAATGGAGCTTTGGGCTAGGAGATAGAAAATGGCAGCAAGATGAGGTAGAACTCGGGTTTGAGCTGGTGGAAGATTTTTTCTAGAGGAATACAAAGTGTGTGGGTGCTGAAATAAGTGGAGGGGGTCCACATGGGGTCCACGAGGTAGGGAGGCACACCCCAGGTGGGTGGGCACGCCCTGGACCCTCGTGGCCAGGTGGTGGGTCCCCCAGGTGTGTTCTTAGTGCCAAATATTCTTAAATATTCTACAAAAAATCATCTAAATTTTTTAGGACATTTGGAGAACTTTTATTTTCGGGGTATTTTTTAATGCAAGGATAATTCAAAAAACAGACGAAAAATATTAATTTTGCTTTATTTAATCTAAATAACAGAAAGTAAAAGGAGGGTACAGAGAGTTGTGCTTTCTAACTTCATCCATTTCATGCTCATCAAAAGGAATACACTAACAAGGTTAATCAAGTCTTGTTAACAAACTCATTCCGAATCGCATGAAACCGGCGAATTTTCGAATAACACTAAGTTACCTCAACAAGGATATGCATTTCCCCAACAATAAGAACGTCATATTTCTTTTTGACAGTAGGGAGAGGAAATTCAAAACCTCCAATAGTAATTGTTAAAGTTTTTCCAATAGAATTAATACTGTGGACTTGAGGTTGTTTCCTCGGAAAGTGTACCGTATGCTCATTACCATTAATATGAAAAGTGACATTGCCTTTGTTGCAATCAATAACAGCCCCTGCAGTATTCAAAAAGGGTCTACCAATAATAATAGACATTATCGCCCTCGGGAATATCAAGAATAACAAAGTCTGTTGAAATAGTAATGTTTGCAACCACAACAGGCACATCCTCACAAATACCGACAGGTATAGCAGTTGATTTATCAGCCATTTGCAAAGATATTTCAGTAGGTGTCAACTTATTCAAATCAAGTCTATGATATAAAGAGAGAAGCATAACACTAACACCGGCTCCAAGATCACATAAAGCAGTTTTAACATAGTTTTTTTAATGGAGCATGGTATAGTTGGTACTCCTGGTTCTCCTAGTTTCTTAGGTATTCCACCCTTAAAAGTATAATTAGCAAGCATGGTGGAAATTTCAGCTTCCGGTATCTTTCTTTTATTTGTAACAATATCTTTCATATACTTAGCATAAGGATTTATTTTAAGCATATCAGTCAAACACATACGCAAAAAGATAGGTCTAATCATTTCAGGAAAGCACACAAAATCCTCATCATCCTTTTTCTTGGATGGTTTAGGAGGAAAAGGCATGGGTTTCTGAACCCATGGTTCTCTTTCTTTACCATGCTTCCTAGCAACGAAGTCTCTCTTATCATAACATTGATTCTTTGATTATGGGTTATCAAGATCAACATCAGGTTCAATCTCTACATCATTGTCATTGCTAGGTTGAGCGTCAACATGAAAATCATCATTAAAATTATCACTAGGTTCATGTTCATTACCAGATTGTGTTTCAGCATCAGAAATAGAAATATCATTGGGATTCTCAGGTGTGTCAACAACAGGTTCACTTGAAGCATGCAAAGTCCTATCATTTTTCTTTTTCTTCTTCTTAGAAGAACTAGGTGCGTCAACATTAGTTCTCTGAGAATCTTGCTCAATTCTCTTAGGGTGGCCCTCAGGATGCAAAGGTTCCTGAGTAATTTTACCCCCTCTAGTCACAACTCTAACAACATTATCATTTTTCTTATTATTTAATTCATTGAGCAAATCATTCTGAGCTTTAAGCACTTGTTCTACTTGAGTGGTAACCATAGAAGCATGTTTACTAATAAGTTGAAGTCCACCTTTAACTCTAGACATATAATCACTCAAGTGTTCAATCATATAAGCATTACATTTCAATTGTCTACCAACATAAGCATTGAAGTCTTCTTGTTTAACCATAAAATTACCAAACTCATCCAAGCATTGGCTAGCAAACTTAGTAGATGGGTTTTCACCCTTATCAAATCTATAGAGAGAATTTACCTTTACTACCTGTGTCGGGTTATCAAGACCATGTATTTCTTCAATAGGTGGTAAATTCTTAACATCTTCAGCTTTAATACCCTTTTCTTTCATAGATTTCTTTGCCTCTTGCATATCTTTAGGACTGAGAAATAGAATACCCCTTTTCTTCGGAGTTGGCTTAGGAGTTGGTTCAGGAAGTGTCCAATCATTTTCATTACTCAACATATTATTCAATAGCAATTCAGCTTGATCAATAGTTCTTTCCCTGAAAACACAACCAGCACAACTATCCAGGTGGTCTCTGGAAGCATCGGTTAGTCCATTATAAAAGATATCAAGTATTTCATTTTTCTTGAGAGGATGATCAAGCAAAGCATTAAGTAATCAGAGAAGCCTCCCCCAAGCTTGTGGGAGACTCTCTTCTTCAATTTGCACGAAATTATATATTTCCCTTAAGGCAGCTTGTTTCTTACGAGCGGGGAAATATTTAGCAGAGAAATAATAAATCATATCATGGGGACTACGCACACAACCAGGATCAAGAGAATTAAACCATGTTTTAGCATCACCCTTTAATGAGAACGGAAATAACTTAAGGATATAGTAGTAATGATTTTTCTCCTCATTAGTGAACAGGGTGGCTATATCATTCAATTTAGTAAGATGTGCCATGATAGTTGCAGATTCATAGCCATAAAAAGGATCAGATTCAACCAAAGTAATTAACTCAGGGTCGACAGAGAAATCATAATCCTTATCGAAAATACAGATGGGTGAAGTAGCAAAAGCAGGGTCATATTTCATTCTAGCATTCAAAGATTTTTCTTTCAGCTTAGCTAATAGTTTCTTAAGATCATATCTATCATTGCAAGCTAGAAAGTCTCTAGCAATTTCTTCATCCATAACATAACCCTCAGGCACAACAAGCAATTGATGTCTACTACACAACCTTCTTCTTGTAGACATTGTTGGGCCTCAAAGTGCAGAGGTTTGTAGGACAGTAGCAAATTTCCCTCAGGTGGATGACCTAAGGTTTATCAATCCGTGGGAGGCATAGGATGAAGATGGTCTCTCTCAAACAACCCTGCAACCAAATAACAAAGAGTCTCTTGTGTCCCCAACACACCCAATACAATGGTAAATTGTATATGTGCACTAGTTTGGCGAAGAGATGGTGATACAAGTGCGATATGGATGGTAGATATAGGTTTTTGTAATCTGAAAATATAAAAACAGCAAGGTAACTAATGATAAAAGTGAGCGAAAACGGTATTGCAATGCGTTGAAACAAGGCCTAGGGTTCATACTTTCACTAGTGCAAGTTCTCTCAACAATAATAACATAATTGGATCATATAACAATCCTGAACATGCAACAAAGAGTCATTCGAAAGTCACTAATAGCGGAGAACAAACGAAGAGATTATGGCAGGGTACAAAACCACCTCAAAGTTATCCTTCCTGATTGATCTATTCAAGAGTCTGTAGTAAAATAACATGAAGCTATTGTTTCCATTCAATCTATCCTAGAGTTCATACTAGAATAACACCTTAAGACACAAATCAAACAAAACCCTAATGTCACCTAGATACTCCAATGTCACCTCAAGTATCCGTGGGTATAATTATACGATATGCATCACATAATCTCAGATTCATCTATTCAACCAACACAAAGAACTTCAAAGAGTGCCCCAAAGTTTCTACCGGAGAGTCAAGATGAAAACGTGTGCCAACCCCTATGCATAAGTTCACGAGGTCACGGAACTCGCAAGTTGATCACCAAAACATACATCAAGTGGATCACGTGAATATCCCATTGTCACCACAGATAAGCACATGCAAGACATACATCAAGTGTTCTCAAATCCTGAAAGACTCAATCCGATAAGATAACTTCAAAGGGAAAACTAAATCCATTACAAGAGAGTAGAGGGGGAGAAACATCATAAGATCCAACTATAATAGCAAAGCTCGTGATACATAAAGATCGTGCCGAATCAAGAACACGAGAGAGAGAGAGAGATCAAACACATAGCTACTGGTACATACCCTTAGCCCCGAGGGTGAACTACTGCTCCCTCCTCGTCATGGAGAGCGCCGGGATGATGAAGATGGCCACCGGAGAGGGATTCCCCCCTCCGTCAGGGTGCCAGAACGGGTCTAGATTGGTTTTCGGTGGCTACAAAGGCTTGCGGTGGCGGAACTCCCGATCTAGGTTATTTTCTGGAGGTTTCAGTATTTATAGGATTTTTTGGCGTCGGGAACAAGTCAGGAAGGTGCCCGAGTGGTCCAGATAG
>NC_041384.1:485132651-485161415 GCF_002162155.2 Triticum dicoccoides | reverse complement strand
ACACTCGTGGATGGCCCGGGACTCTTCTGGCCCAACTCTTTTACTCCGGGGTCTTCTTTTGGTCCATAAAAAATCATCAAAAATTGGCACGTCCATTGGACTTCGTTTGGTATTCCTTTTTTGTAAAACTCAAAAAGAAGGAAAAAAACAAAAATTGGCACTAGGCTCTAGGTTAATACGTTAGTCCCAAAAATCATATAAAATAGCATATAAATGCATATAAAACATCCTAGATGGATAATATAATAGCATGGAATAAAAAAATATAGATACGTTGGAGGCGTATCAAGCATCCCCAAGCTTAATTCCTGCTCGTCCTCGAGTAGGTAAATGATAAAAACAGAATTTTTGATGTGGAATGTTCCCTAACATAATTTTCAATGTAATTCTCTTTATTGTGGCATGAATGTTCAGATCCAAAATATTCAAGATAAAAGTTCAATATTGACACAAAACAATAATACTTCAAGCATACTAACCAAGCAATTATGTCCTATCAAGATAACATAGCCGAAGAAAGCTCATCCCTACAAATCATATAGTTTGGCCATGCTTCATTTTCGTCACACAAAATGCTCCCATCATGCACAACCCCGATGACAAGCCGAGCAATTGGTTCATACTTTTTAACGTGCTTTAGTCTTTTAAACACTTAAGCAATACATGAGCGCAAGCCATGGATATAGCACTATAGGTGGAATAGCATATGATGATGGGGGTTATGTGAGAAGACAAAAAGGAGAAAGTCTCACATTGACGCGGCTAATCAACGAGCTATGGAGATGTCCATCAATTGGTGTCAATGCGAGGAGTAGGGATTGCCATGCAACAGATGCACTAGAGCTGTAAGTGTATGAAAGCTCATCAAAGGAAACTAAGTGGGTGTGCATCCAACTTACTTGCTCACGAAGACCTAGGGCATTTTGAGGAAGCCCATCATTGGAATAAACAAGCCAAGTTCCATAATGAAAAATTCCCACTAGTATATGCAAGTGACAAAATAAGAAACTCTCTATCATGAAGACCATGGTGCTATTTTAAAGCACAAGTGTGGAAAAAGGATAGTAACATTGTCCCTTCTCTCTTTTTCTCTCATTTTTTCTCCTTTTTTTTGTTTGGGCTTCTTTGGCCTCTTTTTTTAATTATTAGTTGGGCTTCTTTGGCCTCTTTTTTTATTTCACTTTCCTCACATGGGACAATGCTCTAGTAATGATGATCATCACACTTTTATTTACTCATAACTCAATGTTACCACTCGATACTAGAACAAAAATATGACTCTATGTGAATGCCTCTGGCGGTGTACCGGGATATGCGATGAATCAAGAGCGACATGTATGAAAGAATTATGAAAGTGGCTTTGCCACAAATACGATGTCAACTTCATGATCATGCAAAGCAATATGACAATGATGGAGTGTGTCATAATAAACGGAATGGTGGAAAGTTGCATGGCAATATATCTCGGAATGGCTATGGAAATGCCATAATAGGTAGGTATGGTGGCTGTTTTGAGGAAGATATAAGGAGGCTTATGTGTGATAGAGCGTACGTATCACGGGGTTTGGATGCACCGGCGAAGTTTGCACCAACTCTCAAGGTGAGAAAGGGCAATGCACGGTACCATATAGGCTAGCAAATTGCGGAAAGGTAAGAGTGCGTATAATCCATGGACTCACATTAGTCATAAAGAACTCATATACTTATTGCAAAATTTTGTCAGCCCTCGAAGCAAAGTACTACTACGCATGCCCCTAGAGGGATAGATTGGTAGGAAAAGTCCATCGCTCGTCCCCAACCGCCACTCATAAGGAAATCACTCAAAGAACACCCCATGCTTCAAATTTGTCACACAACGTTTACCATACGTGCATGCTACGGGACTTGCCAACTTTAACACAAGAATTTCTCAATTTCACAATTACACAACTAGCATGACTCTAACATTACCACCTTTATATCTCAAAACAATTATCAAGTATCAAACTTCTCATAGTATTCAATGCACTCTATATGAAAGTTTTTATTATACCCATCTTCGATGCCCATCATATTAGGACTAAATTCATAACCAAAGCAAATTACCATGCTATTCTAAAGACTCAAAATAATATAACTGACGCATGAGAGTTCATCTATTTCTTCAAAATAAAACTACACCATGCTCTAAAAAGATATAAGTGAACTACTAGAGCAAACGACAAACTACTCCACAAGATATAAGTGAAGATCAATGAGTAGTCGAATAATTATGCAACTATGTGAAGACTCTCTAACATTTAATAATTTCAGATATTGGCATTTTATTCAAACAACAAGCAAAACAAAAGAAAATAAAATGACGCTCCAAGCAAAACACATATCATGTGGTGAATAAAAATATAGCTCCAAGTAAAGTTACCGATGAACGAAGACGAAAGAGGGGATGCCATCCGGGGCATCCCCAAGATTAGGCTCTTGGTTGTACTTGAATATTAACTTGGAGTGCCTTGGGAATCCCCAAGCTTATGCTCTTGTCACTCCTTGTTCCATAGTGCATCGAATCTTTACCCAAAACTTGAAAACTTCACAACACAAAACTCAATAGAAAACTCATAAGCTCCGTTAGTATAAGAAAATAAATCACCACTTTTGGTACTGTTGTGAACTCATTCTAAATTAATATTGGTGTAATATCTAATGTATTCAAACTTCTCTATGGTTCATACCCTCCGATACTACTCATAGATTCATCAAAATAAGCAAACAACACATAGAAAACAGAATCTGTCAAAAACAAAACAGTTTGTGGTAATATGTAGGTTTGGAATACTTATGTAGCTCCAAAAAGACTTAGACATTAGGAAGTCCTATGAAATTTGTTTATTAATCTACTGCAAGTGGAATTTGTATTTTATCGCTCTCTGGTAAAAAATTAAAATTATTCCCGTGAGCGCATACTTTCTGTTTTTTACAGCAAGATCAAATAACAATCACCCAAGAAGACCCTAAAGGCTTTACTTGGAACAAACACTAATTAAAACATGAAAAACACAATCATAACATAGGATAGATGATTTATTTATTACTAAACAAGAACAAAAATAAAATTGGGTTGCCTCCCAACAAGCACTATCGTTTAACGCCCCTAGCTAGGCATGATGATTTCAATGATGCTCACATAAAAGATAAGAATTGAAACATAAAGAGAGCCTCATGAAGAATATAACTAGAACATTTAAGCCTAACCCACTTACTATGCATAGGGATTTTGTGAGCAAACAACTTGTGGGAACAAGAATCAACTTGCATAGGAAGGTAAAACAAGGATAACTTCAAGATTTTCAACACATAGAGAGGGAACTTGATATTATTGCAACTCCTAGAAGCATATATTCCTCCCTCATAATAATTTTCAGTAGCATCATGAATGAATTCAACAATATAACCATCACATAAAGCATTCTTTTCATGATCTACAAGCATAGAAAAAATACTATTCTCCACATAAGCAAAATTCTTCTCATTCGGAATAGTGGGACTATCATAAGAAACCCGAATACTATAAATGGTTTCCACATTAAAAGAGTAATATTTAGAAAAAGTATAATCATAATCATGACAAGTTTTATAAATATAATCATCACTACTTTTTATAGCATAAGTGTCATCACAATAATCATCATAAGTAGCAACTTTGTTCTCATCATAATCAATTGAAACCTCTTCCAAAATGGTGGAATCATTACTAAATAAAGTCATGACCTCTACAAATCCACTTTCATAATTGTCACAATAATATTCAACACCCTCCAAAATAGTGGGATCATTACTACCTAAAGTTGACACTCTTCCAAACCCACTTTCATCAATATAATCATCATAAATTGGAGGCATGCTATCATCATAACAAATTTGCATATCCAAACTTGGGAGGTTAAATATATCATCTTCATGAAACATAGCATCCCCAAGCTTGGAACAAACATTAATTGCAGCAAATAAATTCTCAAACATGTCATTCTCATCAAACATAGCATCCCCAAGCTTGGGTCTTTTCATATCATAAGCATAATCACTCTCATCATTAATAGTATCGATAGCACCAATAGTATAGCAATTATCATCATCACAATGAGTAATAGGAGCAACCTCATTTGGGAGGGATAACTTTTTATCTTTGCTTCTGCTTCTTTTCTTTTTATTCTTCACATTATGTGTGTGTTTAATCCTTATTTTGAAGCTTCTTATTAATGAGATTGGTTGAATAGAAGGATCCTCCTCATTACCTAATTCATCATAAAAAATAATAGGAGGATATTGGGAAGTCTCTTCCCTTTCATTAGTATTCTCTTCATCTTCTATTTGTTTTCTTGTCTTTATGTAATTGGCAATATAAGGATTTTCAATGAAATTCACCGCACAATACATATAAATTTCCTCTAGATCAAAATCAAGAACTTTATCAAGGACAAATTCTGGAAGATCCTTAGTTATATGTTTCATTTCTTCATAACCCACAAGCAAACTAAGTTCATTATGATGTGCAAGGAAATCAAGTCATCACAATTTTTGGACACGATCGACCGTGAAACAATTTGCATTGAATATTTAAATGACCATGTTCATTGCAAAGTTCACAAGGATGTCTAAGAAAATTTAAATTTTCAGCACAAACATCTAGCCTTTCTTGCAATCGTATAGTTTCTAAATACTTATGCCTCTTGCAAAATCTATCTTCCCTATTTGGTGTGTACTTGCAAACCCTATGCACTCCACAAAAATTGACATGCTTATAAGAGACATTTTCATCATGACTAGTGCAATCATCATTAGTACTATGGATATTCAGAGAATTCATACTAACAACATTGCAATCATGCCCATCATCCAAAGATTTAGTGACAAACATTTTAATGCATTCTTCTTCTAACACTTTGGCACAATTATCAGAATCCTTATTTTCACAAAAGATATTAAAAAGATGAAGCATATGAGGCACCCTCAATTCCATTTTTTGTAGTTTTCTTTTATAGTATAAACTAGTGATAAAACAAGAAACAAAAAGATTCGATTGCAAGGTCTAAAGATATACCTTCAAGCGCTAACCTCCCCGGCAACGGCGCCAGAAAAGAGCTTGATGTCTACTACACAAGCTTCTTCTTGTAGACGTTGTTGGGCCTCCAAGTGCAGAGGTTTGTAGGACAGTAGCAAATTTCCCTCAAGTGGATGACCTAAGGTTTATCAATCCGTGGGAGGCGTAGGATGAAGATGGTCTCTCTCAAACAACCCTGCAACCAAATAACAAAGAGTCCAATGGTAAATTGTATAGGTGGACTAGTTCGGCAAAGAGATGGTGATACAAGTGCAATATGGATGGTAGATATAGGTTTTTGTAATCTGAAAATATAAAAACAGCAAGGTAACTAATGATAAAAGTGAGCGAAAACGGTATTGCAATGCGTTGAAACAAGGCCTAGGGTTCATACTTTCACTAGTGCAAGTTCCTCAACAATAATAACATAATTGGATCATATAACAATCCCTCAACATGCAACAAAGAGTCACTCCAAAGTCACTAATAGCGGAGAACAAACGAAGAGATTATTGTAGGGTACGAAACCACCTCAAAGTTATCCTTTCTGATCGATCTATTCAAGAGTCCATAGTAAAATAACACGAAGGTATTCTTTCCGTTCAATCTATCCTAGAGTTCATACTAGAATAACACCTTAAGACACAAATCAACCAAAACCCTAATGTCACCTAGATACTCCAATGTCACCTCAAGTATCCGTGGGTATGATTATACGATATGCATCACACAATCTCAGATTCATCTAATCAACCAACACAAAGAACTTCAAAGACACTACTAGAATCCAGGATTTTGCCGTCTGCCACCTCTTTGCCGTCTGCCAGCTGACATCAAAGAGGTACTTTGCTGTCCGCTTTGAGGAAGCGACGACAAAGAAAGTGTTGATGGCAAAAAGGGTATTTGTCATCAGCTGCTGCTTTGCCGTCAGCCAGCTGACGGCAAAGAGCTAAAAGGCATATGACAAAGAGCCAGGTGGGCCCCACATGGCACAGTGTGGCTAGGTCAGCTTCTTTGCCGTCTGCTAGTGGACGGAAACGAGGTGACTACTTTGCCAACAGCTAGCAGATGGCAATGTTCCTCCTTTGCCGTCCGCTAGCGGATGACAAAGAGGAGACATGGGCCAGCCTTGACGGTCGCCCTCTTTGCCATCTACTAGCAGACGACAAAGAAGGCCCACTTAACGGGTAGCGCCGTCCCTCCTCTCTGTATTTCTCTCTCCCTCCCGCACACCCACCTCTCTCCTCCTGTCGCCGCCGCCGCAGTCGCTGCCGCCGGCCAGCCCCGACCCCCGGACCCAGCCCTTATCGCAGGCCAGCCCCGCCGCCGTCCAGCCTTCCCGCACCCCCCGCCAACAGGAGCCAGGCCGCGGCGGACGCCCCGTCGCGCCCTGCTATGTCTTGAGCTTGCGTTGGTTTTCCCCGAAGAGGAAGGGATGATGTAGCAGAGTAGCGTAAGTATTTCCCTCAGTTTTTGAGAACCAAGGTATGAATCCAGTAGGAGGCTACGCTCAAGTCCCTCGTACCTGCACAAAACGATAGCTACTCGCAACCAACACGATTAGGGGTTGTCAATCCCTTCATGGTCACTTACGAGAGTGAGATCTGATAGATATAATATTTTTGGTATTTTTGATATAAAGATGCAAAGTAAAAGTAAAAGGCAAAGTAAAAAGCAAAGCAAGATTAAAGTGATGGAGATTGATATGATGAGAATAGACCCAGGGGCCATAGGTTTCACTAGTGGCTTCTCTCAAGAGCATAAGTATTCTATGGTGGGTGAACAAATTACTGTTGAGCAATTGATAGAATTGAGCATAGTTATGAGAATATCTAGGCATGATCATGCATATAGGCATCACGTCCGTGACAAGTAGACCAAAACGATTCTGCATCTACTACTATTACTCCACTCATCGACCGCTATCCAGCATGCATCTAGAGTATTAAGTTAAAAATAGAGTAACGCCTTAAGCAAGATGACATGATGTAGAGAGATAAATTCATGCAATATGAAATAAACCCATCTTGTTATCCTCGATGGCAACGATGCAATACGTGCCTTGCTGCCCCTTCTGTCACTGGGAAAGGACACCGTAAGATCGAACCCAAAGCTAAGCACTTCTCCCATGGCAAGAACTACCAATCTAGTTGGCCAAACCAAACTGATAATTTGAAGAGACTTGCAAAGATAACCAATCATACATAAAAGAATCCAGAGAAGATTCAAATATTATTCATAAATATACTTGATCATAAACCCACAATTCATCGATCTCAACAGACACACCGCAAAAAGAAGATTACATCGAATAGATCTCCACAAGAGAGGGGGAGAACTTTGTATTGAGATTCAAAGAGAGAGAAGAAGCCATCTAGCTACTAACTATGGACCCGAAGGTCTGAGGTAAACTACTCACACTTCACCGGAGAGGCTAGGATGATGTAGAAGCCCTCCGTGATGACGGCCCTCTTCCGGCAGAGCTCCGGAACAGGCCCCAAGATGGGATCTCGTGGATACAGAAAGTTGCGGCGGTGGAATTAGGTTTTTGGCTCTTGTTCTGATCGTTTGGGGGTACGTAGGTATATATAGGAGGAAGGAGTACGTCGGTGGAGCACCGAGGGGCCCACGAGGCAGGGGGCACACCCTAGGGGGGCGCCCCCACCCTTGTGACCTCCTCTTTGATCCCTTGCAGTAGGGTCCAAGTCTCATGGATCACGTTCGGTGAGAAAAGCACGTTCCCGAAGATTTTATTCCGTTTGGACTCCGTTTGATATTGTGTTTCTCCGAAACACTGAAATAGGCAAAAAACAGCAATTCTGGGCTGGGCCTCCGGTTAATAGGTTAGTCCCAAAAATAATATAAAAGTGGAAAATAAAGCCCAATATAGTCCAAAACAGTAGATAATATAGCATGGAGCAATCAAAAATTATAGATACGTTGGAGACGTATCAGGCATCCCCAAGCTTAATTCCTGCTCGTCCTCGAGTAGGTAAATGATAAAAAGAGAATTTTTGATGCGGAGTGCTACTTGGCGTAATTTCAATGCAAATCTTCTTAATTGTGGTATGAATATTCAGATTAGAAAGATTCAAGACAAAAGTTTATATTGACATAAAAATAATAATACTTCAAGCATACTAAAAAAGCAATTATGTCTTCTCAAAATAACATGGCCAAAGAAAGTTATCCCTACAAAATCATATAGTCTGGCTATGCTCCATCTTCTCCACACAAAGTATTAAATCATGCACAACCCCGATGACAAGCCAAGAAATTGTTTCATACTCTAACTTCTTCAAAACTTTTTCAATCTTCACGCAATACATGAGCGTGAGCCATGGACATAGCACTATAGGTGGAGTAGAATGGTGGTTGTGGAGAAGACAAAAAGGAGAAGATAGTCTCATCAACTAGGCGTATCAATGGGCTATGGAGATGCCCATCAATAGATATCAATGTGAGTGAGTAGGGATTGCCATGCAACGGATGCACTAGAGCTATAAATGTATGAAAGCTCAACAAAAGAAACTAGTTGGTGTGCATCCAACTTGCTTGCTCACGAAGACCTAGGGCAATTTGAGGAAGCCCATCATTGGAATATACAAGCCAAGTTCTATAATGTAAAATTCCCACTATTATATGCAAGTGACAACATATGAGACTCTCTATATGAAGAACATGGTGCTACTTTGAAGCACAATATACGAGACTCGCTATATCATGGTGCTACTTTGAAGCACAAGTGTGGAAAAAG
Source organism: Triticum dicoccoides (assembly GCF_002162155.2). NCBI lineage: Eukaryota > Viridiplantae > Streptophyta > Magnoliopsida > Poales > Poaceae > Triticum > Triticum dicoccoides. The sequence continues at coordinate 485,152,584 of NC_041384.1, read as the reverse complement.
GATAGTAGCATTGCCCCTTTTTATTTCTTTTCTTTTTTTGGGCCTTCTTTTTTTTCTTTGGCCTTTTTTTTATTTTTTATTTGGGACAATGCTCTATTGAATGATGATCATCACACTTCTATTTATTTACAACTCAATGATTACAACTTGATACTAAAACAAAGTATGACTCTATATGGATGCCTCCGGCGGTGTACCGGGATATGCAATGAATCATGAGTGACAAGTATGAAAAATTATGAACGGTGGCTTTGCCACAAATACTATGTCAACTACATGATCATTCTAAGCAATATGACAATGATGAATGTGTCATGATGAACTAGATGGTGGAAAGTTGCATGGCAATATATCTCGGAATGGCTATGGAAATGCCATAATAGGTAGGTATGGTGGCTGTTTTGAGGAAGGTATATGGTAGGTGTATGATACCGGTGAAAGGTGCGCGGTATTAGAGAGGCCAGCAAAGGTGGAAGGGTGAGAGTGTGTATGATCCATGGACTCAACATTAGTCATAAAGAACTCATATACTTATTGCAAAAATCTAGAAGTTAACAAAGCAAAGTACTACGCGCATGCTCCTAGGGGGATAGATTGGTAGGAAAAGACCATCGCTCGTCCCCGACCGCCACTCATAAGGAAGACAATCAATAAATAAATCATGCTCCGACTTCATCACATAACGGTTCACCATACGTGCATGCTACGGGAATCACAAACTTCAACACAAGTATTCTTTAAATTCACAACTACTCAACTAGCATGACTTTAATATTATCACCTCCATATCTCAAAACAATATCATGCTTCAATCTTTTCTTAGTATTCAACACACTCAAAAGAAAGTTTCACAAATCTTGAATACCAAGCATATTATTATTAAGAAAATTACCATGCTATTAAGTGACTCTCAAAATAATTTAAGTGAAGCATGAGAGATCAATAGTTTCTTTTAAAAAAATCCACCACCGTGCTCTAAAAGATCTAAGTGAAGCACATAGAGCAAAATTATAACGCTCAAAAGATATAAGTGAAGCACATAGAGCAAAACTACTTAGCTCAAAAGATATAAGTGAAGCACATAGAGCAAAACTACTTAGCTCAAAAGATATAAGTGAATCATATAGAGTATTCTATCAAATTTTAATTCATGTATGGCTCTCTCAAAAGTTGTGTACAACAAGGATGATTGTGGCATACTAACAAACAAAGACACAAATAATACAAGACGCTCCAAGCAAAACACATATCATGTTGGTGAATAAAAATATAGCTCCAAGTAAATTACCGATGGAAGTGGACGAAAAGAGGGGATGCCTTCCGGGGCATCCCCAAGCTTTGACTTTTTGGTGTTGTCGGTGTCAAAACCGGCGGATCTCGGGTAGGGGGTCCCGAACTGTGCGTCTAGGCCGGATGGTAACAGGAGGCAGGGGACACAATGTTTTACCCAGGTTCGGGCCCTCTTGATGGAGGTAAAACCCTACGTCCTGCTTGATTAATATTGATGATATGGGTAGTACAAGAGTAGATCTACCACGAGATCAGAGAGGCTAAACCCTAGAAGCTAGCCTATGGTATGATTGTATGTTGTAGTTGTTGTCTCCTACGGACTAAAACCCTCCGGTTTATATAGACACCGGAGAGGGTTAGGGTTACACAAGTTCGGTTACAAAGGAGGAGATATCCATATCCGTATTGCCTAGCTTGCCTTCCACGCCAAATAGAGTCCCATACGGACACGAGAGGAAGTCTTCAATCTTGTATCTTCATAGTCTAACAGTCCGACCAATGGAGATAGTCCGGCTGTCCGGAGACCCCCTAATCCAGGACTCCCACAGTAGCCCCTGAACCAGGCTTTCAATGACGATGAGTCCGGCGTGCAGTATTGTCTTTGGCATTGCAAGGTGGGTTCCTCCTCCGAATACACCACGGAAGAATTTTGAATATAAGGATAGTGTCCGACCCTGCAAAACAAGTTCCACATACCATCGTAAGAGAATAATATTTCCATGAATCTTTAATCTGCTGACACTTTTTGGCAACATGACATCATGCCATGGCCCGGTGCTTACTCGAACCATTTTTCCTCAACCAGCTCCGCACATAACGCGAGGCGGTTTCTTGACACGTCTTGTCAAAGCAGAGATCATGTTCCCATAATTACAGGATTCTCATTAATACGGTCATGGGTAACCCAACCGTGTCTAGGACTCCTCGATTATAGGCAAGTCCAAACGGCTACAGAGAGGATGCTTGATATTCACCCTCTTTATAAAGGGACAAGGCTTTTACTTTTTACTTCCCGTGCTCAATCGAATCCTTCCCCCACCTCGAGTTCTAACACCCAAAGCCCAGGTCAGGTGCTCCTGTGCGGCCGTTTTATTGAGGCTGTGTTTATACTTTTGCCTAAAAGTAATATGATGCCTCCTGTGCGGGCGTTTATGTATACATGTGTATAACCTGAAAGATTGCAATCGTCGGCTTCAGCCCCCACGCATATAATGCGGAGGTGTTCACAGAAGATGCGTGTTCACACTTAACCAAATGTCTTGGTCCTATTAAGGAGGTGGTAGCGCAGCGAATGAGGCAACCAGACTATAATGCTTTAACACTTTCACTTAGCCATAGGAGTTTGACGGTGGGGCTACCATATAGCCCCTGTTGGCTCCGCACTCTCCCAAATTTGGGGTGCGTACATGCCTTGCCGGGAAACGGCCCTTCGTTAAGGCGGAGCAATTCTAACATTCCGATAGGTCATTGAGTGGTTGACCAGTCTCATGCTATATCATGATAGTCAGTTTTCGGCTTTCTCTACTGAGGTGCTCGTCCGGATGACCCGGGACACAATCGCAGTAGTTCTGCCAGTGCTACCTTAGCCGATAGAGCGGAACGTAAGGTACCAAAACATAGGAGCCGGGAAAACCCAACATTTGACCAAAGACATGATTTGGAGCTGATGCATATAAGGCCAAACTCGCGACGCCGAACACTCCCTAAGGTATTCGGTCTTTATGGTATAAACTGGGCCTAGATAGTGCCCTTTGTAAGAAGCCCCTTGTGTTTAGGTATGTGCATTATTCTGACGTGGCCACATGCCAAGACGTCAGCATCCTTCTCAATTGTACTGAGAATTCGAGGGATGTGTACCAACAAGAGACAGTAAAAAAGGTTTACGCAGGGTCTTAATCTAAAAAGAATCCTTGGAGCGGGTCCCTACTGCACGTCTGCGCCTGTGTCTCCGTTGTGCCGTATCCTGGACGGGTGTAGCACGATGATCATCTGTAAAAGAGAGGAACTTAGGTGAAAAAGTTGTCGTGCAAAAAGGTAGTTTTTAAAGAAACCATGTATAATTAAAAATGGGTAGAAATTGCCACTTGTCTGCATGCATTGAGCCCCCTTGTGTTTATGAGAGGGGTGTGGCCATCAAACCTGTACGAATTACATATAGCAGTGCCGGACTCGTCTAACCACGTCCGTGGTCTTGACGACCTATCAAATGCTTTAGTTGGTGAGGCCGTTTTTAGTGTGTGGCTGCCAAGGCAGTCACATTCTCTTCGGCGCGCAAAGATCGCTTAATATTTTCATTCACTGTAATGATGTCACGTGGACCGGGCATCTTGAGCGTGAGGGAAGCGTAATGCAGTATTGCATTAAAGCGAGCAAAAGCTTCGCGTCCAAGTAGTGCTTGATAACCACTTTGGAACGAAGCAATGTGGAAGGTTAAATTTTCGCTACGGAAGTTATCGAGGAAGCCGAATATAACTTCTAGTAGCAGGGAGCCCATGCAATGAGCCCCTGGGCCTGGCGTTACTCCTTTAACTATAGTATTGCTGAGGCAAATTTTTGTTGGGTCTATCCCCATTTTGCGGATTGTGTCCTGATATATCAGGTTTAGACTGCTGCCACCGTCCATCGGGACTCGTGTGAAGTGGTATCCGTCAATTATTGGGTCTAATACCAAGGCAGCCCATCCTGCGTGTCAGATACTTGCTGAGTAATCCTGATGGTCAAAAGTGATCGGTTGAAACGACCAGTGGTAGGGCTCCGCGGTGATAGGCCCTTGGACATATTTATCCGGGAGTGCCGCTTTGTTTCTCCCCTTAATCACGTGTAACACGTTTACTATTTTGACTTTTGGTGGAAATTTCTTTTGTTCCCCGGTGTCTTGCTTGAGAGGCTCATCCTCGTCTTCGCTTGGTGTATCCTCCCCCTTGTGTACGGCGTTGAGCTTGCCAGACTGCTTGAAGACCCAACATTCTCTATGGGTATGATTAGCGGGTTTACCAGGGGTGCTATGGATCTGACATACTTGGTCCAGAATTTTGTTTAGGCTGGACAGTTCGTCTCTGGCGCCTTTAAAGGGCGGCTCTTGCTGACTTGGCCGAGAGCTTTTGAATCCGGCGTTTACTGCCGTACTCTTCGTGTTGTCTTCTTTATTCCGGTGTTTGTTATTGTTGTTGCGCCGTGATTTCCCATTTCCATCTCTAGAATCGGATGTACTAGGGTTGCTGGTGCTGCATCTGGCTAGCCAGCTATCCTCACCCGCGCAAAAGCGGGTCATGAGGCTTGTTAATGCTGCCATTGTTCTTGGCTTTTCTTGGCCGAGGTGTTTGGCAAGCCATTCGTCACGGACGCTATGCTTAAAAGCTGCCAAGGCTTCGGAGTCCGGACAGTTGACTATTTGGTTCTTTTTAGTAATAAACCTATTCCAGAGCTTTCGAGCTGACTCTCCGGGCTGTTGAGTTATATGACTCAAATCGTTCGCGTCCGGAGGTCGGACATAAGTCCCCTGAAAATTTGCCCGGAAAGCGTGTTCGAGCTCTTCCCAGCTTCCGATGGAGTTTTCGGGGAGGCTTTTAAGCCAGTGCCGAGCTGGCCCTTTGAGTTTGAGGGGTAAATATTTAATGGCGTGGAGATCATCTCCTCGAGCCATATGGATGTGGAGGATATAGTCCTCAATCCAGACCCTAGGGTCTGTTGTTCCGTTGTATGCCTCTATGTTTACGGGTTTGAATCCCTCTGGAAATTCATGGTCCAGCACCTCATCGGTGAATCATAGGGGTTGTGCGGCACCCCTGTATCTGGGCGTGTCGTGGTATTCGGATGTTTGGTGTGTTGCATCGTATGCTGGAGTGTGCTTGCGTGGTCCATAGATGGATCTAGTTGCTTTGTCCTTTTGATGCGAGCCCTCGTGTGGATCGCGTATTGGCTTATGTGCGGCATTGCTTGCCGCTCCATGTTGGCCGTGAGGTCGTCTATCCGGCCGGGTGGCCATTTTAATTTTTGGTTGCGGGGGATCTAGGGCCTCCTCATCAAATTCGGGTAGCAGCTTCCGTTTCGGGTAGCTCTTGGTGGGGCGATTACCATCATACTTCGCTGCTGTGTTGAGTACTTTACTCCATCTGATTTGGAGTGTGTCCTGTGCAGCCTTGAGCCTTTGCTTCTGCTTTTTTAGACTCCTCACTGTGGCAACGAGCCTTTGATGGGCATTCTGTTGCTCCGGGTGCCTGTCCAGTGTTATGTCATCCGGACTGTTATCTTTGACATAATCGGTTTGATTCTCCGTATTGTCGTGGTCCGGCAGTGGTTCGCCCTGCTCCAACTCTGGGTCTGTATGATCGTTATTTCTGCCGAGGCGGGATTTGGGGCGGCGCTTTGACTGCTTCTCGAGGGGACAAGCCTTCGTTGCGTCCTTCCGTTCCTCGTCGTCATTTTCCTTTGGTGTGTCCACCATGTATACGTCATGTGATGAGGTGGACGTCCAGTGCCCTGTAGGCAGTGGTTCCTCTTCGTCTCCCGCATCGTCGTCCATATCGTCAATGTCTTCGGAGTCGAAGTCAAGCATGTCGGTTAAGTCATCGACAGTGGCTACTAAGTGGGTGGTGGGTGGGTCGTGAATTTCTTCGTCGTCTGCATCCCAGTCCTGCCGGACATGGTTCGGCCAGGATCCTCCTGATAAGGAGAGAGACCTTAATGAGTTCAGTACGTCGCCAGAGGGCGAGTGCTGAAAAATATCCACGGAGGTAAACTCCATGATCAGCGCCCGATCAGATTCGATAGGAACGGGCGCAGGCGGTTCAGAGTCCGTGGCCGGAGAAGGATCCGGCAGTTTATCAACACGACTCTCGTGCAAGGTAAGGTCAATATTCAGCTCGATTGCAGCTGAGGGTAAGACCTCCGTGGCGGGGTTCATCCACCCATCCGCGGAAGGCGCAACTGGCTCCGCATTGAGGGTCGGAGCGGCTGCCGGTGCGATTTCCTGAACACTGTCCGATGGTAGAACTAAATCGTACTCATCGTGACCGTGTGACACACAAGGCAGACGCTCGAATCCGTCGAAGATCAAGTCTCCGCGGACATCAGCCGTGTAGTTTAAGCTTCCAAACCTGACCTGATGGCCAGGGGCGTAACTTTCGATCTGCTCTAGATGGCCAAGCGAATTGGCCCGCAGTGTAAAGCCACCGAACACGAAGATCTGTCCGGGGAGAAAGGTCTCACCCTGGACTGCATCGCTCTCGATGATAATAGGAGCCATCAAGCCTAACGGCGACGACACAGAGGAACTCTCAATGAAAGCACCAATGTCGGTGTCAAAACCGGCGGATCTCGGGTAGGGGGTCCCGAACTATGCGTCTAGGCCGGATGGTAACAGGAGGCAGGGGACACAATGTTTTACCCAGGTTCGGGCCCTCTTGATGGAGGTAAAACCTACGTCCTGCTTGATTAATATTGATGATATGGGTAGTACAAGAGTAGATCTACCATGAGATCAGAGAGGCTAAACCCTAGAAGCTAGCCTATGGTATGATTGTATGTTGTAGTTGTTGTGTCCTACGGACTAAAACCCTCCGGTTTATATAGACACCAGAGAGGGTTAGGGTTACACAAGGTCGGTTACAAAGGAGGAGATATCCATATCCGTATTGCCTAGCTTGCCTTCCACGCCAAGTAGAGTCCCATCCGGACACGAGACAAAGTCTTCAATCTTGTATCTTCATAGTCTAACAGTCCGACCAATGGAGATAGTCCGGCTGTCCGGAGACCCCCTAATCCAGGACTCCCACAGGTGTCCTTGGATTATCTTGGGGGTGCCATGGGCATCCCCAATCTTAGGCTCTTGCCACTCCTTGTTCCATAATCCATCACAAGAATTCACCCAAAACTTGAAAACTTCACAACACAAAACTCAAAATTGAAAACTCGTGAGCTCCGTTAGCGAAAGAAAACAAAAGACCACTTCAAGGTACTGTAATGAACTCATTCTTTATTTATATTGGTGTTAAACCTACTGCATTCCAACTTCTCTATGGATTATAAACTATTTTACTAGCCATAGATTCATCAAAATAAGCAAACAACACACGAAAAACAGAATCTGTCAAAAATAGAACAGTCTGTAGTAATCTGTAGCTAGCGCAAGATCTGGAACCCCAAAAATTCTAAAATAAACTGCTGGACGTGAGGAACTTATCTATTAATCATCTTCAAAAATAATTAACTAAATATCACTCTTCAAATAAAAATGACAGCAGTTCTCGTGAGCGCTGAAGTTTCTGTTTTTTACAGCAAGTTCAACAAGACTTTCCCCAAGTCTTCCCAACGGTTCTACTTGGCACAAACACTAATTAAACACAAAAAACACAAACAAAACATAGGCTAGATAATTTGTTTATTACTAAACAGGAGCAAAAAGTAAGGAATAAAAATAAAATTGGGTTTCCTCCCAACAAGCGCTATCGTTTAACGCCCCTAGCTAGGCATAAAAGCGAGGATAGATCTAGGTATTGTCATCTTTGGTATTAGAAAAGGAAAGAGCAAGCTTGCTATCTATAGAATAAATATTTCTATTTTGATAAAGCACATGGCCATTAATGTTAGAAGAAAGATTAAGTATGTTACGGAAGTTTGTATCTAAGCTAGCCTTTATCTCTTTAATAGATTCGTTCTGGTAAGAAAGCAAGAGAGATGTGATTTCAGTTTTCTCATTAATGGGGTGCCCAAATATAGTTTTCATCTTCTCATAGGTATCTATGGGGTCCCTGAGGGAGTCCTGGATTAGGGGGTGTTCGGATAGCCGAACTATACCTTCAGCTGGACTCCTGGACTATGAAGATACAAGATTGAAGACTCTGTCCCGTGTCCGGAAGGGACTTTCCTTGGCATGGAAGGCAAGCTTGGCGATACGGATGTTCAGATCTCCTACCATTGTAACCGACTCTATGTAACCCTAACCCTCTCCGGTGTCTATATAAACCGGAGGGTTTTAGTCCGTAGGACAAGATACACATCAACAATCATACCATAGGCTAGCTTCTAGGGTTTAGCCTCTCTGATCTCGTGGTAGATCTACTCTTGTACTACCCATATGATCAATATTAATCAAGCAGGACGTAGGGTTTTACCTCCAACGAGAGGGCCCGAACCTGGGTAAAACTTCATGTCCCTTGCCTCCTGTTACCATCCGGCCTAGACGCACAGTTCGGGACCCCCTACCCGAGATCTGCCGGTTTTGACACCGACATTGGTGCTTTCATTGAGAGTTCCTCTGTGCTGTCGCCGTCAGGCCCGATGGCTCCTACAATCATCAATGGCGATGCAGTCTAGGGTGAGACCTTCCTCCTCGGACAGATCTTCGTCTTTGGTGGCTTCACACTGCGGGCCAATTCACTTGGCCATCTAGAGCAAATCGAAAGCTACGCCCCTGGCCGTCAGGTCAGATTCAGAAATTTAAACTACACGACTGACATCCGCGGGGACTTGATCTTCGACGGACTTGAACCACCGCCGAGCGCGCCGCACTGTCACGACAAGCATGATCTAGCTCTGCCGCCGAACAGTGCCCTGGAGGCCGCACCCGCATCGGCTCCGACCCTTAGTTCGGAGCCAACCGCGCCGATCGAGGATGGGCGGTTGGACGCCACCTCGGGGGCTGTGATCCCAACGGCGGTTGAGCCGAACACCAGCCCCGAACTCTGCGAGACTCGTGACTCCACGGAGCCGGATTCTTCTCCGGACTCCGAACCCTCCGCGCCCCTGCCGATCGAATCCGATTGGGCGCCGATCATGGAGTTCACGGCCGCGGACGTCTTTCAGCACTCGCCTTTCGGCGATATCCTGAAGTCACTGAAGTCTCTCTTTATCAGGAGAGCCCTGGCCGGACTACGGTCAGCAAGGTTTGGGTACGGACGATGAAGAAATTCAAAACCCACCCACCACCCACTTTGTAGACACTGTCGACTACTTAACCGACATGCTCGACTTCGACTCCGAAGACATCGACGGTATGGACGCCGATGAAGGAGATGATGAAGAACCAGCGCCTACTAGGCCCTGGAAAGCCACCTCGTCATATGACATATACATAGTGGACACCCCAAAAGAGGTAGAGGGCGATGGAACAGTGGAGGATGACCCCTCCAAGAAACAGCCCAAGCGCCGGCGTCAGCGGCGCTACTCAAAATCCCGCCAACACAAAAACGGTGATTCCAGCACGAGAGAAAATAATACTCCGGAGAGTGCCGAAGAAAACCCCCTCCGGCAAGGTTTAGCACAGGAGGATGGAGAAACCAGCCCTCATGAGAGAGCGGCAGACAGAGAGGTCGAGGATGATAATTATATGCCTCCCTCCGAAGACGAGGCAAGCCTCAACGACGACGAATTCGTCGTGCCAGAGGATCCCGTCGAGCAAAAGCGTTTCCAACGCAGGCTTATGGCCACGGCAAGAAGCCTCAAGAAAAAACAGCAACAACTCCAAGCTGATCAAGATTTGCTGGTTGACAGATGGACAGAAGTCCTTGCGGCCGAAGAGCATAAACTTGAACGCCCCTCCAAGAGTTACCTAATGCACAGGTTGCTACCCCAATTAGAGGAGGAAGCACTTGATGCGGCCGAACGGCCACCTCGTGGCCGCGACAGAGAGGCCTCCTGGCCCTCCAGTCAAGCCGCACCCCGTACCAAGGCACGAGAATATGCACCGGACTTACGAGACATGTTGGAGGACAAGGCAAGGCAAACACGATCGATCTACGGATTGTGTGGGCACCCCACGGCTTGAGACGGTAACCGTCATGCCGGCCACAAATTCGGCAGGGCCGAACACAGTAGACAAAACTCATTGGAGCTACGTCATGATATCGCCCAGTACAAAGGCGCCACACACCCACTGTGCTTTATAGACGAACTAATGGATCATCAAATCCCCGAGGCTTTCAAACTCATAAACATCGAATCATATGATGGCACAACAGACCCTGCGGTATGGATCGAGGATTATCTCCTTCATATCCACATGGCCCGCAGCGACGATTTTCACGCCATCAAATACCTCCCACTCAAGCTTAAAGGACTAGCTCGGCATTGGCTCAACAGCTTGCCAACAAGATCAATCAGTTGTTGGGAGGACCTGGAAGCCGCATTCCTCGACAATTTCCAGGGCACTTATGTGCGACCCCCAGACGCCAATGACCTAAGTCGCGTAATTCAGCAGCCAAAGGAATCGGCCAGGCAATTCTGGACACGGTTCCTAACAAAGAAAAATCAAATAGTCGACTGTTCGGACGCTGAGGCCCTAGCAGCCTTCAAGCACAATATCCGTGACGAGTGGCTGGCCCGGCACCTTGGACAGGAAAGGCCAAATCTATGGCAGCACTCACGACACTCATGACCCGCTTTTGCGCGGGAGAAGACAGCTGGCTTGCTCGTAGCAACAATATGACCAAGAACCCTGGTAGTTCGGACACCAGGGACATTAGTGGCAGGTCGCGTCGCAACAAGCAGAAGCGCCGCATTATCGGCGACAATGCTGAGGATACGACAGTTAATGCCGGATTCAGAGGCTCTAAATCCGGTCAGCGGAAAAAGCCATTCAAAAGGAATCCTAGGGGGCCGTCCAGCTTGGACCGAATACTCGACCGCTTGTGCCAAATACATGGCACCCCCGAAAAGCCGGCCAATCACACCAACAGGGACTGTTGGGTGTTCAAGCAGGCAGGCAAGTTAAGCACCGACAATGAAGACAAGGGGCTGCATAGCGATGACAACGAGGAGCCCCGACCGCCGAACAACAATGGACAGAAGGGTTTTCCCCCACAAGTGCGGACGGTGAACATGATATACGCCACCCACGTCCCAAAAAGGGAGCGGAAGCGCGTGTTAAGGGACGTATACGCGGTAGAGCTAGTCACCCCAAAGTTCAACCCATGGTCCTCCTGCCCGATCACCTTTGATCGAAGAGATCATCCCACTAGCATCCGTCATGGCGGATTTGCCGCATTGGTTCTAGACCCAATTATTGACGGATTTCATCTCACTAGAGTCCTCATGGACGGCGGCAGCAGCCTGAACCTGCTTTACCAGGATACAGTGTGAAAAATGGGCATCGATCCCTTGAGGATTAAGCCCACCAAAACGACCCTTAAAGGCGTAATACTAGGTGTAGAGGCCAACTGTACATGCTCAGTCACACTTGAAGTGGTCTTCGGATCCCCGGATAATTTCCGAAGCGAGGAATTGGTCTTCGACATAGTCCCATTCCGCAGTGGCTATCATGCACTGCTCGAACGAACCGCATTCGCCAAATTCAATGCGGTACCGCACTACGCATACCTTAAGCTCAAGATGCCAGGCCCTCGTGGAGTAATTACGGTCAATGGAAACATCGAATGCTCCCTCCGAACGGAGGAGCACACGGCGGCCCTTGCAGCGGAAGTACAAAGCAGCCTCTCCAGGCAGTTCTCCAGTCCGGCCATTAAACGTCCGAACACCGTCAAGCGCGCCCGGAGTAACCTACAACAAGACCGCCTGGCACGTTCCGACCAGGTGTAGCAATACGGCCCCAACCCCAACCCCAGCAAAAAGGCGACGCTAGTACTTCGCGTACATAATTACGCTCTAGAAATACCATGGGCATAGGGGGAGGGGCACCATCACGACACGCCCAAAACACGGCTTAAACCGCACCAGGGGCTGCCGATTTTTTACTTTTCTCTTACTTCCAGGACTCTACTCTTCGGAAGGCCTGTTCGGCAGTTCAATTGCCGCACAAACGATGCAAGAACCAGGGAAGCGACAAGCCATGCCGCATTACGGAAATCCCAGGTGGTCTCTATCACGAGCAGTATTCCTGTTTCGCATACTATTCCGCAGCTTGCCCCTGGAGCAGACATGTTAAATAGTCTAACTTTTCGTTTATCGCATTACTTGTATCGTTCTGCTTTGATCACAACTATTTTTAATAAACAATGCATAGCTTTTGTCTATTTTTGCACTATCTTTTTATAAATAAATGTTCCTTAACGACATGTTGCACCCGTACAACTTGGTACGGCCAAAATACGCCAGGGGCTTTTAGCACCCCTCAATATGGTGTGAGAAGTACGAACACTTTCACAAGTGCGACACCCCGAACTTATAGCATTATATGCATCGGCTCCGAATCATGTCTTGGGTCAATAGTTGGGTTTGCCCGGCTCCAATGTTTTGGTGCCTTACGTTCCGCTATATCAGCTAAGGTAGCACTAGGAGAACCACTGCGATTGTGCCCCAGTTGAGCTGGGCCGAGCACCTCAGTGGAGAAAGCTAAAACTGACTGTCATGATGAAGCGAGAGCTGGTCGCTGTTCGAGAGGTTTTTTCGAGTCCCTAAAGACTTATGCCGCTTAGGGCGACAAGTCGGCTCTGTCCGGCCAAGGCGTGGATAGCGCCCCGAACTCGATCTTCCGAATACTAGGGGCTTCACCGAAATTTAAAATTATAGAATTCTATGGCTAAGTGAGAGTGTTCACGCATTATAGTCCGATTGCCTCATTCGTCGGGCTGAGCGCCTCCCTCGAAGGACCCAAACATGGGAAAAACAGCGCCCAGATTTATCCCCGAACACCCCAGCACTAGTGGCAAGGGGGCAGAAGCCGACGACTCGTCATCTCTCAGTATTGATAAACAGCTGCACAGAAGGTAATATTTTAAATTCAAGTAGCATTACTCAACGCATATGAACAAGTTTTCAGCGCACAGGAAAAAAACGAGCGAGTTTTACTCAAAAATTACATCCCTAGTACATTCATCCGCCACAAGGTGGGCACCCTTCAGAACATCCTTATAGTAATTTTCGGGCTTGCGATGCTCTTTCCCCGCTGGTGGCCCGTCCTTCACAAGCTTCTCCGCATCCAGCCTGCCCCAGTGCACCTTAGCACGGGCAAAGGCCCTACAGGCACCTTCAATACAGACGTAGCGCTTGATGACGTCGAGCCTTGGACAGGCCTCCACCAGCCGCCGCACCAGCCCGAAATAGCTCCCAGGCAGAGCCTCTCCAGGCCACAGCCGAACTAGGAGGCCGTTCATGGCCTGTTCGGCTGCCTTGTGGAGCTCGACCAGTTGCTTCAGCTGGTCGCTCAGGGGCACGGGGTGTCCTGCCTCAGCATACTGAGACCATAACACCTTCTCCGTCGAGCTGCCCTCCTCGGCTCGATAGAATGCGGCGGCATCGGATACACTCCGGGGAAGATCTACAAATGCCCCTGGAGAGCTCCGGATTCGGGTAAGTATCAAGTAACTCACGTTTATGTGTTTACTTTGCATAAAGAATGCCTTACCCGCCGCTATTTTCTTCACCTCATCCAACTCCTGGAGGGTCTTCTGGGATTCGGCCTTGGCAGACTTGGCATTTTCAATAGCCGCCGCGAGCTCGGACGCTCGCGTCTTCGAGTCAAGCTCCAAACTCTCACGTTTCTTCATGAGAACCTGGAGCTCTTGCCGCACCTTGCCAACCTCGGCCTCATACCTATCCTGCTCGGTGCGCTCCGCGGCCGCACTCTTCTCGGCCTCGAGCAGCGCTTGCTTAAGGGTCGCCACCTCAGATGTGCCCCCTACAGTAGCCACGATAATCCTATCATTTTTTGCAATTGCACCTCTTTATATATATTTAAACAAGGTATTTCTTACCTTCCTTCTCCTCGAGCTGCTTCTTGGCACGCCTGAGCTCTTGCTCGGACTTCTCGAGGCTCTGCTTCAGCGTGTCCACTTCCGCAGTGAGTACGGCGGACGCCAGCAGAGAAGCCCGCACACGCATATTGACTCCTTTTGTTAGACTCCTGCGAATTTTTTGATCCTCTATTCGGCTTTTCTTCCCGAACGCCCAACAGAGCATCAGGGGCTACTATCCATGCGGTAATATTATTTACACATTATTTACTTACCTCAAAGCCTGTCAAAAGGCTAGTACAAGCTTCAGTCAGTCCGCTCTTGGCGGACTGAACCTTCTGGACCACCGCACTCATAATAGCGCGGTGCTCCTCGTCGATGGAGGCGCCTTGGAGCGCCTCCAACATATTGTCCGGCGCCTCCGGGTGGACGAGGGTCGCCGGCACGGTGGACTTGCTCCTCTTGGAAGGAGGTCCCCCGCCGGACTCCGGAACCCTTGAAGGTTCCAGAGCGGTGTCCGGCCTAGAGCCGGACTTGGAGCCCTGGGGGGTTTCATCCCCTTTACTCTTGGAGTCCGGGAGGTCACCTTGCGGCGCCTCCGGGACCACCTCCTCCTTGCTTGGAACCTGTTGGGACAACACCTCGGTGTCGTCCATAGGGCGGGGGGAGGAAGCCGTCGGAAGAGAGTTCACCCCCGACAAGTCCAGTGAGCCGCTCGATGACGCATCGAGCCGGTCTTTGGGTGGGCTGCATAAGCATATTCGACATAAGGGAAAGCTGTGCAATAAACAAATACTATGAATTACTCCGGTATCCGGATACTTACGATTTTGCCAGGGGCTTGGCCCTGGGCTGCCACTCCTCTCCGCCGTCGTCGGCGTCGTTGGAGTAGTCCAGAGGAAGGGTTTTCCCCTTCTTGGACCCTCCGGCCTCCTCAGAGAGGGTGGCCTTCCTTTTCTTCTCTCCTCCCGCCGGAGGGGAGAGGTCTCTTCTTATTCATCCTCGTCTTCACAAGAGGAAGGCGCTTCGGGACCGTCGGATGATGAATCCGACACCTCCTGGCGCCGGGCACTCTTTCGAGTCCCCGTGGCCCTTTTCGTGGCCTTCTTCTCCGGCACCACGTAGGGTGCCGGAACCAGCAGCTTCGCCAAGCGAGCGTCTGCTGGGCCTTCGGGAAAAGGAGCCGGACAGTTGATCTATCCGGACGTCACGTCCCAATCCTGTCAAAGATAAGGGAGCTTAGATCCCACATAGAGTCAAACTATGAAAAACTGATACCCTGTAAAAGGACAAAAACAGCTTACCGCATGAGCGTCATGCTGAGTACTGAATCCGCGATCCTCGGTAGCGGATGTGGGAGCCTCGGCGCCTTTGAAAAGCATCCTCCAGGCATCTTCGTACGTCGTGTCGAAGAGCCTGTTTAGAGTTCGATGCTGCGCCGGGTCGAACTCCCACAGATTGCAGGCCCGTCGTTGACACGGGAGGATCAGACGGATGAGCATAACCTGGACTACATTGACAAGCTTGAGCTTCTTGTCCACCAGGGTTTGGATGCATGTTTGGAGTCTGGTCAGCTCTCCTTTTTTACCCCAAGACAGGCCTGTTTCCTTCCAGGAGGTGAGCCGCGTAGGGGGGCCGGATCAAAACTCAGGGGGTGTGACCCATTCGGCGTCGCGTGGCTCGGTGACGTAAAACCACCATGATTGCCACCCCTTAAGGGTCTCCACAAAGGAGCCCTCGAGCCATAGGACGTTGGCCATCTTGCCAACCATGGCACCGCCGCACTCCGCCTGGCTGCCGCGCACCACCTTTGGCTTGACGTTGAAAGTCTTAAGCCATAGGCCGAAATGGGGGCGGATGCGGAGGAACGCCTCGCACACGACGATAAATGCCGAGATGTGGAGGACGAAGTTCGGAGCCAGATCGTGGAAATCCAGGCCGTAGTAGAACATGAGCCCCCGGACAAATGGATGCAGAGGGAAGCCCAGTCCACGGAGGAAATGGGGGAGGAATACCACCCTCTCATGGGGCCTAGGAGTGGGGATGAGCTGCCCCTTTTCGGGAAGCCGGCGCTAGATGTCGCTAGCCAGATATCCGGCCTTCCTCAGCTTTTTGATGTGTCCCTCCGTGACGGAGGAGACCATCCACTTGCCTCCCGCTCCGGACATGACTGGAGAAGGTTGAGGTGGTAGTGCGGACTTGGGCGCTGGAGCTCGAGTGCGCAAGAATGGATAGGCAAAGGAGGAAGAAGGCGTGGGTGAAAAGGTGAATCCTTATCCCCTTATATGGGTGGACGTAACTACATGTCCGCACCAGCCTGGTAAAACTCGCTTATCTCCAAGCGCCGTAATCAAAGGCGCGGTTGGGTTACCCACGCCCGTATTGATGAGAATCCCGGAATAAGGGGACACGATCTCTGCTTTGACAAGATGTGCCAAGGAAACCGCCTCGCATGACGCGCTGAGGTGGGATAATGAAACGACTCGGATAAAAGCTTGGCCGTGGTGTGTCACACTACGGAATACGTCAGCAGGTTAGATTTGTGTAAATATTATTCTCTCTATGGAAATATGTGGAAAACTTATTTTGCAGAGCAGGACACTATCTTTGTGTTTAAAATCTTCTATAAAGTACTTGGAGGAGGAACCCGCCTTGCAATGCCGAAGACAATCTGCGCGCCGGACTCGTCGTCATTGAAGCCTGGTTCAGGGGCTACTGAGGGAGTCCTGGATTAGGGGGTGTTCGGATAGCCGAACTATACCTTCAGCCGGACTCCTGGACTATGAAGATACAAGATTGAAGACTTCGTCCCGTATCCGGAAGGGACTTTCCTTGGCGTGGAAGGCAAGCTTGGCGATACGGATGTTCAGATCTCCTACCATTGTAACCGACTCTATGTAACCCTAACCCTCTCCGGTGTCTATATAAACCGGAGGGTTTTAGTCCGTAGGACAAGATACACATCAACAATCATACCATAGGCTAGCTTCTAGGGTTTAGCCTCTTTGATCTCGTGGTAGATCTACTCTTGTACTACCCATATCATCAATATTACAAGCAGGACGTAGGGTTTTACCTCCATCGAGAGGGCCCGAACCTGGGTAAAACTTCGTGTCCCTTGCCTCCTGTTACCATCCGGCATAGACGCACAGTTCGGGACCCCCTACCCGAGATCCGCCGGTTTTGACACCGACAGTCCCCTTCAAGAAACCCCCCCTCGAAAATAGAATCTAAAATTTGTTTGAACGAAGTGGGTAGCCCAACATAAAAGCTTTTTAAGTAAACCTCAATTTGATATTGGGGTACATAGCTAGCCCGGATCCTTAACAGCCTATTCCAAGCATCTTTCAAGGATTCATCAAGTAAATAGCGAAAAAATCCAGAATCATCTTCATCAAAATTACTAAGGTTCTGATTGATAACTCCGGCAAGTTGTTCTATAGCATTCCGATTCATGAGTTTAGATAAGATAGCAGGATCGTCTAAAGCACTAGAACTTGGGAGAGAACCCCCAACTCTTTTTGGTTCTGACATGTCGAGGGAAAAGAGGCAAACAGAGAGGGAGGATAGAGAGAGAGGGCGAATAAAACGGCAAGGGTGAATTGGGGGGAGAGGAAAATGAGAGACAAATGGCAAATAATGTAATGCGAGAGATAGGGATTGCGATGGGTACTTGGTATATTGACTTTTGCGTAGACTCCCCGGCAACGGCGCCAGAAATCCTTCTTGCTACGTCTTGAGCTTGCGTTGGTTTTCCCCGAAGAGGAAGGGATGATGCAACAGAGTAGCGTAAGTATTTCCCTTAGTTTTTGAGAACCAAGGTATCAATCCAGTAGGAGGCTACGCTCAAGTCCCTCGTACCTGCACAAAACGATAGCTACTCGCAACCAACGCGATTAGGGGTTGTCAATCCCTTCACGGTCACTTACGAGAGTGAGATCTTATAGATATAATATTTTTTGGTATTTTTGATATAAAGATGCAAAGTAAAAGTAAAAGGCAAAGTAAAAAAGCAAAGCAAGATTAAAGTGATGGAGATTGATATGATGAGAATAGACCCGGGGGCCATAGGTTTCACTAGTGGCTTTTCTCAAGAGCATAAGTATTCTACGGTGGGTGAACAAATTACTGTTGAGCAATTGACAGAATTGAGCATAGTTATGAGAATATCTAGGCATGATCATGTATATAGGCATCACGTCCGTGACAAGTAGACCGAAACGATTCTGCATCTACTACTATTACTCCACTCATCGACTGCTATCCAGCATGCATCTAGAGTATTAAGTTAAAAACAGAGTAACGCCTTAAGCAAGATGACATGATGTAGAGAGATAAATTCATGCAATATGAAATAAACCCCATCTTGTTATCCTCGATGGCAACGATGCAATACATGCCTTGCTGTCCCTTCTGTGACTGGGAAAGGACATCGCAAGATCGAACCCAAAGGTAAGCACTTCTCCCATGGCAAGAACTACCAATCTAGTTGGCCAAACCAAACGGATAATTCAAAGAGACTTGCAAAGATAACCAATCATACATAAAAGAATCCAGAGAAGATTCAAATATTATTCATAGATAGACTTGATCATAAACCCACAATTCATCGATCTCAACAAACACACCGCAAAAAGAAGATTACATCGAATAGATCTCCACAAGAGAGGGGGAGAACTTTGTATTGAGATTCAAAGAGAGAGAAGAAGCCATCTAGCTACTAACTATGGACCCGAAGATCTGAGGTAAACTACTCACACTTCATCGGAGAGGCTAGGATGATATAGAAGCCCTCCGTGATGAGGACCCTCTTCCGGCAGAGCTCCGGAACAGGCCTCAAGATGGGATCTCGTGGATACAGAAAGTTGCGGCGGTGGAATTAGGTTTTTGGCTCATGTTCTGATCGTTTGGGGGTACATAGGTATATATAGGAGGAATGAGTACGTCGGTGGAGCACCGAGGGGCCCACGAGGCAGGGGGCGCACCCTAGGGGGGCCCACCCTCGTGACCTCCTCTTTGATCCCTTGCAGTAGGGTCCAAGTCTCCTGGATCACGTTCGGTGAGAAAATCATGTTCCCGAAGATTTTATTCCGTTTGGACTCCGTTTGATATTCTGTTTCTCCGAAACACTGAAATAGGCAAAAAAACAACAATTCTGGGCTGGGCATTCGGTTAATAGGTTAGTCCCCAAAATAATATAAAAGTGGAAAATAAAGCCCAATATAGTCTAAAACAGCAGATAATATAGCATGGATCAATCAAAAATTATAGATACATTGGAGACGTATCACGCCCCGTCGCTGGAGAGGTCTGCACTGGCCCGCCCCGGTGCTGGACCCCTCCCCATGGCCCCTGCGCCGCCCCGTCGCCGTCCAGCCCTCCCGCCCCCACGCCAACAAGAGCCAGGCCGCGGAGGCTGCCCCGCCGCACCCCGTCGCCGAAGAGGCCTGCGCCTGCCCGCCCCGGTGCCGGACCCCTCCCCGCGGCCCCTACGTCACCCCGCCCCGCTGCTGGACTCCTCCCCGCGGCCCTTGCGCCGCCCCGCCCCACCGGCCGACCTCGCCGGAGCAAGTAGCAGGTAATTAGTATCTTTTTTTCTTCTATTTTTCCTGTTTTTTCTTCTGTTTTTCCTGTTTTGTTTTAGGTTAGTGCTAGGTTTAGGTTTAATTTTGAGTTTTTAGGTTTAGGTCTAGGCTTAGATAAATAGAAGAGGAAGAAGAAAGATGAAAAAAAAGTAGAAGAAGAGGAAAGAAGAAGAAGAAAAGAAGAAGAGGAGGAAAAAGGAGAAGAGGAAGAAGAAGAAGAAAAGAAGAAGAAGAAGAAAAGAAGAAGAGGAAAAAAGGACAAGAAGAAGAAGTGGAGGAGGAGTTGGATGAGAAGAAAGAAGAAGAATAAGAAGAAGAAGAAGAAGAAGACACCCCGACCCCGACACCCTGACACCCCGACCCCGACACCACGACACCCTGACACCACACCCCGACCATCACCCCGACCCCGACCCCGACACCCCGACCTCG